>NC_142217.1:3972902-4306027 GCF_049639895.1 Pseudopodoces humilis | reverse complement strand
ACAGTCTTGAAAGTCTGTGCAGTCAGTGCCACATTCCAGGGAACAAAAAAGCCACACACATGCTCTCTACCTGCTCTCTCACACGAGAAAGCTTTAAACAATTAGAAGAGGAGATGCTGGAGGAAAATGATCCATAGATTTCTGTTTGAAAGATAATTAATTTCTCCCAAGTGATGCCTGCAATTGGGCCAAGAACATCTGAGTTAAATGGATCTGGCTGCAGCATATTGCCAGTGGTCAGAAAATGCCAGCATCAAGCAGTGCTCAGCTAGGAGCTGGGAATAAATCAGGCTGTGAGCTGAGCTGCTAAAAAACCCCAACTACTCCCTGGCAGTGGCTATTCCATGTAAAGGACAGAAAGAACTGCAGTGAGAAGTGTCAGCACACCAGCAATATGAGCAATCCCTATGAGCACTAAGACATCACATGGCTCGAACAGAATAAGTATTATAAAGCACTTGAAATAATAATTCAGGATAAGGGAAGATAGAGATCTTGCTGATTTCCAAGAATTTTCCACAATAAATGCAAACAAGCTGTTTCAGTTATGACTTCAGCTGGATTGTCTCCTTTTGTTCTACTTAACTACTCACTACAAGGGTTGTGATATCCTGGACAATCCTCTCCTGATTTCCAGGGACAGCAGCAGCTTTATGCTGTTTCCTGTCTCCAGTGGAGCATTACAGTGGTTCATCTCCATGAGTTACCTGCCTGTGGCCTCCACCTCACCTGTAATGTGTTAATTCTTCTTCCATTGAGGTACAGGGGGAAGCTAATGAAGTTGCTGTATTTTGTCACCACCTCTGGAATGGAAAGAAGACACAGAAGGGTCACCTTTGTGGAAACAGCACAGCAGGAATTCCCTCAGTAACAGCAGGTGAAAGGAGTTGCAGGAGAGGAAAAAAACCTGTAAATTCACCTCCCATCTGTGGGTGCCAGCAGACTTCACAGAGCCCCAGGGGTAACAGCATTCCCATCCTCTACTCACCCTTGACTCGGTCTTCATTTGCAAACTCTTTGCAGTCTTCTTTGAGGTGTATAATAATCTTAGTCCCAGCTCTGACCCCAGATGCTTCTGCAATCTCAAACATCCCTGAACTAGGATTAGAAACAAACACTGTGTCAGTTTGTGCCTCAGGTACACCCATGATGGGACAGAGAAATTGTTTGTTCAACTAAGAGTACACATAACACTTCCAAGGCCAAAAGGAAAAGGCAAAAAAGTCTTGAATGCCTGAATGCTCCTTGTGCCTCTGAGAAACCCCAAAAAACATGTGTCTGTTTTCCCCACTCCAGACCCCAGACACACTGCTCTGCAAAGACACTAGCTACTGAAAACCCAAACCAAGTCTGGTGTCTCAGTTTTCTCAAGAATTTAAATAATGTAGTAAATTCTTTATTCTGAGGAAGTTTTGAGGGGATGCTGAGCTTGTCACGCTCAGCAGCTCCACTTTCAACATGCCCAGCAGTCCATAGCTTTGCCATCACAGATGTTTGCAACTTCAAGCAGAAAGTAAAGGATGAGCACACAGCTGTGAGCCACAGGGGGATGTGCTTGCAGACCCCAGCAATGCACAAGCTCTGCTCTCTGTGGGTGCCTCGTGTCAAACCTCAGAGGAAGATTACATCAAAGAGGTTCAGTTTGTCCCTGTGGTGTGGGGCCCCCTGAGCTGACTGCCTGCCAGCAGGGATGGAACAAGAGAGGCAGGTACTCTGTCCATAGCATGCCTGCTCTGACAAACCAACTCTGTCCTTGCAGTTCCCACACTGGCACATTTGGCCATGCTTCGTTACTGTGTATAACTTGAGCAGGACCTAGACCAGTCAGCCAGGTCCTGAAAGAACACACAAACCCTGTCTTTGCACAGCATTCAGGCCATGCCTGGTCTGGATCAGCCCCCCATGCAGCCACCCCGCTCTGCAGCCTCACCCGTCGGATGACCAGTGGTAGCCTGGGCTGCCTGGCTCTGCTGACTGGGAGAACACCTCCACTTTATCAGCCACCATGAAGGCTGAATAGAAACCCACTCCAAACTGGCCGATGATTTTACTGCTGGCTTCAGCTTGGCTCTGCAGAGCTTCTAGAAAAGCCTGCAGGAACAAAGGAGATACAAACCAACAAACAGTGACTTCAGGTATTGCTGGGGGTTGTGATGAATCCCCAGGTGAGCTCAGGCACTGCATCCTGGAAGTCCAGCACCCTCACCCCACACTCCTGCATCAGTGCTCCGAGGAAGGTTCCCAAGGAGAAGGGTTTCTCCATAGGGACTGCACCTCTGGAAAAGGGGAGAACTGCTTAGAGAAGCAAAAGGAAAATAAGTGAGAATTTGGTCAATCAGGAGCAGGAAACCTTAAAATGGTGCCTCCAGAGATGAAAACAAAAATCAGGTACACATGTACACCTTGCTGTGGGGACAGAGCTGCTGCTCCCCTGGACATGGGGTAAATGGCAAGTGGGTGGGTGCCCCTCTGTGAGGATGGCTGGGCAGGAGGGTGTTTGGAGTGAGGGCAGTGGGTGCAGCAGTGCTACACACAGGGCCCATCAGCACTGCCTGGGCTCCCTGGGCCTCCCATAGTACAGAAGAGACCACTGAAAGCCAGAAGACTCCACAGGCAGGTTTCACCTTCCAAAAGGGGTGCAATTTCACAGCTGGGCTGAGGGCCAGGGGACAAAACAGAATGAAAAATTACTGGTAGAACAAAAGCAGTTGTAATTGGAGAAGAGTTTTCTAAGGGAGGGAGAAGGGTCCTCTTCCCAAGTTACCTTTGAGCCTGATCGAGCAATGGTACCAAGGTTAGAAATCAGCTCCTCCTGGGTCATCCCAATACCTGTGTCCTGAAAAGAAACAGCAATTGCAGCTGAAATATCAGTAGGGAATCATTGCTCCAGCAAACAGCACCCAAGCAACTTCTGCCTCCAACTCCCACTCTCTCCTTCCCCTCTGAGTAATAAATCCAACAGCAGACTTCCAGCTGTCACTCCATCTGCCCATGGCCAGGAACACAGACTCAGAGGGCACAGAGCTCCAGGGGCAGCCACAGCTGCCTACAAACCACCAGAAAGCTCAGAGACTCTGGCCATCTCTCAAGGAAAGACAGAACCATGCCAGGATAGGCTGGATTCTACATCCCTCTAAAAAGCACAGGATGGCAGTGCAGGAAAGAGATGTCAACCCAGCCATGATCCCACAGTGCCAGATGTCAAGCACAGAGACACCCTCCATTCCTGAACTGCTCTGAGGGGGAGGTGAGGAGCAGTGAGAAGCAGCTTGTTTGCAATCTGCAGATGTGGGACAGATGCACTAACACTGGGAAGCAGCAGCAGAACAGCGAATCCCTTAACTCTCAGGTAATGCAGACCTTTGTCTGCAAGCACCACATGAACTGATCTCCATCTGCTCTGCCTTTCCTCCCTTCTTCTCCCCCTCACCCTGCGCTCCATGATGTGAGTATGAAGCTGTCAAAGAGAGCTGGGTATTGCATTCCCATGGGAACAGCCTAACCCCAGCCAAAATACAATGCACCAAATACACTTCGTGATGCTCTGCTCAGGCTTCAGAGGCACACAGCTCCTTGTCATCCCCAGGTTATTCCAGAATTGCATTTGCTGCATGCACATAAGCATCTCCCTGCAGCTCACACAGCTCAGGCAGCAGAGCCTGCAGCAGCACCACCCAGAAAAGGCTGCAGTAAGTCTCAAACCTGGCTGCAACTTCAATTTACATGACACCCCAAGGCAACAAAGGTAACAGCAAACCCCAGGTAGAAATGGCCACCCTCTCACAGAGGACCCCAGCAAAAACCTTTCCCATTCTGTTATCCAATGTGTTTTCAGACTTGCTCTGCACACATTCTCCACAGGAGCAGAGGGTAGGCTGATGCTCTCCAGGATGCCACTCCTAAGGAAAAAGTGCCATTTCCTCTCCCAAATCCCAGAAGCTTCTCTACCTGACACAAACATCCCAAGAAAACACTATTATATGTTCTCTGAGCCACTCTCTGAGGTGAAAAGTAGCCAAGTGAGATGTGATTCTCATTCCCATGAGGGATTCAGCTCTACCCAAGTACCTGTGAGCATGATTATTGCAGCTGACAGCAGCTGGCACATTCAGAGTGGGCTCACACATTCCAGTGCCCTAGCAGGGATGGGATTTGGTGTGCAGGGTCAGCAAAATCAGCTGCAACAGAGCTGGCAGCTGCTAGGTGGCTCAGAAGTGAGGTGCCACCCATGGAGCATTTACTGGGCTTGTTTCTACCAAAGTAAGTTAATGTCAGTATGTATTTCTTAATGTAGTGTTTAACTGCCCTGAAGGATTGAACTGTTCAGCTTGTGAGGTGCCATGTGGGTAAGACATTTTCCTGCACCTCACAAGTCATGGCACAGCAATCCCTTTCCCTTGGTTAAATACAGTAAGGCCAGTCAGCCCACTTGGCTGAGAAGAGGGATGATGCCCAGTAAGATCTCAACAGTGAGAGATCAAAAGCCAAGAAAAACAAACAGCGTATGGCAAAATCTCAGGAATCTGACATGGTCCCTTCCCCCAGGGAAGAAAAAGCCAGAAAGAACAGTTTTCAGCATCTGGTTCAGTTTTAATTCATGCTAGACCCTGAACAGAACTCTGATCCACTTCTATTTATAGCACAGCACGTCATTCCCAAATTCCAGTGTGTTAAAAAAAAAATACATCCTTACTCCATAAATTTATTTGGCTATTGAATTTCTAATGCCCTGCCAAACTTACTGCAGAATGCTTAATGACAATTCCTGGAGACTACTTTGATGAGGGTGAATCTCATGAACAAAGACAGCAGGGCTCAGAACAGCCAGGATGCCGACAGGGAGAGCAGAAAGCAAGGATTCTGGCAAAGCAGACATTCCCTACTGCAGGAAAATACTGGGTGGATTAGGATGAAGACACCATCAAATTCAACCCACCTTTGCCATGTCCACGTTTTCTGCAGCTGCCCTTTGGCTCCCTTCACCACATGGAGCTGCTCAGGGGAACGGGAATAAAGTGGCAGCAGAGGAGAGATGGGAGCTGAGTTCTGCAGAGCAGGACCTCTGCAAGTCATGGGAAGCAACTGAACCTGCCCATGAGCAGCCCACCTCAGGCTGGGCCCACACAAGTGCTGGCAGCTCCAGCTCCATGAAACCCAAGGAAGGAGCTGGTGGAACTTCTACTGCCCTTCTCACACCGCTCCGTGCTCGGCCCCTGGATGTCTTCAGCAGGAACTGCCATGTCATCACCCAACCCCTGCAAACACCTTCTGCCCACCACCATTCAGCTTTTGCTCCACCATCAGCACTACAACTTTTCTTCCCCTGCACACAGTTCTAGCCCTCCCTTCAGCAAGAAAAGCTTTCTCAGGCTGACCACAGCCACAGAAGAGCAATTTGTAAGGGCACAAAGCAAACTGTATGTGGGGGCTTCTCAAATTACAAAATGTGAGGGATATGCTCAATGTGCCAAATGTTTCTCTACACCTTGGAGAGATCAAGACACAAGAGCTGAGTACACTGACCCTTCATTAGCTGAAGGTTAATTACAGAAGACCTGCAGTTACTCAGCAGAACCACCACTGCCTCACCTGGGTGAATTTCTCTGCTGGTACTTCTTAGGGTGCAGAGTAAAAATCCTCCCCCAAACCATCCCCTATAAAAGACAACAAAGAGGCTCCAGACCTTCAGACTGTGAAGGGCTGATGGCCACAAGTGTTGAACTAAACTTAGTAACATTTACCCCAAAGAGACATCAGCTGAACTTTGTTTTTAGTACCTTTTTATGTGTGGAGACCTCCAAGGTACCAAAGCTGCTGCTGACCTGCACCTTTGTGCCTTCTGTGCCCTTTGTTCTAACCCTGTGGTGAAGGTGCTGGAAGTTTGCAGAGACCTGCTGTGTAAGATTAGTTTAGCTTTGCTCATTACCTGAGTCTAATTTAAAGTATTGCAGAGCTTCCTTACACCTAACAATCCATTAAGCAGCCATTAACTGCTGCCTCTGCCATGACTGCATCAGAAGGAATGCTCCCAGTTAGAGGTACCTGGCTGGACTATTGTGTCTTTCACTTGGCTTTGTTGCAAAACAAATACTTTAAACATTTATTTCAGTATAAAACCTCAACGGGGCATCAGAAAAACACTGACTATAATATAAAGACATGCTGCTTTCACCAGTTGATAAGCTAATAAAATCCCAAAATGTCTGATTAGCAAATGTGCCCACTGTTATTTAAATACCTTGATAAAAGACTTAAAATTCACAAGACCAGGACAGCAGCTGCACTAGAGCAACATTCTGGTTTAGAATCATTAAAGCATCTGCAGCAGCAGGAACCAGCAGATGAAAAGCCAGAATAAAACTGATGCCTGTGAACACAAGGTAATCTTGGCCTAGTACATGGAAGCTGTCCAAAGCAGAGAGCCTGAGCTTTACTTTGCAAAACCACAGGCTCAGCCTCCACCCATCCAGGTCTAAATACCCACTGTCCAGAAAAGTACTGCCTTTTATCCACTCTGAATTTCCCATTTTTGCACAGGATATGCTCTTATTCTACCACAAAGAGAACTAAAAGACTGTGCACTTCCTTCCTTGGGCCACAGGTTATTTGAGATGTGTTTATATTTCTGGGTCCTGGGCTTATTTGTTAAAGATGATGCAACCACTGGAAGCTGTAGCCCATCCCTGCAATCTGTGGCACATTTCTGTAGTTTTAATTCTGCCTAAGACTTGCTAAAGTACGGCCAGATTTACATCTCCACCTGTCCATCTCCTGCTTCCTCAAGCCCAAGTGACACACAGATGCTGCAGTGCAGGTCACCCTCTCTGCTGCAGCCTGGTACCACAGGGGAGGGGGACCTGCTCCCCACCTGCCCCAAGCTTTGTGGGACACAAGGGAGCATCTGCACTGACCTGCTACATCCCAAACAGCCCGGTCCTGACTGGAGCCCCAGCACAGCCCAGTCCTTGTTACAGGCTGTTTGTAACTGGTGAGGCAGGAGAGATCTGCTCAGCGATACAGGGAGCTGTTGCAGGGAGGAGTGGTGTTTGCAGTCATTTTAACTCCTCCCAAACACAGCAAACTGGTGATTTTGTGGCTTCACAGACACTGATTTTGGATGATGGCAACAGAGAGATGAAAGCCCAACAAAGGGAACCGAGCAGCCAAGCTCTGGCAGCGACTACGCTGCTTTTCCATGCTAGAACAGCAAGCACGCTCCCTCCCCCAGCAGAAGCAGCCATCAGCTCTGTAAACATTTCAAACCATTTCCTCTCAACTGTCCTAGCCCTAAATTAAGAACCAGCAAGGAGCAGGGCTGCATCCCCGAGCTCACACATCACCACCAGGCACAGCAGCACGGCAAACTGCACAGCTCCAACACCACCACAGCACAGCCAAGTGCCTGACACCTGCCTGTCACCTTGTGCAGGTGCTGAGGGAGCTCTGTGCTCCCAGAGCCTTGGGGTCTGTAAGAGGCTCTCTGTTCCCACCTCAAAGGGTCCAAAACCACTTCAGTAAAGCCTCAGCATGCGGAACTGCAGAGCTCTGCAGAGCTGTTCTCATTGGAAACACACCCCTCACATTTTCAAATGGATTTTCTTAAGCACTCTGACCTTGCAGGCTGTGGCTGCTACAGATGGAGCTGTCCTAGAAACATGAGGCAGTTTTCAAAGGGATGGAGGAAATGGTGGAATTTGCTGTAACAACAGGACTTTGGTGAAGGAAGCGAGGTGGTGGAATTTAGTCAACATATCCCTCCTAGCAGATACCACACTACAATGCTTAGGTGGAAATTCCTGAATGAGGACATTCTATCAGAATTCTGAGTCTTGCTGTGCTTATGACTGGAATTCAGTCCTGGCAGAGAACAAGGTGAACTGCAGTCACTGAACAGGGATGAGTGTAGTCCTCTACCACATCTACATAATCTCCAGGAACGTGTCTGTAATGGCCATCACACATTACAGCCTTTTCTCAGCTCAGTGGGACACAAAGAGATGCTACAGGGCTTGGAAGAGGAGGGGAGAGATTCAGCAGATCCAGAGGCATAGAGCAGCATGAAGATCTGAAGAGAAGGATCCAGGGGTCAGAGTGAGACAATAGGACCTTTCTAGGAATAAGAAAGGGGTGACTGTTGCTACAGGTCATGTATGAGGGACCTGCTGCCTCTTTTTGGTAGGTCTTAGTAGGTACAGAAAACAAAACAGTGGCTAAAGGACAGATCCACCTCTGCCTCAATCACTGCAGCAGGCTTTCTTTCACCTTTGCATTCCTGAAAGGCAGAGAAATGTTCTGAATGACGCTTGTTCACAGTAATCATTATATGCAGTTTGCTTCTTCAAGAAGTTATAAATAACCCCCTGACTGGAGGTAAGGAGCTTTCGGCACTCTGGAGAAGGCAAAGCTATTAAAGAGATTGGAGCAGTGTTGTTCTCACTGCTCCCCACAGCCCAGGACTGCTGCAGTTAAAAGCTTCCGAGTTAAGACTCATTTAATGGCATTAGAGAGGCACTGGCAGCCAGGCAGGGGGTTATAAAAAGCCCAATCCTTAACCCATCTAACTGGGATGGTATTAGAGGCACCCTGCAAGGTGGGCAAGCAGCTCTTCAACCAGACTGCCAAACAAGGGGAGAACTTCCACAGGGACAGGGCATGAAAGGTAACAATGTCTTGATGGAGTCAGATGTGTCCACTACAATCACAAAAGGGAAAGGTGAGAGGCAGGAATAGCCCCTGCCTGGGGCTAAGAGAGGGCTTCTTAAACAACTGGTGTTACACTGGAGTCAGAAAACAGCAACAGTGTGACAGGAATAGAAAAAGCCCCTGCACCATGGTTTGAGAATCTCTGCTCCGTGATTGTGTTGCCCACTGACAAGCACTAACTTTCCCATGGCAACTGCAGCACTTGTTCTGCAGAGGAACAGAAATACAGAATAACTGTGAAGCCTCCAACAGTCCCCTGTGCTTTTGTCCCACATGGAAAATATCAGCCTGTGTGCTCTGCCTGTGCCACATCTCCCCTGCACCTGCCATGGTCACTCAGGGCTGCCTGCTTCATCCTCCTCCTGTGCTCTCCTAGGAATGTCCACAGCCACACTTATGGCTGACACAGCTCCACAAGGAAAATGACCAGTTTGCTTTCTGTTAACGTTAGGAACTCTGCCAAGAAAATACCAAAACTGAGGCTCAGCCTCCCACCCTGGACAAAAGCCATGAGCAAGATCAAAGTACAGAGAGAAAGCCCAGCTCCACTGCCCTCCCCATACTGAGGCCCACAGGTGACTGCTCTTACAGACTGTCTCCCTCCCAGTCAGCAACTTGTCACCAGCAGGGACAACCAAAGCCTGGGCACAGGGAAGTGCTGTGATACTGCCCAAATCAACAGTCTCAGCTGTTCCTGAGGACAGAACCTCAGCATCAGCTGGACTCAGCCTGTCCTGGAGCACAGAGAGACAGAGACACGCAGGAATGGGAAGTTCTCACTACTCACTGCCCTGGCATTTCTCCTCTCACCCAAGGAAGAGAGACGGTCTGCAAGCAAACATGTAACACCTCAAGGAGGTGCATGGAAACCTCCCCAAAGGTCAGGAGGAAAGCAGATTCACAGCTTACCCACTAGTGAGAAACTCACACAACCTGGGAAGTGCACTAGGCAGGGGTACTGGGAGAAAAGCTACTTCTTCCCAATAGGGAAAGAAGGAGTAGCAACTTTTCCTATGGCTACAAGTGGGGAGCAGATAACATTGCAGGTTTCTCATCAAATGCTGAGGTTACAGCCTCACAAACCCTGAGGTTAGAGCCCAGCTGAGGACAGAATGTTCTCTGGGCAGGCTTGGGAACTGTGCTGCTGCTCAGCTTCCAGGGACTCCTCACAGGACAAAGGCCAGTGCTGAGAGCAGCAGGGAATAACACTCTGCTGTTACCAAAGGGAACTACCTGGATGGTGATGGTTCCCTTTCTGCTGTCTGTCTGCAGGTGGATCTCCAGCTCTGGCAAGGCTTTCCCCTCCGTCATCAGCCGGTGACGCAGCTTCTCCAGAGCATCGCTGCCATTGGAGATCAGCTCCCGGATAAACACCTGGGGACAAGACACAGCCTGAGCCTGCAGCCTGGCCCTGCCCCCTGCACAGCACTCCCAGAGACCTGGGAGCTCACTGGCTTCCACAAACAAATTCCCAGCTCCCCAGACTGTGCTCCCCCATTATGCACCAGGAGGACAGTTTGTCCAAACTCAGTGTGAAACTGCAGAGGCTCAAGGCTCACACAGTCACTTGCCTATACCTACAAATTGTTTCAAAAACACACTCTCAAGGTGTCTTAAGAAAACATCACTCAAGAAAGCCTGACATGAAAGCTCAGGACTCACTGGGAACTGAACAGTTATTCCCCCAGCTCAACCATTTTGGATGTATCCCTTGAGAGAGACAAGGCTTTGCCAACAGAAAATCTCCCAGCAAGTTATGTGTGTCTTACCTCTTTCTCTGAGTACAGGGAACAGGCAACAATGTCCAGCAGTTTCTTTGTTTCAGCCTGGAACTCATGTTTAGAGGCTGCACCTGGAATGAAGGTTAGGGTTGGGGTTGTTCAGCTTGGAGTAGAGAAAGCTCAGGGAGCACTTAGAGCCCCTTCCAGTGCCTAAAGAGGCTCCAGGAGAGCTGGAGAGAGACTTTGGACAAGGGCCTGAAGTGACAGGACAAGAGGGAATGGCTTTACACTACCAGAAGACAGGGATAGATGGGACATTGAGAAGAAATTTCTCCCTGTGAGGATGCTGAGGCCCTGGCACAGAGTGCTCAGAGCAGTTGTGGCTGCCCCTGGATCCCTGGAAGTGTCCAAGGCCGGGCTGGATGAACACATCTGTACAACCATCCCTGCAGGTAGGGAGCTGTACCCAGGAAGAGAAGCCTCCTCAGAAAAAATAAAACTACAAAACACCTCAGCTGAAAGACAATCCTTGGCCTTTGAAAAAATAGGAAGAGACATTAGAGAAATTCTTTCTTCATCAAGAAGCATTAGAAAACTCTGGGAAAACACAGGGAAAAGCCAAAAGTCCCACATCACCTCTGCCATGCCTTGCTGACGAGGATGTACATCCCACAGGGATGTGGGCAGGCAGCACACCAACCCCAGCAGGAATTTCACAGCCTGGCAGTCTCAGAAGTACCTCCCAGGACAACCACAGAGTCACAGAGTTAAGCTGTTATTTTGGTGCTGGAATAACTCATTGCTCAGACTGCTTAAGAGCACCTCTCCCTGAAGCTGTGCAAAGCAATTCATTCTAGCTAAAGAGCTGACAGTGGGACTCTCATCACATCTCCATGATCCACAGCAATGACCTGGGCAGGCACAGCTTGCTCCTGGCACAGAAAATTATTTTCAGCCAATTCCAGTGCCTGTGGAGCCTCCACACATACACATGACCATCACCTGCCTGGCTAAGCCCATGGATGCAGTCTTGATGTCCTTGTTTCTCAGTAAAGGCCGTTCTGACCTCCACACCCAGGTTTTGGGAGGTGATGGTGCAACATGGAGGGAAAGGATGTGGTGACCAATACCTGCACTTCCTCCAGAGGCAGCAGCACTGCTGAGGAGGGCTCACCTGCACCACACCTTGACCAGATGCAGCCCAAGAGTGTCCCCACAAGAAATCTGTGCCCAGGCCCACCTTTCACATTCTCTGTGTTGCTGATGATGGTGTGCAGGGGCTCCTCCTCCTTGCTCTCTGCTGTTTGTGTGCTGTACATCCGGACAGCAGGAATGCTGGAGGCAGGAATGTGCTGAAGGCTCCAGCGGTGGAGTATTTGTCTTTGCAGACATGCTGCTCCTTTTACTAAAAACACAAGTGAAGATATTTCAATACACATCACAAATCCAGCACCAACAGGAGCACTCCTCAGAGGTCCCACCTAGGAAATCCCATGGGAGTTACACTGTCTGAACAGTTCCTTTACAATCCAACACCCACCATTCCCCTCTAGAGTTGCCTTCACTTCATAAAAAAGGGCAAATTGCTACTTTGGCTCTTCTGAATTAAAATTTTATCCAGAAGATGACAATTAGCAGCTTTCCCACTGAATTAACCTGTCAGGAAGAGGCAGTCTGCAGCTTTCACCGCTGTTAACTGGCTAAACTGAAGACAACTCCCACATCACTGCCTGAAAATACAAATTGGCAATAAATATTTGGCCCTTGAATGTCCAAGCACAGAGATTACATCCCCCAACAAAGTTGGCTTCAGGGCAAACAGCAGCAAGGTCACCAGTCACAAAATCAGTGGGGAAAATGAGACCAGTCAGGAAATGGCACAAGCCCTCTTAAAGGTCAGGGATTCCCAATTCTCCTCCTTTCATTATGCCCAGGTGAACCCAACAGTCTTCTCTCTGTTGGGGGATGAATCAAAGCCAAACCTGGTCACTAAAAGACCATTGCAGCACTATAGACCTCTGTCCAAAGCCTGTTCCTTGGAGTGATTTCTGAATTGTTGGAAGAACGGTCTGTCCCAGAGCAGGATCCCAGCGGGTCTGGACCTGACCTTGCAGCTGCCCTGGGCAAGGCAGCATCTTGGCCTCCCCAGTCCTACAATGAACATAAACAGACTGGACTGATCTGGGAAGCACAGGAGGGACCAGGACAGCCTGGGCAGAGCCAGGAGAACATGGATGAGCAGCAGAAGTGGCTGGAAGCAGTGACAAGCTCAGGTTTTCCTTACAGCTCGCTCTGTGCCTGTTGGCTGTTTCACCCAGCAAGGGAAGGAGGCAAACCCTACCCCTGACATTTTCAAGGGGTCCTTTCTTTAGATGACTGGGTACAAAAACACCCAAAGACTGAACCAAACCCCATTAGTATGGTGATAGTCCCAAAGCACATCCGTGACCTTGGAAACAGCTTCCATGGCCATCCCCTGCCCTCCAGGCCAGCTGACATGTTGGGGGAGCTCAGCTTTCTCCTGAACCTTTCTCCACCTTGCCACAGCCCTCGAGTGAACTCAGCACTCCAGCCTTTTCACCAACACCCCTCATCCTCTAGCTCAGGCTGACTTCACAAGTGCTCTGCAAACCTCCTGCCTCCCATAGCAGGTCCTACAGTCAGTGTGGTCATCAAGATCAGGTCTTGCTGCTCCAGACCATCATGCTGGGCTCTCACTTGCTCCAGACGAGGTGAACATGAACCCCTGAACTTTAACAGCTCTTCTGTCTCCTGCATCTCACCCTCAAGAGCTGACAGAGGAGGCTGTCAGTCCTCGTTCTTCCTCCTCCTCCTCCTCACAGAAAGCTTTGAATCAAGATCCGCTTCTCCAGCCAGAAGCCTGAATGACTCTCCAGTCATTCTGCCCTTAAAGGAAAGAGCCCACAAATAGTTCTAAATGCATCTGAACACCTCCCACACACGTAACTGTGCTCTCTGCGTCACAACCAGCTCTGCCGCATTATCGCAGGACACATTCTGGAACTTCCATTCCACTGCCTGTGCTGGGATCATTTGGGAAAGTGGCAAGGGAAACAACCTGGGTGGCTGAGGTGGAAAGCAGCAGAGCATTCTCTCCAGCCCCTCAAACTTCAGAGGGAAAGGGCCTGCAGCTCAGGGTTTATATAGTTTATGTATTTACATCTTTTATACTCATTTTATGCTGGGTACTCTAGGATACTGCTTTATACATAAGCACACACACACACACGCATACCCCAAACAGCAGAAATAAAAGAGAGAATTTTGCTCCCTCCCTGAACTCCAGGATCCAAAAAAGACACAGACCAGCAGCAGCTTAAAATCTTAAGGTCACTTCTATCATCAGATGTCCAGGCAGCAAAGCTCCAGAGCCCCCACAGAGGTCACCTCCCAGCCCATGAACACCAGCTGACTCCAGAAACTACAGCTATTTATTTCTGGGTATTTATAATTGTTGATGTATTCACATTTTTTGCCTCCCTACCTCCAAAGCACAATAATAAATCACCACCCATCAACTTGGAAGCTACTGTCGGATTTGTGCAATACGTGGTCTTATCATCCTTAATTAACAGCCTGTCCCATGCCAGGGAGAGACACAGCTCATTAAATACAAGCTGCAGCATCTTCAGCCCACTTGCCTCTTGAGAGTCCTTGCCTGGAGCAAGGGAGCAGAAAAGGCTCCTGGCTATTCTGGGTATAAAACCACAATTATCAGCACACAAGAGCTATTGAGAAGCACCTGCTGAGGTAACAGGTTATGTGCTACTCATAATGAGCCTCAGAAACAAATTCCTAAGCCCAGGCAACAGAGAAGGAATGGCTCTTGCCCCAGATAAACTCTGTGATGTGTTGAGGCAAATCAGGTCTTTTGATATTGAGTTAATCAAATGTGGAGCTTTACCACAGCCCACACCCCTTCCTATTCCCATCACTGCACCATGAGAGATGGAAAAGCCCACATTACTGCCCAAATTCCAATTCTCTGTGATCCCAAGTGATCCTGTGCCCACAGACCTGCCTCACACCCTCCCAGCAAAGACAAGGACCCTCAGGGGCTCCTTTCAATCCAGACACCAGGAAGCCTCTGTGATGCCCCAACCAGCCCCCCAGGAAACACAGCCTCTTCTGGAAAAACCACTGCACTGAGCAGAGCACCAGCTGGAGATTTAGGGTGGGAAACCCTGCACAAAGCAGTCTGTGGCTCAAAACAAAAGAGAAGAATTTGGGTCAGCAGGAATTACCATACCAGCTCCAGGCCAGGGAAGGCTCGTGCAGGGAAGAACTCCAGCAATTAACACTCCCAGCTCAGATCTCCTTACACAAAAGGGCTCCCTAGCCGGGCATCAGATCCCCGAGAATCTGGGGAGAAGAGATTCCCTGACTGACCCACTCACACCTACACATCTCCCAAAAAGCTCTGCAGTAGCTCCAGGCTCTGAAACCGGGAGAGCAGAGAGGAAACTCTGCCAGCTCTGCCCGACGAGGGAAGGGACGGCTGATCCCTGGATCCAACCGAAAGGAAAACACCTCCTCCCCCTCCCTCTTTATCCCCACCCAACACAGCTTCTGCTCACTACCTTTTCCCTGAGGGACCTGAATGACAGATTAAAGAATAAAACTCTGACTCTGCTGGAGTATGTCTAACCCACCAGAGCAGCAGCTTTGCTCCCAGACATGGATGCTAACAAGCCTCTGGGGATTTCTGTGGAGGAAGAGCTGGACTGCCCAGAAAACCCAAGTGGCACTCCATGACACAATAAATCTGACAACCCGACCCTGAAAGTGACCCTATTTGTCACACAATTTCCTCTGTCACATCTTCTCTTTGTAACCTGCAGGGAAACCACAGACCACACCAACAACACACAGATCTGTCAATTAGGGGCCACACAACGGATAAGGACACACGGAGCACAGCACAGGCTGCTGCCAGGAGACAGACGGGACACTCCTCATCGTGCTTCACTTAATGGCAAGTCACAGGCACATTTCCAGCCCACGAGGGCCTTGTTAAAGGAGCACATCCCCTAACTAAGGCCTCAGAGTTTGGATTTTCTTAGCGCTCCTGTCAGCTGAGTGCCTTTTAGTACACCCCTGAGAAATGCAAACCCTTCAGGCTCATGTGTAAAATCCCCTGGTACTGACACAGCCAGAGAACAGCAGCGCTGGTGCCTTCTGCTCTCATGCAGGTCCCTGGGCTGTGCACCCTGTGTGAGCTGGGACATGCACCGGGACATGATACATGATCTGAATACGCTGTGCAGCCCGTAACAATCCAGGTACTTCTGGATGTTCTGGAGATGAACTGGGAGTGCTGTATGAACCAGGACATAAACGTGGATATGTCATATACCCCTACACGAGCCAGGACACGAACCTCACCATGCTACACCCTATCCCATGCTGTACAGCCTGGATGAGGCAGGACATTACCCTGGAGCCGCTGTTTGCCCTGACCGCGCTGTCTGCCCGACACGAGCCCGCGCTGTTCTCTGTGCAGCTCCGCAATAACTCGCCCCTCCCCAGGCAGGAGCGTTGGGAGCTGTCGGCTCAGTTCACGGTGCGCTGTGCGCGCTGCTCCCGAGCTGCCGGGCCGGCGTCCGTTCCGACCCTGCCGAGCAGCCCCGGCCGGCTCCAGCCCGTGGGACACGGACCCTCCGCGCCTCCAGAGGACGCACAAGGCCGACCGCAACTCCGGGTAGGCGCGGCCTTCCGGGCCGAGCCATGGAGGTCCGGCCGCCCCCTCAGCCCGGGGGCCCTCGCCCCTCACGCCGCCCGTCCCCCCCTCACCTGCGGGCGGGCGCAGCCGGGGCGCGGCCCCGGAGCGCCGCAGGGCCGCGAGGAGACACCGCCCGCCCCGCGCCGCCGCCATGCCCGCGCTGCCCTCCCGCGGCGCCCGCTGATGACGTCACGGGGCGGGGGGCGCGCGGAGATCCCCCGCGCGCGGGCTGTGCGTGATGCGCGCGCGGTGACGTCAGGCTGCCCCATAGCCAGCGCGCGCTGCTTCCGTCAGGGCTCCTCCTGCGTTCCCTCAAGGCCCCCGGCCGACTGTCTTCATGGGCACCGGGCTCTGTCCCCTCACGGCCCCCGACCGACTGTCTTCATGGGCACCGGGCTCTGTCCCCTCACGGCCCCCGGCCGACTGTCTTCATGGGCACCGGGCTCTGTCCCCTCACGGCCCCCGGCCGACTGTCTTCATGGGCACCGAGCTCTGTCCCCTCACGGCCCCCGACCGACTGTCTTCATGGGCACCGAGCTCTGTCCCCTCACGGCCCCCGACCGACTGTCTTCATGGGCACCGAGCTCTGTCCCCTCACGGGGGTGCTTCCAGGGCTCTGCCCGGAGGTCGGACTCCAAGCCCAGGACGCCGTTTCTAAACCTCTCCTATTATGATGATTAAAATCTCCTTCGTGTTTCTGAGGACGTGTTAGGAAAGGGAGTCAGACACAGGTTATAAACGCACCCTCTTCTCCCTTGGAGACACCCCTGCGGGTATCTCAGTGAATGGCTTCGGGAGCCCATTCCACCGGACGGGCTGCGGCAGGAGCTCGGCAATCGCCGCTGGCAGAGCTCGGTGCCCCGTGGCTCTCCCGGTTTCCCCACGGAGGGGGCTGAGGGCCGAGGAAAGGCTGCGCCGCGCTGGGAGCAGCCCTCAGGAAACTCTTGTGTGCCACACCTTGGCCGGGCACCCTGCTCGACTCTGGGCCAATTGTTTAACATCTTATTTTTTCATTTCTCCGAAACTCCTCATTTCCCGGGGCTGTTTTAGTGTACATCACCGAGATCTAAGGAGCCGAGATACTGGAGAAAGGCTTTGGATGGGATGCGGGTGAGTAAGGAAATGAACCACTCTGGCGAGAGGTGAAATTGGAACGTGCAAGAGAGCAGAGCCTGGCCTTGATGAACACCACAGCCAAAAATAAAAGATGGAGCAGGTCTCTTTCGGGGAGCACTAACCATTTCCAGACTGAGGAGCTTTCAGGAGGGAACCGTGCCCACTGAACAGAACCAGCTTTGTGATCGCAGGCCCGGGGGAGCTCGCTGGAAAGCTCTGTGTACAATTAATTCGTGCTTGCAGCTGATCTTTTGGGACTACACTGAGCCGAGTGTTGCTTTGGAGGTTCATACCTAAGAAACAGCCGCAAGGAGCGCGGTTTGTGGGGCACTCGACGTTATGGATTAGGTGCAAGAAACCCAGCATAAGCCTTTGCATCACTCCGACACCCTTCCACTGGCTCCATTTCCACCTGGAACCAACCCCAGCCCTTCATCGAGATTCCCTGTGCTGCAGCCAAAACCAAAATGACTTCTGAGCCGGTTGCAAACGCTTCCCCTCCTCTCACTGTGCTCACTGCTACCTCCCGCTGACCCCACAGCACTGCGGAGAGCGCAACGCTGCACCAGAGCTTCTGTACCTGCTGTGAAACACCTGAATCCTCCTCCTGCCTCACCCTGGGTGTGCTTTGACCATTAGCCATGACATGTGCTCCTGCAGGGATCGCAGGGGATCTCGTACAGATCCTCCCCTGTCCAGGCTCTTTTCAATTATCCGGGGGTTGGCTCCAACTTGCTTCAATCACTGCCCTGGCAGCGTCCTGCTCTGCGTTTTAAATTCTCGCCTGTGGAGAAGCGCAGGGAAGCACAGATCGCCCTGCACACCAACATCTGCGATGCTCCCCCAGCTCCAGGGTGGCTGCTCCATCTTCCCTGCACTGGAAGAACCATGGGAAATGAAATTTGCTTTGGGAGAAGCACCCGGTGCACATCCAGATCACCCTGTAAGCCATAAACTGCTGTCACTTCTGCTGCCCACTGCCACTGGCTAGAAGGGACAGCATCTACTGCTGCCTTTTAACAGAGACCGAGGGGGGACCGTGCCAGCCTGTTTGGCAGTAGGGCTCCTCTTCCTCCCCTCTTTGCTCTAACGCACCCGGGAGGCAGACGGAGCGGGGAGCACTCACAGGTGCTGTGGGCAGATGTGTGTCCCGGTGGGACAGGGATGAGCCATGAGGGGAAGCCCAGCTGTGCGGGCAGCGAGAGGGAAAGCTCCCAGCCTGCGGCAGCAGCAGCGGTGGCGGGAGGCAGGAGCCAGCAGCAGAGCGGAGCAGGGTGGGCAGCCCGGGGAAAGAACAGAGAGCCATCGCTGCAGCTCGACGTTCAGATTTAAGCACCTTCTTCCAACTCCAGAATTCAGTGAGAAGGTCTTACCCACCCTCTTCGGTGGTAAAGCTCCTGCACCAAGCTCCAGTGCACTCTCACCTTATAAATTCCTGTGTTTCTAGGCTGCTGTTCCTTACTGACTGTACCTTCCCGTCAGACAGACATGGACTCGGAAAAGCCATGCCCAACCAGGCTTCAGATATGCTGAATTTCACATCAACACTCACAGGAGACTGGAGTGAAGCCCCCAGAGGCTGCAGGGACTGAACCCCCAGCCCCTCCTGAGATTTGATTTCAGCTCTGCATTTCCCTTCTCTTCCGGGTAGAACATCTGCTCTTACCTAACACACCTGGGTATCGGCTCTACATCGATCCCTTGGCACTGTGATCTCACCACACTTCAGGTTGGATTTAAAAATTACTCCAATATTTGCTTCCCATCCGTTGTTTTTTTCCACTCTTCCCCGGGAATGGGGAACCCAAGCGAGCTGCAGCCTGGGCCCCACCAGCTCTGTGCTCCAAAGAGGACTCAGCTTATCCAAATCCAGAAGCGGTGCCGATGCCTTTAAAATGGAGGCTACTTAGAGGAATTAGTGAGATTGAGCGCAGTTATCTTAACCTCAGGCGTCAGGCTCCGCTGATCCTCACGGGCACCAGCCAAGTGGAACCATCCTTCAATCCAAGCAGTTTTACCAGCTTTTATTAGAAACACCAGCACATTTCAAGTTTCCTCTTTTTGATCACAAATATAGTATTTTTCCTCTTTTTAAGTACACAGCATGAGACACAGCATCAGGGCTTTCCATCTTTTTTTTTTTTTTCCTGTTTTTGTTTTCTTTACAGCAATTTCTTTTGGACAAGCTTTGGGTTTAGTGTTCACTGACCTCACCCCAGCCTCAAATTTTGACATCTTGAATTGCTGAAGACAATTGCGTGGGCAGATGAATCCGATGGGAGTGAAAAAGGTACGATAGTTAAAAGTTTGCAAGTAAAAGTTGAAGCAGAGACCCTTTCCAGTTAAAAGGGATGAAGTGGAGCTGCAACACACAATTTTCACAGTACGGGGACAAATGCTGAGCTAAAGATTTGCTCTTTTCCCCCCCGTTTTCCCCCACCAATGTCCCAATAAAAACGTTAAGGCTGGAGGAAGCGCTAAGTGGATGGGAGAAGCCAGGTGTGCCCGGTGCTCCCAGGACTGGGCACGGGGAGCCCAGACACCTCGAGCTCTGAGGGATGGTGCTTCGGGCTCCCCATGCTCTGAGCTCACACCTACGCTGGGAAATCTTCCCTGGACTTTTTAACTCCGAGAAAGCAATTCACTTCTGAGGGAAGGAGGAGTGAGTATCCCAGGGACATGAGGGCATGGTGACAGGATATTAAAGGGAACATGTACATGATTTGTTATTTTTTATTCCACAGAAAACCCTCAAATCTAGACTCAGAGTTAACAGCAGAAAAATAGTGTTAAAGTCAATAGGTTCATATTTTACTGTAGACTAAATAAATTAGCCTAGAATTAACTCAATACTCTCTATTTTCCTTTCATTGGTGATCCTTCTCTAAATTAATGCAGTTTTTAAAAAGCAACGGCTATTAATAATTTATTCCAGTTAACCCTTACGGATGAACACCTGCGAAGAGTCGATGTCTGGGAACCATTCCCCTCTCCTCTCCCTCCCGAAAAGGAAACAATCTCTAAGGGTGTTGTAAAACAGACATGCTAGCTACAATATCCATGGATCGTGCCTCTCCTACCGCTGCCTCTGGCTGCTCCGGGTCATGAGTGAATCGTCATAGCTATGTCTTACAAAGAACATGATCGAAAAAAATATATAAATAAATAAAAACCTTAAACATTCTTACATGGATTTTAAAGAACAGAATACATGTTAAAAACTTCAGTAATTTATATCAATTTTAAGCAATACTTTATATACAATGGAAAAAAGACATGCATAGTCCAAATACAATGTTGAAAACAGCATTTTCATAACAAAAAACCCAAACACTAAGTGTTAATACCATGTACATGGATTCAAGAAGGACCACCCTTTTTGTCTGTTGCACACAGTTTATTTAACAATATGATATTATAAGTAAGAAATGAGTTTTTTTTTCTTTTTACCATTCTATACAGTGATTGAATCTTCTTGGATTTTCTTATTTATAGTAATTATAGCGCTTGCATGATTTACACTAGAATTGCTTTCCTCGTTTCAAGTTTCACACAGAAGAAAGAAAGAAAAGAATGTTTCTTCTCTATCCAGATCAGCACGGCCTAAGAGTGATCATCCCTATTTTCATCTAAGACCAGTTTTATCAGAGAAACAAAGCAACAATTTCTACATCTGCAAGACAAGGATTTTGGCGTTGGCCAATGTGTGCAAGAGTCAATTCCTATCTTCCCAGGGGTAATACTTCAAACGCCTGCAGAGTTCACTATAGAAAACAAAAATCTTCCCGCCATGTGTCAAAGTTACCGGGATACGCTATAATGTTGCATTATTTCAGGAAACAGTTTCTGAATATTATTTTTTTTTTCTTCTTTTAAACGCAAATGTTTAAAGTCTTGAAAATACAAATAAAAAATATGAATATAATGAACTTGTTTTCCCCGTTAAAAAAAAGGTATGAGTCAACAGCAACAAAAAAATAAAAACCAAAAAAACCCACAAAAGAGACCAGATATTTTAACCGCCTGGCTTTAACAAAAAAATATATTCTTTGTATTGTTTTTTTTTTTTCTTTTTATTTTTAAACAGCAATTAATTCTTCCATCTGTAGGAAGCAGCAGTTCCATCTAGGATTCAAAACAACCCAGATGTCTGAATTTTTCAGTACAAAATATCCAAGAACACGAAAGGAAAGAAGAAACAAAAGTGATGCTCCCATAATGCTACAAACCCTCCACAAATTTCTCTAATGTGTCCCCGGTGGTGTCACCGACCAGAGACAATTCGTTAGACAACGCACTGCGGTTGGGGGTGTTTAGTTGGGGAAGCATTGCACTCTGTTCTGGGTTGCCCAAGTGTCCCTGATCCATGGAGCTAGCCATAGTGACTGCGAGTCCTGGGTGGGGGGAACCAGTCTGGGGAGAGACGTGGTGCGGTGACGGTTGGGGCTGTATCCTGGGTGACGGGCTGGAATGTGGTGGCTGGGACTGGGGACGGGGAGACTGAACGGGCGCTGGGGACCGCACCTGGTTGCTGAGGGAGGTGGCGATCTGCTGGCCAGGGAGATGAGACGCCTGCGGTTGTCCTGAGAGCATGTGCTGCTGTGGGCTCATGGGGTTGGGCTGCCCGGGGGACCCTATCTGCTGCTTCATCTGCTGCTGCTGCAGGATGCGCTGCTGCAGGGCCTGCTGGATGTTGGGAGCGCCGTCCGCCCCCAGGCCGGGCTGGCCCATCTGGTTCAGCTGTCCCATCTGAGCCATCTGTCCCATGGAACTCCCCTGTATGGATAGGTGCTGCTGCATCCGCTGCTGCTGCATGGCTTGGGGGTAACCTCCCGGGCCCTGGGGCTGCTGGAACTGGTTGTGTGCTGCCATCCCTCCTGCCATGCCGGCCCCTCCCTGCTGCTGCTGCTGCTGTTGCTGCAGCAGCTGCCGCCTCAGGATCTCGCGGTACTGCGGGCTCATGTTGGCCATGCTGGGGTTGTGGCTGGGGTTCATGATGTTGATCGCTTGTCCCTGGGGGTTCATAGCTCCGATCCCTTGCTGCTGCGGGGGCACGCTCGGTCTCTGCACTCCGGCTTGCATCGCGTTCATGTTCTGCAGTCCCCCCTGCGCGTGCATGCCCGGCTGTTGCATGCCGGTCTGCGGCTGCTGCATCCCGGGCTGGGGCTGTATCCCTGCTTGCGGCTGCATCCCGGGCTGGTTCGCCACGTATTTGGCCGTTCTTTGCTTTATAAAAGCTGCCATAAGCTGAGGGTTGGATTTTAGGATATTAAGAACCTGCTGTTGCTGCTGCGGAGAACTCGGCGATTTCAAGGTCCTCAGCAAGTCCTGAAGTGCATTGGGGGTGATGCTCCGCTGCGGCTGCTGCACGCCCGGCATCCTGGGCCCGGCCACGGCTTGCGGCGTCGCCATCGGCATCACCGGTCTGGCCATTCCCGGCTGCATCGGCTGCTGCTGCGGCATCGGCGGCGACTGCCACTGCCCGGGCTGCATGTTGGGCATCACGGGGCCGCTCACGGGGTTGGGCCGGGGTACATTCATGCTGACTTGCGGCATCTGGTTCACCGAGCCCACCGCGGGGTTCACGAGTCCCGGGCGGCCGGGAGGCAAACCATTGTTCATGTTGTTGACCCTGTAGAGCTGCTGCTGCTGCTGCTGGGCAGCCTCTCTCTCGATCTGCCGAGCCGCTTCCACGGCGGCCGGCGGCGGCTGAGCCGGAGGCGGCGGAGCAGAAACCGGGTTTGCGGGTTTTCCTGTCGAGACGGTGGTGGGGGGCTGGGTTCTGGACACGCTGGGAAAGCCGGCCGGTGACATACTTACAGGGGAGGGCTGGGGCTGGGGAGCAGGCTGCGGTGTCTGCGGTGTACTTGGCTGCTGCGTCGGGGTACCAGGCGTTGCTGAGGTAGGAGAAGGCAAACTTTGCTGAGGCACGTTTCGGGTGTTCATGGTAGCCATCCTTCTGCGCATGAGCTGAGCCTGCTGCAGGCGGTGCTGGATCTGCTGCTGTCGGAGCTTGTGTTTGATATTGAGACAGAATGGCACGGGGCATTTGTTCTCTTGGCAGTGTTTGGCATGGTAGCAGCAAAGAGCTATGAGCTGTTTGCACACCGGACAGCCACCGTTGGTCTTGCGCTTGCAGCCCTTGGTGTGCTGGACAACCCGTTTCATCTTCTGGCAGGATGGCAGAGAGCAGTTTGCGTTGCGGCACTGGCAGGCGTGGACGAGGGACTGGATGCAGCGCTGGATGCTCAGCCGTCGCGACTCCTGGGGGCTCTTGGACTGCTGCTCTCCTTGGTTGTTGCTCTCATCATCCAGACCCAGGCCCCACTTAACCATCTTGTGGTCATGGCTCTTAGTGTTGTAGCAGTTGATGCAGAGGTCGTAGTCCTGCAAGAACAGAAAACCCAGAGCTCAGCTGCTGCCAGGGCACGAAGCGCAGGGGCAGAGAGCACCAGGACAGCAGCACCAGCCTCCTGTGCAGGCACACGCTGCCTGCTTGTGGGTACAACCACACAGAACACGAGCGGGGTGACAGTCACACACTGCCAACAGCTGCCACTTCACAGCTGTACTCAGCCAGGGAATGACTGCACCGCCTGTCCAGGCAGTGGGAGTGGGCTTTGGGGCAGGGAGGAGGTTTTTGCAAAGCCAGCCTGCAATCACAGCTCTTCCCTGTGGCACGTAACAGTGCAATGGGGGCTATCATTGTGTCATTTTGTTACATGAAAAATTCTTGCAGAAATTTTTCTTTCAATTTTTCCCTTCTGATCACATTAACTGTTTATTTTTCTATGATGCCTGCTGGAGTGCCAACACCTCCAACTAGCAAGATAAATCTATGGTCACTCCTATAAAGTAGGGTTTGGCTCTCCATTTATTTATCTATCCTTAGTGTAATTACCGACTAATAATTACTACCCTTAAATATGTCTTTTTAAAAATCTCTAAACAAGAGCAAGTTTTGTGCAAAGACAGACACTACCTGAAAACCCCCACACTTTTGCTGCCCTGTCCCTTTTTTGGCTGGAGGAAGGGCACTCCCTTACACAGAGGTACCCAGAGGCAGCCTAAAGGCCCTACCTCCTTCCACCACCTAATTCCCCACGTGTGTCCAACCCATGTCCTGCAGTTCTGCTTCAAGGAGCTCTGCTCAGTGCTTTCCTCAGAGGGATTAATTAAGACTTCCCCCACAAACCTGGCAATAACTTGCAGTGTAAAAACGAGGCTGCACTTACTCAAACTTCTTTTGTTCAGCTACAGCCAGAGGTCAACACAAGCCCTCCAAGAAGCCTCAAGCTGTACCAGTACAGCCCCACAGGTAACTTCTATCTAAGAGAGCTCCTAAAATTTGAGCAATCTGGGCTAGTGGAAGGTGTCCCTGCCCATGGCAGAGGGGTGGAACAAGATGGTCTTTGAGGTCCAACCTAAACCCAATTCTTTAAAATTAAGTTAAAAGCTTGTCTATTTAGAGGAGCAGTAGCAGAATAGACAATGCAGCAAGAGCCATTCCAGAGCACTGGTGATTTCCATGTCGAGCAACTAAAGTCACTTATTCTAGAAGAGGCAGCCACCTCCTCTACCTCCCCTTAAAGCTTAACAGCCCTTTACCAGGATGGGCTTAATTTGGAGGAACTTTGGGCAATATCCAAAAAAAGCCCATCAAACTCAGCTGTGGGACAAGAGAGGGCCGAGTTCTGAGGTGCCCCACACGTATGTCACAGCCAGTGCAAGGCCACCATCCCTCACAGCCAGTGCAATGCCACCTGTGCCCCACACATCCCTCACAGCCAGTGCAGGGCCACCTGTGCCCCACACATCCCTCACAGCCAGTGCAATGCCACCCATGCCCCACACGTACCTCACAGACAGTGCAGAGCCACCTGTGCCCCACACATCCCTCACAGATGGTGCAATGCCACCTGTGCCCCACACATCCCTCACAGCCAGTGCAATGCCACCCATGCCCCACACGTACCTCACAGACAGTGCAATGCCACCTGGTCTCCACGTGGTGCTTGCACTCATTGCACGTGTAGACGAAGCGATCCTGCCCCTGGGTGTGCAGCTCCACCAGCATGCACAGCGTGGACCACTTGGATCGGCGCAGGGAGGAGAATTCCCAGTGCTTATCTCTGGCCAGGGTGAGGAAGGCGTCTCGCCCGTCCATCAGGTCACAGCTCAGCAGTGGATCCGGGTCCACAATGGGGTGCAGGGTGTTAATCACAGGCCCGGCATGTAAATGAATCACAAAAAAGACCTGCAGGTAAATGGGGAAGAAATAAAAGGCAAAGAGGTCAGGTAATGTTGCAGGAAGGAGCTGCTGTTCTCTGCAGTGAGAACCTTATCTAATGAACTTAGTTTAGGCTAATCTCTTCCAATATGTTGTTATGCAACAGAAACATTCCTAGCCCAACCACAGGGTTTATTCCTCCTGATTTTTCAGTTCTCAATATCACTGTGCCTGCATTTACAGGAATAAACCCTTCTCTTTTTACAGCAGATTGCCACATTACCTCTTTATGCTTCTCCATGGTGGCGTAGAGCTTCTGAGACAGGTCATTGGACACGTTTGGCATGCTGGGCTTCTTCTTGTTAGCTCTGCTGATGCTGCTCTTATTCTTGTTGGTTTTTTTGTTGTTCTTTTTCTTGGCGTTCTTGCTGTCGCCCTGGCTCCCCTGCAATAAAGGCACGGGAAAGATGTTACGCTTTGGAGAGCTCTCTCCCATTCACTGGGCTCACAGTGACACACTTCTGCTGTCAGGAATAGAACTTTGTTCCAATGCCTGCAAATCAGCCCTCCTGTGTTAAATATATCCTATCTTCCAGGAAAAATCAAAAGCCAAACTGGCAGGCAAACAAATCCAAACACTGTTTAAAAATAGACTTTTAAAGTATGTATACATTAAAAAGTTCCCATTATACACAGATTCTTTATCCTTCTCCAACATCGCACTTCAGCTTCCACTGCTTTAGATCTTGCAGCTGATGATAAAATTACACAAATAATATGGACTTAAAATTCCAGGAGTGCAGTACTTTGCTTTGCTGTGCTTTTGGTGTGTCACATACTTGCTTGAGCTCTGATTTAATGCTTGTTTTTACTGAACAGATTTAGGGCTAGGACACAGCTAAGAACATGCAGGATTTGAATTGAAACCAACAAATTATTCTCTATCCTGCAGACTTCCAGCTGCACGTGCAGCTCCCAAAAAAATAATCTCCAAAACCTCCACTTGTGCCCAAGTTACAACACAGACCACAGTGGCCATTCCCTGAATGTTAAATGTAAGTAAAGAGAGTGAAAAATAGCAGATGATGCTATTTAGATGACCTAGGAAAACAGAAATAACATTTAGAGTTCTCATGTCCTTAGAAAATAAACCCCCAAGCCCTTGGCAGGGAGGGCTCAGGAAAAACCCCTCTCCAACTTCTAGAAGTTGGTCATCATAAAATTAAAAATAAGTTACTGAAATACTTGAATATATATAAATATAAATATACACACATACGCAAGCAAGTTCCATGAACAGTATGTACAAGCAAACACAGGGTTTATCCACAGGCATATTTATTCCAGGAAAACAAAAATATTCAAACTGCAGAAAGCAATTCTATTTACAGACTGCTGCCATCCTTCCATTCCATTAATTAGGCTTGGACAGGAATTCCCTGTCCACTTCTGGGTTCTCTCTTAACTAATTTTGTGGATTTTCTGACCAAACCTGTTTGGAAATTAAAATGAGACTATTTTATGGGAAACCAGACAGAGCTCTAAGTGACTTGAAGGGATTCAGAAGTGACCTGTTTTATTTTCCCACCTTGACTGCCCCCAAGTTTCCTCCCACTGATGGAATTGGAGCCTGCCCTCCTTTGCCTCCACATCCTAAAGCACCAACTGAGATCTTAAAATTTAAACACCAAAAGGAAGAACAGACTGAAACTTATCAAACAAGCCAAGTCTAAGTTTTCTTTCTACTCCACCTTTAGCAAGTTTATATCTGGCAAAGTGTACAAAGTATTCCAAGCTGTTTTAAGAAGTTGTAGAGTTGTGTTTGTACCATTTCATTCTGACATTCAGCCAGATCAGCCAGAGATGCTGACGGACGGTTCCTGGGGGAGCCTCACCTCTTCAGAACCTTTGCCAAGAATTCTGAATATTTTCCACCTCTTTAGACTCCCTTTGACTGATACCTGCAGCACATGTTCACTTGCAGGAAGCTTTCTCTTCACATATACAAAATTTAGGATGAAGAACTGAAGACAGATTCTGTCTCATTTCAGTACCAAGATCCACGTGGTGCTTGTACCCAGTGAGATCCCCACTGCTGGGCAGTTTCCTCCTGGAAGTGTCCCAGTTTAGGTTTTCTGCACTGGGCAAGTTCTCATGCTTTTAAATTTGCTCTTTTTCCTGAGTCAAGAGGCAAAGACCCCATTATCCCACGCTTGGATGACACCTCATCAACCTGGGGCAGGTTGTGTCCCCCTGCTGCCCCAGGCATTACGTGGGAGCACAGGGATGCTCCCAGGCAAGGCTGCATCGTCTCATTTTAGGTCACAACTCGTCTGAGTTCACAGTGAATTGCTCTGGGCTTTGTCAAACACCTTTTCCCCTCTCCTAGATGCAAAGTAAACGCTCACACCACTGTTTTCCCTGATTCACTGGAAGTGATCCTGTTAGCAAGAGAGGGCTGCAGCCTAATTCCAAGCCTTGCCTTCCACTTCTTTTTATACAGCAGTGTTTGCTGAACTATCTCAATATTCAAAGTCACATTCAGAAGGAACAAAGTGACAGCTGTTAACTTCGTGGTTCCATAAAAACATAGCCACAAACTGTATTAACTTTGAAAGAGCTGATAAGGTTTAACAGAAGGAACTTTCTGACATCACAAAATTGATGAATTGAGATCCATCAATTCCACGTAACAGACTGAAGGCAAACAGTCACAGCATCTAAGCTTAAAGGGGGCTTCCCCAGGTTCTACCTTTTGGTTCTACCTCAATCAATCAGATTTCAGATTTTCCTACAACATTTATTTTCAAAATATCTTGCTGCAAATCTCAAGTAAAAGGGACAGTATAAAATTGCTGAGACCATTTGGTTGCAGATAAAATCAAGATGGAAATAAAAATGAATGATGACATTCTGTCCAGGGCCCTGAAACACTTGGTTGTTGGGTTGATTTTTTTTGACTTGGATGGTTTTTATAGACAAAGAGAGAATGTTGGTGAAGGAACAGCACCATCAGGATCAACATTTCCCACCAACGCAAAGCCTGCAATAAACACTTTTAAATTTCAGCCCTTTACTGTTGCAAATGACTACAAGTACCTGGGCTTAAATAACAGCCATGTTTCATTCAGCTCTGAAAAATCCAGCACCTTTCAAAACAAAATGCTGGAGGTGCTTTGCAAAGGTGTGAACCAGAAGCTCAGCCAAATGACTGTAAGCAAATGTAGCGTGGCAAAAGCAGCTTAACACATTTCTCTGAGAACAGAGATGCTGAACTGACATAAGTGACTTCTGAGTCTGTTAAAAAAACCCAAACCAAGCCTTCAGTAGATTTGTTAACCAAGAAGAAAAACTGAAATGCAATTAAAAGGACCCCTGATTTCATGTCTGCTGGAAATGATCTTCTCCAGTTTGTTTGATGTGATCTCTCTATATTAAAGCATTAATTACCAGCCTTGTGAGCTAAGGGAAAAGATGGCACATAAAACTAACCCACCTCTGTTGTTTCACTAGCTGCAGTGCTCTCTTCCTTCTTCCTCTCCTCCTCCTCCTGCTCCAGCTCCTTAATGCTTTCCTCCAGCACATTGGGCCAGAAATCACCTTCAAAGTAAGGCAGCTCCTTGGCACTGGTCAGCCTGTCCTCGGTTGCTTGTTTGAAGATGTCCTGTTGAGCACATCACACCAGAGCAGGAAAAAATAAATGAAGATCACTTAGGAGAGAGAGAGGAGAATCAGAGACACGGCCCAGAGCTGCACTGAACAGCTGGGCCTCACCCACAGCCATGAGCTGCTCCTGCCAGGGCTCCTATTCTGGGGCAGCTCCAGATCCAGCCAGGCAATCCTGGCACAGCCCCACTCCCTGTTCCATCTGAGGATCAGTGCTGAGGCTTTCCTGACCCCCACCATGTTCCTGACATGATGGGAGATACTCAGACACCCCTGGAAAAAGCAGCTGACCCCTCCCTGGTTTCAAAACCCCCTCATCAGGAGACCCAGATTTCCCAGCTCTTTGCCACACAGATGACAAGGCTTGTTAGAGGCTGTTCCTGCTCCACACATTTAAGAACTGTCACTTGCCATCAAAACATCAATTTTTTTCCAGCACTGTCACTACCATTAAGAAATTCTTGTAAATTTTAGCATGAAAAGAGTGGCAAATGCTCCCTTTGCCACCTTCTCCTTATTTCCTTGGGTACACGTGTGATATTCTCCAGTTATGAAAATCATTCTTGTCATAAGGAGCTCTTTTATTTCACACTGGTGGGGTCCAGCATTCCACCTGCTCCTCCAGAATCACCAGAAACACCTTCTATAAACCTTGACAAGCTCCGTATTTCCTTGCCTAGTAAATGCAATGAAAGAAAAATACACAAAGGCAGGTTCTTGCAGATTTCCCTTCATGGAGACACCAAACCTAAGGAATTTTCAGCCTGACAGGCAGAACCTAAAGAAAATCTAAGAAAATGAAGACACTGGCTGAGAATAAACCCCTTGTATGACATTACTCCACTTTTCAGGTGTTATGAAACAACAGTAGCTCCCTTTAAATGAAAACACTATAAAAACTAAATCTGAAATTAAACAGTAACAAACCTTGTAGTCATGAATGATTCTCTCAGCAAATGCCTTGTCCAGCATCTTCTTATACCATTCTTGCAAACGTTTGGGTTTGGGTATTTTCTGATCAGGTGGGTGGCAATGAAAGATGTAATCATCTCCTTCACTGGGGGGACAGGCCCAGATGTGCCCTGTCACGTACCTGTGTCACAGACAACAAACAACATCTGTGACTCCCACCAGAAAAATAACTCAAACCTAGTTAGAAATTCAGACCTCTGGTTTTATGGGTTTGAAATTTAATTTTTTTTTCTTTGTAGCAAAGATGTTGAAGCAATAACCCATATTTTGACAAGGGATAAGATTGGGGATACAATAATTAAGCTTAAACATCAAGTGAAGCTCTGATCAAATGAATGATGTGCTGTCAGTTTAAAAATCCCAACTATAAAATCCACCCTAGTGACAAAATCCCAGTTTCTCCCTCCACTGAAGAAGAGAGGTTCGCTCCACACATCTCAGAGAGGTCAGGAGGAAGCAGAGACTACCCCAAGTGAAGGAAACACCACAGACCCACATTTCTTTCTCTGCCAAGCTCTCACTCACCCAAGTTTCTTCACGTACTCCAGGTATCCGATGAGGATCTCGTGGTACACGGCGGTGCGGAGGCAGCGGGGGCGGAAGAAGTGAATACTGTCAAGGTAGGAGATGTACACACGCCTGCAGGGAGAGAGGGGACACACTCAGGCCTGCCTGAACACTGCTGTGTCTACTGACAGCTGACTTCTACACATGCAGAAAGACAAATTAATGCATATTTAAGCATCTTTATGTGGTGTAAGCAGTCCTCAAAAGCGAAAGAGGGGCAGCATTTTATTTTAAGACAGCAAGAATACACATTGAGAGGCAAAATTAAAAGCAGAATCCAAAAAATGTAACATTTTTGTTGTGATATTTGTCTTTCCCTTCAAAGTCACCTGCAGTCCTATTGGGATTTGTGCCCCAGAACTGAAATGCACGTCCCAAATGTCTGTGTTTGGCAGTGACTGTCCAGGGGATCAGGGAAGATGCCCCAGGAGGTACCTGGTGTTTGGAGGGGGGCAATCTGAGCCGTACTCCTGCACGTGCATCCCAAAGAAACACACGTCCACCCCGTCGATCTCCTCGAATGCAAACAGAGCTTTGGTACGGTAAGGGAAGGATTCTGACATCTCACCAGAGTCCACAAATCTGTAGGAAAGGGCACCAGTAGGAAAAACAAACAAACAAAATGCCAATTATTAGAGCAGCGTCCTACCAGAACGAGGGGATTATTTTCAACCTTACTTTTAACTCCTTAGGAATATTTTTATGCAGGAGTTAAATGGGGTCAGATCAGAGCTGTAGTAAAACAGGGAGTTCTGTTCCTCTAAATTTATGGAAAGACTGTTTCCATATAGAACACAGGACTGAACAGGCCAGCATTGAGTACATGAATATCCTCAGAGACCACAAGCCTTTAAATAGGTTACAGAGCAGAAAATGTGATGCGTTAGTATGAAGTGATGTCACATAAACACAGTTTTTATGAATTTAACCCAAAATACTTCACAGACTAAAGCTTTTAAGCTTCTCATTTATAATGAAACAAATTAAAAATCACTCCTGAAAGCTGAGGTATTTCTAGAAACACAACGAAACAAAGGAAGAATAAGGAGCAGAATCTCAGCAACTGCTCCAAAATATGAATTCTGTAACCAAAATGTGGTGTCTCAAGTTGTAGTGACACAAAGTCCCAGTATCATAAGCAAGGATGTCCCTACTGCCCCCAAAACAGTCACTTCCTCTACATGTTTTAACCTTTCATAATCCTAAACTCACCCAAATTTCAAAAATGTGCAAAGGCATTAAGGTGCAAACTGGCACAATTTTACAATAGCCCCACAAGGAGGCCTTAAAATAAAATAAATAAAAAAGATTGCATTAGTTATAATTAACAGGACTAACCTGGATTTCATTCCTGGTTTAACTTCCACCGTCTTATCTGAACTTGCCACCACTCTGACAAAGACCTCTCCAGCTTCAGGATGGTTCTGCCGCCGCAGGAATTTGTTCACTCTGTCTTCCAAATGGTTCCCTAAACGTGTGGTCTGCAGCCCTGGAAGGGAGTGGGGAGAACACAACCATGGAAAGGTCAACATTGGAGCAGTCACTGTGCTTGAGAGCTCTTTCAGCTTTCTGTTCTGGATGGAAATAGGTTTTTTATTTCTTTTGTTTTACCTCCATATGAAAACTGGATGGTTTTATTTATACAGTCAAAACTAAGAGAAGCAAACCCATCCGTGCTTTTCCCCAAGAGCAAAACCCCCCCTGCTTCCCACACCCCATCGTGGCAGCTGAACCCACTGGAGTGGCCCAATTACCCCATAAGTGAACTACCAAAGGCAGCTGTACGTAGCATTTTTCAATTTCAGGCTTATTTTATGAACCCTGCAAATGTTTACTCCTCCCAGCCCCACTCTGGCTGGCTGACAGAGATTACATCACTTTACAGATCTGGCTCCATGCCACACCTTTTCAAGCGAAGCAAAGCAAATCAACAGAAATGAAAAGCCTTTTGACTTCAATGGAGATTTCATTGCTTTTGCTTTTCTTTTCCAGAGAGCTTTAGGACTGCAGTTGCAGCAATCTGCACATCAAGGTTAAATAGTTCCTTGCCCAGAGATGGAGGTCTTGGGGAGTTCAAGTCCACAGACTGCCCAGATGCCCCCACTCCATCTTTACATTCACAATTGGCTTTTGTGGGGAAGAGCTGGGTCTGTGCTCTTACAGGATGTGATGGCTTTCAAATAAATCCACAACAAATTACAGAAATCGTGATGATTTTGGGTTAAATTAAGAAAGCAGAAGGACCTCACTGTTTTGACTTGAAGATTTATGACTATTTCTCTTATCCTGCTGTACTTATTTTACCACTCATATTTCTACTTCACTTTATGGTCAATCTGCTATCTTTTCCAAAGTGAGGGTGTAATCTACAGATGCTCATTTAAAAAAAATACATTTAATTTTCTGCTCTCTGTTACTTCTTTTTTCAGTTGATATTTGGCTCCTGACACAAGGCCCTTGGTTCTTCCCTGACTCCTGAGCCTGCACACAGAATTCTGCAGTGAAGTATCTGTGCTAAAAATTACTCTGGGCTCCAATACTGGGGAAAAAGCTCACTTATACTCAAAGGATTATCTCGCTTTCTAAGGGATTTATACACTTAAAATTTTATTTTATAGAATCCCAGAATGGTTTGGGTTGGAAGGGACCTTAAAGCTCATCCAGTGCAACCTCCTGTCATAGCAGGGACACCTTCCACTGTCCCAGGCTGCTCCAAGCCCCGTCCAGCCTGGCCTTGGACACTTCCAGGGATCCAGGGGCAGCCACAGCTTCTCTGGGCACCCTGTGCCAGGGCCTGTCCACCCTCACAGGGAACAATTCCTTCCCAATATCCCATCCATCCCTGCCCTCTGGTAGTTTAATTATAATCAGTTTACAGAAATTGCCAAAGGCAGCAATCTTGGTTTACATCTTTTAGCTTGTCCCTTTGTCCAGTGAGATTCTGTGGTCATAACCAGCACACCACAGTCTAAATATCATTTACCTGGGAGTAATTAATAATTTGAATTAAAAAGTGAAGTTTAAAGGCAAGTAAAAATACCAATTCCAACACACCGAGCCTTTCCCAGGATTTCCCATTCCAACACACTGTATTGGCCTTTCCATATGTAACTGTAGGGGGATGACTTTTAAGGAAATTCACAAATACTTTATGAGGGAATTGTTGTGTTTTGTTGATTTCTCTGAAGTCAAACAGAAAAAGAAGAAAGGGCTCCACTTCAGCTGATGAGTGGGAACATTTCTAGAAAGCCACTGGAGTTAACTCTACTGTCTTGTTGTGTTTTCATCTTGTCATCTTCCCAACGCTAAGCAACCAAGGGATATCTGCTTCCTTCCTCAAGCTGCAATGCATTAAAGCTTGGAAACCAACAAACCCAAAAACACCAGAGAAGGAGATAAAAGAAACAGGCAGCATTAAAATTACATGTAATGTAAAGAAAGGATCTATTGCAATTGTTTTATCTATTAGAACGTGAAAGCTGTTTTAGAAAGCAATTGGATTTTGGTTCTTGGACAGTTCTCACATATTCACCTCTAATAAAAGCTCAAAGCTCAGTGAAAACTGCAGTGCAAATCTGAAAAAAGGCATCCACACTGCTGAGAAGAAACCTCCAGCACAGGTCTGTGACAGCAGCAATGGCCAGACCTTTGTTAGTGGGTGAGTAATTGGACAGAGAGGAAGAAAGTCCAACTCCTGCTCTACTGTGACTTCTTGTCAGGAAACTACTTTGGAGGAATTCTTTGTCAGGATATCTTTTGTCTTTTAACCTCTCTGCATTGGCTACTGGTGAGGTAGTATTTGTAGATTTTCTTAGCAAAATATATACTTCAAAAGTTCAGGGTTTTCCAGCAGAACCCAGCTGCACACTGGTTATATTTGGCAGGCTATCAGTTAAGGTAACCAATTTTATTCAGTATACATTAGGAATATAAGTGTTCCATAAGAGCTGAGGGATGTGCTGTCCTGGTTAGCAGCAGTTGTGCCATCATGCTTGAGAGAGTGGAGAACTATTGATGGCAACTTGGGCAGTAAATGTTAGAAGGAGCATGTTAATATTTCAGACTTTCACTGCTTAGGTTTGGTTTCAGGTCAGCAGCAAGACCAAGGTTTTGATGAAAAGAACAGACTTTCCCTTCCCTGCTCTTGCATTCCCACCAGAGCACTGTTAAAGAAAGCTGATCTCCAGAGCCAAGCCCACCAGTGGATTACAGCTGGCAGCAGGACTCAGATCCTCAGGGAAGAAAGACAAGACAGTCAAACAGCAGGGAAAGGACAGGGAGAAGTAGGAAAGGAAAAAAAGCACCATTATTTCCCTACCCAGAACGTTGAACTAAATAGCTGCTTACTCAAACTTTAACCAGAGTCACAGAACAACTGTGATATCCCTGCAGATATCCAGGGAATCACACTTATTTTAAGGAAATTTACATCAATAACGCTGTAAAGTCAGCATAGAACAGAAGAGACATCCATTTAAAATGGGTATCTAAAACTACAGTTGGATTTCATCATTTTATTAATATTCTCCTCCAATTTTAATCTATCTTTAATGAGACTAATTTAAGCCTCTTTAACAAAACTCTCTTGAGTGCATCAGGTTACTCCAGAGACCGTTCTGATTACTGGAACCCACCGTGCCTCACACAACATCATCACCTGCAAATTACCCCCTTCACATCTCCTGCTACACAATCAACCACACACAAAGTTATCAAGAACTCACATTTTTAATGCAATTCCTTGCCTTTATCCCAATTTGAAAGATTCAGGCTCATGCAGGCACATCACCCAGTAATGCCCAGAACTTCTAAGCATCAAGGAAGCACAAGGGAGGATTCAAGTGTCCCTGCAAGTTCTGCTTGTTCAAGTGCCTGGATCACCCCCTTGGTGTCTAAACTCACTTTGTTTTTCTGCTCTCTGCACTGACTCTGCATTTCCAACACCAGCCCCTTTTCTTCCCCCACCTAACCTGCATGAATAAGAACAGCCCAGTCATGTTTCCTGATGTCCAGTGCCTGCAGACAATCCTGTGGAAGGGTTCTGGACACTGAGATGACCTGACCTGGCCTCTCCTGGCCTCTCTTCAGTGCCCATTTCTATCTACAAGACCATGGCAATGGTTACTGCCAAGAGCACCTTGTTCACTTGACTCAGTTCTTATGCCACCACTAGTTCTGGAGGCAGGAAAAGCTCTTCCCACACTTTGGTGCTTGGCAGCAGCACCTGAACTGCAGCACAATTTGTTTCCTACAGGTTATTGGAAGGGCACAGAGGTGACAATGATTTCATTACAGCTCCAACACTGCATGGAAACCTGGCTGAACAGAGCCAGTGAAGCACACACAGCCCTGTGCTCCTTCTGTCCTATCTGTCCCTCTTTTTGCTTTTTAACCCTGGAAAAACAAGGACAAAGATGTCAAACACACCAAGCAGCAACAAGACTGACCACAAACACAAACAGCAGGGCTTTAAAACGTTGATTAAAATTCCAACAGCCTCGGGCTACGCTGCTCCCCATTTTGCAAATGTTCCTGTGCTGTCTGTCATGACAACACAAAGTCTCAATCAAAAACCCATTAGGGGTGGCAGGGAGAAGATGAAGATAAAAACACAAATACCAAACTCACTTTTAGCACTGAATTTGTTTTCTTTGCGTGTTCTACCAGTTTTCTTCAGACAATTATCACAGACAAACCTATTGAGGGGAAAAAAAAGCCAAAAATTTAGCATAAACCCATTATTGGTGAGCTTAAACCCAATGTTTGAACATGTAATTTAAATGTCAGAGTACAATATATTTTTCTCTGGCTTTGAACAGCTTATTTCACTCCATTTTTGAGGGATTTAAAGCTTTTATGAGCTGGTTTAACTCTGCCAAGCAGTTACACCTGCATTTGTGTTCTGGGCAAACTCCCCTCCAGCCAGCTGCCCTTGGTTAAGAGTTAGAAAGAAACCACACAAATCTGTGTGGATGAATATACACATTTTCATCTGAATATACTGAAATAAGACCCCAAACATCAAAAAAATGCATTTTATTTAGAAATGCTTTGTCCCTTTGTACCCAGTTCTTTAAAAGGCTGTGGCCACACATTAAAGAACAAAGGCAGAAAGTCTTTAATTACATAAATTACTCATTATACAAGGGGTCTCATTATACAAGGGGTAAAAAACTAACAAACATTTCTTACCCTGAAGGCCAAATAATATCATAATGTAACACACAAATCTGGTGCATCTTCCGACCACATTCTTTGCAGTCAACAAACCTGAAGAGAAAAAAACAGCAGCAAATTACTTTTGGTGTTAGGTAAGTAATTTCCCAGAATTCAGCATGAAAGAAGGATTTGCCAAGCCTCTGCTAAGAACTGAATCAACTTCACCAGGTCCAATTTACATCTAAGATACTCAGAATAGATTCAGATGTACATGTATCAGTCCACGTGCAAGTTATATATATACATCTATACCTATATATAAATTGCAAAATGTGCTGCTTTAAAAATCTGAAATGGGCTGTCATGCACAACTTTTTCTGGATCTTTTCTATCCTTTTCTAAGCAGAGTCCCAGTTTCACAGGATCCTCAACAATACCTCCACAGATTTAATTCTCAATTGCTGCAACAACCACAGGCTGAATAAATGGTTGCTCAACTTACTGTAAATGTAAGAACTAGTCATTCATGAACCACCCTGCCAAAAAAACATGTATTAACTTGTCTTTGTCTGCATGGCTCTGCTGTAGCCTTGTTTTTATCTTTTGTTTTCTGCTCAAAAAAATACACCAGAATCCTTTTTTTGGATGGGAAAACCATTAGAGGTTTTCCTGGTCCAGAGTGCAGCGCAGGTTAAGAAACCAAATGCACTGGGGTCTGTCTCAGTCCAGCCTTCCAGGCCTGGGGAGAAGCTCTATTTAGAATTTGCAAAGATAAGCCAAGGAATCAAAATGTGTTGTGCCTCAAACTGCCAGAGAAGATGGAGCAGGATGATAAAATCCCACTGCAGGGAAAGCAACCCCGTGCTCCTGACAAGTTCAGCTGGGCTTCCCTGGAACCTCCTAAGGGTAACACAGGGTACCCTGGGGCCTTTGGGTGGGCTCAGCACTCAGTGAAGGGAAAAATGTGGTTTAGAACCACAAGAGGGAAATGCAGAAGTGCCCCAGGAATGAGAGCCCAGGGTGAAAGGCTCTGGAGGAGAGAGGGCCATGCCCAGCCCTGTGCAGAGCCTGGCAAGGGCACACCCTTGGAATTATCCAAACAACTGAACCAGGAACTGTCTGTGGAACAGGCTCCCGTGGTCCCCTGGGGTATCAAATCACACATCCACTTTGGGGGCTGTGCCATGAATTTCAGGGAAAGATTCTGCAGTCTGTTTGGACAGGGATGGAGGAACAGAAGAGTTCTTCACTCCCTGCCCCATTTCTGCCCTGCTGGCTCAAGGACAAGTGGAAGCAGCGAGATTTTGGGAAGGAAAACAACAGCCTGGTACTTACGGCTCTGGATCCAGGGTATCGTTTTTCTTCTTTTCAAACTGATCCTTAGAGATGGTTCTAGAGACAAAGAGTTAATATGAAAACTCAGTAGCACCCTCACATCAGAGGCTCAGACAATATCATGCTTTGCTGAATTGCAGCGAACCTCAAGTCTGAAGAAAGCACCTCAGTATTTATTTTCTGGTCAGAGCAAGCAGTTCAGTCCATTGTATTTTAAGCTACAGAAAATATTTTTCCCATTTCACTTTCTGTGTAAATTAAAAGCAAGAGATACTCAAGTCTACACATAAAATTAAAATAATAAAGAACAAGGGAAGCTACTGTCAGTAAAGCAGCCACCTTCCAAACCAGCTTGTATGCCTCAAATTTGATTATTCTGGCCAAGTTAAAGGCAAGCCTTTGCTTTTAGAAACATAAGCTGTGCTTCAAAAGGTGAGATATCAGAATTAGATGGAAGTTTTCCATTAGAAAAGGTGATGGATTAGTGACATTTATTGACACAACTTCCACTGCTCCCCTCCAAACACATTATCCAGGGTCTGCCACCCTGGGAATGGGCAGCTCAGCTGGACACAGCACTGGACACAGACCCAACACAGCAACAGCTCTTAATCCTGTCCCTAAGAATCTCCTGTTAGGAAGGAACAAAGCACTTCCCCCCCAGATACCACCACAGGGATTTGGGTTTTACTCCCAAACCAGGACACCCTCCCCCCACCCCATTCCAAAATTCAGGATGCAGAGGAAAGCAAGAGACTTACGTTTGAGGCTGGGAAGGGTCATCACCCAGGGTGACATTCTCCCCCTGGATTTCAGTGAAACACTTCTCACAGAAGTGATACCTGTCAGCAAGAAGGCCATATTTGGGTGAGCTGGTCCAGCACAAACACAGCCACCCAAGCACGGAGCCACCAACCAGGGCAGGGCAGATCACCAGGAGCACGACGGAAGGGGGGACGTTGTTGGTTGATTGATGGGTCAGTGTGGACAATGAGGAGGCACAGAGGGAGGGGAGGGCAGGATTAGAGAACAGGGGAGGGAACAAACAGCACAGACGTAAGAGGTAAGACGCAAACACCAAGACAACACAGAGCAGAAAGCCAAGGCAAAGCACAGATTAGCATTCGGTCTCATTTCACACATCGCAATAAGTGCTGGGCCTCACATTCCAAATTTGGGGGGGATTCATGGAGTAGCCACCAAAGAGCTACATTTGTACAGGCTTCAAATTTAAGAATTTGGATTTGATTTGCATGGCTCAGGGAAAAAAACAAAATCAAAACTCTTTGATTCCAGGCTTGCGACTGATCGAGTTTCCTTTGGGTAAAAAGGAACCTGTCAACAAGCTTTAAGGATGCATTTATTACAGATTTAAGTAATTAGGAAATATGCTGAAAGTATTTACTGATTGTGAGTCAAAACTGCAAAAGCAGAAACACTAGAAAAAAAATCTATAAAAGCAATGAATTCAAAATTTGACTGTAAGATTAAATGTGACCAATTGCTCAGCTAATATTCTTTCATATAAATGAAACCAAATCCATACTCTAGACAAACATTTAACAGAAATGCAATTATGGGTCAGAGTTTCCAGCCATTTATCTATATAAATACAATATATGTATATATGTGAACAACATGAAATATTGTACATACATACAATATATTTATCAGGTACATTAAAGAAGTGGAATTAATTAATTAAGCTTTACAAATTGAATATAAGGCTAGGTACAATTTTTGGTCACCAGACCAAGAGCCAATCCAAGTCATACTCAGCAAAAACAATTCTGCAGTTTACCAAACCAAGCTGAGTAAACTGGAATACAACTCTATGAAAATACAATCTGCATTTGAAAAAATAAAATAAAGTAAAAGTTACATGGATTTGGGGGGTGGGGGGTGCTGGGTTTTTTGTTTTGGGGCTTTTTTTGGTTGTTTGTTTCAGATGAACTGGAACCAAAGTTGTCAGGGTCACTAAAATAAAATTAAAAAAAATTAAAAAAAGAGGCTAAATGTTTGGAAAGGATATGAATTCACACATGAACAAAGGTAACAGAGAGGCCACAGCTTTAAAATGCAGGAAGGCCACAAAGGATCATCAAAATAAAGGAGCTTTATGGAGAGTGAGAGAGTGGAAGCAGCGATGGCAGCACAGAACGAGGCAGGTTTAGTACTCAGACACCGGAGCTGTGGGGATGGGGAGTGTCAGAGGCACCAAGGAGACTCAGTGGCACAATGAACCAACAAGTCAAGGATGGATTCTGATCAGTGTGGCAGCTCTGCCCCCTCATACACACCCCAGACACCTCCAGATCCCACAGAGACCTCCTGGGCTCGGCTGTCCTGGAGACAGCAACAGGCACCGGCAGGCCCTGTTGGAATGGGATGGATCAGAATTCCTGCTGGGACACACCAGGGCCATCCTGGACAGGGGAGATGCTCCAGGAGCCCTCCCTGAGTCCCCTCAGCACAGCTCAGGAGCCTGGAAACTCCTGAGCTACTTGAGGAGCCAGGGGAAGGGGATGGTTCCAGTTAAGGCAGCCTCACAAACACTGCCAGGATGGCCCCTAACCCCACTTCAATCCCCTGGGGCAGCTCCACTGGGATTAAACACATCCCCCTCCCAAGGAAAACCAGGATTTGGGAGCTGAGAATGCGACAGAGCAAGGCCAGGGGGAAAACAAATGTATTTCATTAATTTGTTACCATTGGGGATGATAAATACATTGTGGTTATTAGAGAGGAGACACTGCACATCTCATTTCCACTGACTCCCCTTGCCCCTCACACACTAGCCCTACACTGATAACATAGTAGCTGATGATTTTTTTAAAAAACCAAACCTAAGAGGTTCAGAATTTTATATCCTTTTCCATTTCTTTTTCCCTATAATGTGCTTCTTTCAATTTTTTCTTAAATTAAAAACTCCCACCACTATTTTCCTTACTAACACAGTTGCTCAGCATTTTAAGAGTCAGACTGGGAAGGACTGAAAGTCAGGAGGATCCAAATACAGGAGAGTGAGGCCAGAAAAATCCATGGCCAAGGCTCCTATTAATAATTTGCAACATTTAAGCAGTCCCAGAAAAGGTTAATTCTGATCCATTTTCAGAATAATTTATGGGCTTTCAAAGCACTCTAAGCTTTAATCCATGATATTAAAATGAGGAAATAAAAACTGAAGTACAGTGAAAATGAATCACCTAAAGATCATGAACATTTGTCCATAAAACAACCAAGGTGAAGCAATAACTGTAACTTATTATGGATATGGACCCTCAGAATCAGAGTCCTGCCTTTTGCATGTCACCATGACTATTCAGCAAAACCCATAAAAAACATACAATATTCTAGTTACAGCAGCCATAGAAACCCCAAGGAATGTATTTATTGCAGCACATCAAACATGGGAAGCTTTTCAAATGCAGACTGTTCAGGTGACTCCTGTTTATTACAGAGCAACATTATGGTTCAACACCAAAGTCCAGAAAATGCTCAATCTCAGCATTAACAGGTGAATTCTCAACTGTAATTAAGTGTAAAGGCAATTCTAAATTCATAACTGGATGGCAGCACTGACATGAAACACCACTTGGTTTTTCTCAACTGGATAATTCACACATGCAGCACATTTTCTGAACTCTTTAACCTAAATTTCTACCTTATTATGGAATCTAAACAGTTCTATACCAAATAATTAACTTAATGATTGAACTGTAGTGCCTGAGTTCTTTTATTCAACGGTGCCTAAATATTCTTAGTTTTAATTTAGTCATGTGATACACTGGACTTTAAGTGCATCCAATTTTGCCTGTTCTATACACAGAAAATTCAAGAATATTTGACCAATTAAAGATCTGCTGGAAGCATGGAATTTGTTTTTCACTTATTTATTACTTTGCTTAGGAACATCTAAGATTTGAAGATCACTGTCCCAGGAAATTTGAGTGGTTTAGAGCTGATGAATGGGGGCTTTCTATGCAAAATGGACTGTTACTAAACAATATGGTGATTAATCTTTAGAAATGCCTTTTTAAAAGCTCCAATCCAAAGCCCCATTCATCACTTCATTTAGTGGGTCTGAAACAGAAAACCTCACACTCCACCTGAATTCAATCCCAAATCACAAACCCCTTTCTCAAGGCAAATGGATGAGCAGAAAAAATATGACTTAAATGGACTTTCATGTTTATAATGGGCAGAAAAGTGGAATATTACAGCCCCCAATGCAGAGGAACTTTCTGCTCCATCCACCTGCACTTCTTACTTGTGACCAACATTGCCTTCCATGGAATAATCCAAATTATTTAACACAAACTTAAATTGGGAAGGCAGTTTTGAAAGAAGAATGAGCCCTTCTTCAAATCAATTTGTTGAAGTTACTATTCTTTCCAAATACAGAATTCATAACATGGATGCAGAATATGAAAAGTATTTTAAATTTTACCAACAGTGATGGTATTTAAGGGTTATTTTTCCCCAATGCCAGGACTGAACTGTCTCTTTAAATACATTTTAATTGTTTTATTTCTCTTCAGCCCGACTTTTCAAAGTCCACAGTGGCTGTATAAAACCTTTTATGAGAGCTCATGAATTTTTTCCTGCCTGTCAATACTTTCTGCTTCTCAAAGGCCACCCAAGGCCCCCCACACAAGGTGGGATGACACATTTTCCTCTCCCACATTGTGCTGCTCCAGCGTGGGGCTCAACAAGCTGAAAGCTTCTCAAGAGAATTTTTGGAGAGAAGGGGTGGCCCAAAAAGATGAAATACAAGTGCTGGAAGTCTGAATTGGTTCTGTGACTTCACAGCTGGCAAGGCTTAGAGGCTGCCAAGCCTCTGGAAAGCAATTCATTACTTCCTTTTCCCTATTTAAAACAAAGCTTTTGTCTCAGCCCATTTGTATTGTGCATTTTATTTGGGGGGGGGAAGACACAAATCATCTAAGAAATCAAAATTAAAGCCAAATTTTGAGTTTGCTTTGTGATTTTAGCACTGGTGATTTATGCATTAAATGGAAAATTAATCTAACAATTGTTTATTAATAATAATAATAGAAACACCAAGTCCTAATATTCATTAAAAAATAAGAGAAATTTTAATTTTCACAGCTTCTCATGGAATCTCTGGGTAGTTTTTAATGCTATTTCCAAGCTAATTTAAATATAATTAAGCACTGACTAGGAAGGGGAAACATAAGTCTTAGAATCAATCACTGTACCCTTTACCTGGCAAATTCTGGCACTAACTTGTAAAAAAAACCTGCATATTTTCACAATTCTCCCAGAGCAAGGTAACAGGATTTCCCAGTGCCTTTTGGCAGTTCTGCCCTTCTCCCTCCAGCAAGCCCTGCCCCTCATTTTATGGAAAACATGGACAAGTTGACCTGCACTGAAGCACTGCAAGGGGCAGCCTGGCTAAGAGCAAGCACTAAGGAACACTGTGCCTCACTCTGCAGCACAGAAAACAAAGAGTCACCTGCAAAAGGACAGCGTGGAAAGATTAAAAAAAAAAAAAAAAAAAGAGTTTTTCCCTGATTTAGCTGACAAAGGAAAGCAAAAGTTAAAAATCCTCCTTATCCTCTGTATGTGCAGAGAATTCAAAAGAGATCTCAGTTCCTGAGTAAGGGAAAGAACCTGGATTCAAGGACTTACCTGTTCTGGTAGCTGTAGTAGGCAGCGTCCCGGGGAATTGTACACAGCTGCTTGCCATAGCAGCACAAGGTCTGGGGAGAGAACTCATACTGCAAAACAAAGGAGAAAAGCAGCTTTACAATGAGGGATTTTGCTTATCAGGGATTTATAAAACAAACCTGATGTTTGTGGCTATCAGAGGACGCTGCCATGGCCACCACACTTTTCCAGCTATTGGGAATGTACCAGCACAGCTCTCTCAATCTGGTGACAACCATTAACTCTAAAAGCAGTTTGGCCCTTTGACCTCTGCTTTATGGACATGGGAAACCGGGGAAGTATTTTAATATTACTTAAAACTAAAGAAGGTGTCCCTTTGAGAGAAAAAAATATAACAATAATAACAGAAGAGCAGAGCTGCTATCAACCTTTTAGCCCTGAACACATTTATAAGAAAGCCAAACTTTTAGCAGCCTTTCCATCCACTATATCCATTTTTAAAATAAAGAGTACCCAAAGCTGGAGACTGGACAGAATTCAACATTGTCTGGGCAGTTGGGAAGAACATCCCCCCTGGGATACTGAACCACCCACCTTGCGCCCACAGCAGTAGCCCAGGGACTGCATGACTGGATCAATCTCCTGCTCAAACACCTCTGCCAGTTTAGTGCAAAACTTGTAGACCCGGGAAGTCTTGCGGTTGTAGAGCCAGGCGTTGTTGAACATCAGCCAGACATCATCCACGTACTGCCAGGGCTCCTGGTACTGCCCCGTGTCCAGCTTGCGCTTGATGGTCGAGAGATCCATGGGATTCTTCACAATGTCAAAATAATCCTGTCAAGACATGCAAAGCCCTGAGTTTTTAAGAGGTTTGCAATATGTTGAAAGAAAGGAAAAATGTTTATGTGGGTGAAGATGAAACAGGAAGATATTTTATAGGGTTTTTTTTAATGCCAACTCACCGGAATCCCTAAAAGCTGGGGATCCACAGGCTGTCTGAAAGGAAGGGACTCTGGGTCCTGCCGGTACAAAGCTTCCAGGGTGGGCATGAGAGCCTGGCGCAGCTCCTCGGGCTTGAAAACTGGTAATGGAAGTCAGAAAGGTTACAAAAGTGCCCTCCACGTTTCCTAATCTCTTGACTCCCCTAAAAAAACCCCAAAGAAATACGTTAACTAAAACTGTGCGAAGGGTTTTCCTGGGGAGAGGCAAAACCTCACTTCCAACAGGCAAACACAGCCTTGTATTTACTCAGATCCCAAGGGAATATCAGAGATATTCTTCCATAGGGAGATGGGAACAGCTCTAACCCATAATGATACATATTCTTGAGCATTAAAAAACCCCTCAAAACTTAAACAGAATCAAATTCAATCAATTGTTTCAACATGAATGATCCTTTTCTCCTCAAAGGAGAGACTAAGCATAATTTCCCTCCCCTCCCTTCTAACCCTGTTTGCTATTTCCAAGCCTTTTCCAGCAAAACCCACTGCAATGGGCAGGGATGAGGAGCCAGCTCTACAGAGAGTGACCAGATGTCCTGAGAGCTGGCACTGGGATTTTCCTGGCCACAGTGTACAAACAGTCCTGGTCTGATGGATCGTTAATTGATTTTGAAAGTGTTAACACTTCCAGATTTCTATGCCACCACTTGGCAACAGTGGCATGGCAACAGCCATGATTCTTTCAGGAGTGGCTGACAAGGACAAAAAAAGGCAATACATTTTCTGAAAAATAATGATAACTTGGAGAGCTCTTTGAGCAGTGTAATTACATTTATTTCCTTAGGAACAGTGTCTTTAAATAGGGAAGAATGCCTATCATTGAGAAAAAAGACAACTAAGGAAAGCAGGATGGCATCTAATATTTATCTACCTGGATGAAATGAGAACGACACCAATAAAATGGAGCAATTAATTCTGCTAAAAGCACTTGAATCAACAGGGCTCAGTGACCCCTTTGAGGCTGATCATTGCTTTTCTCACTCAAATGGTATTTTGGTATGATATAAATTGCTTTTTGGGACATTTAAATCAAAATCTATGATTTTAAAGAGTAGGCACACACAAAAAAGAGGAAAGACAAATTAAGCTGACACTACTCCTTGGTTGTATGATCATTTCAGCTGTTGCCACAGTCTCAGTCCCTACAAAATGGCAATTCTCTTCCATATTTATCAATACCATACATTCAGGCACTTTTCCCCTGCTATAGACTCCCAAGTTTTATAAACAACTCTTACACATTATATTACAGGACTCTCAAGAACAGAAATAAATATTAAATTCCATTAATGAGGAACAGTAATCTCCACTGCTCTGATTCAGATAGTATGTGATAATCTCAATTATTTCATTTAATGAAATGTAAAGGTCAAAAAGTACCTTTTAATAATCTATTCTGGCTACCTGTTTGACACTGCTTTTAGAATTTTCTCCTAGAATAACACACCACTAAGCTACAGTATCTTTCCAAGTAAATCCAATCTTATTTTAAACTCAAACTACAGAGATCCAGTGTGACTTTTGCCAAGTTCCTTAAAGCCTAATTATCTTTACTGATAAAGATTATAACCCACTTGTATTTTGAAATTTGAAAAGAAATCAAAACAAAAATCCAGTTGTTATTTCAATTTATTACTTTACCTAAAAACATTAAGTTGCTTTCAGCTGTTCTGCCTCTAAGGACTATGACTAATACCAGCACATTTGATCATAGCATCTCCTCGTACATGGATTTTACAAGGAAGTTTTGTTTTTCCCTCTCTTCTTTTTCCAAAATTAAATGCTCTCAGTTCTCCTCCAGTAGCTCAAAGACCTTTGTAAGGAGCTGGCATCCAGTTATCCCATTTTGTCTTGGATGTGTGGGCAGTAAAAAGAAAATGGGATCTTTGCCTGACTCACCATGACGTATTATCTACCAAAGAAGAGTACAATGCTACCTTTTTAAATTTTTTTGCTTTTTTTCAAATAGAGGCAAGTCTGCTTATGATTGCTAAAGAGAAAATTCACAAAGGAACATAAGATATTTTTGAAATTACAAGGACAACACACAAATACACCTCAAACCCAAGCTCTTGCAAGTTTTCCATTATGTCTTGAAGTGAAGAAAGCAGTAAAACTCATCTTCAAGGTCAAACTAAAGCTGCCACCTACAAGGAGACAGGAGCTGCCCAAATGAATATTATAGTGGGTTTTTTCAGAATGCAAGGGAAGAGGCAAGGAAACACCACCTCCCTTTCCTGCTCACATTAGATTTGTAAAAAAAGGCAAAATAAGGCTCTGCTTGCTAAGTTACAGCACACAGTCCATGGCACTTCCCCTTAGTGCCTGCTATGTTCCCAGCTCACTGTGGGATGGCCCTCAGGAATCTGCCTGCATGGGAATGAGGAAGAATTCCCAATACTTTTGCAACCCATGTAAAACTCCTGATCAGTCTCTTGAGTAGTTTTAAAATATCACCTGTCCCTTCAGCACACTCGGCAGTAATTCCTCTCCAATACCTCTTGGTTTATTCAGCATTTTAATACCAATGCTCAATTAACATTGAACAAAGTCCTTGTTGAGAAAATGTCACCGTTTAAACTCGAGTCTGTGGTTGTACCTGCCCACACTGCACGTGCTTTGCACTGCACAGCTACTGAGTGACAAAAGTTCCAAGATAAAATTGTGTCACCGAAGGAGGAGTTGGAATATGTGGTGACCCAGCCTGAACTGACTCTGCAAGAACCTTCCCTGTGCAAGCACATTCCTACCAGGCAGCAGTGATTCCTTCCACTGGGAATATCACTGGCTCAGAAATACTAATAAGCTTTCCACTCCCTGTGTTACATTTGGGTTGGAAAAGGCTCTGCCAGTTGGTTCTGCAGCGCGCTCTCGTTTGGGTGCCCCACTCTGCTGCCAGCTGAGAACATCAATCTGCAGGGAAATGTGTTTTATAGTGATTTATTACAAGAAGATTATGGTTAGTAACCAAATGCAGCCCAAAGCACATCAAGGAAATGCAGATTTTTTAGACAGCTGCATCACGTTGAAAGCTTCCCTTTGGTTGAAAACTAAAAACTAACCACAGAAAACATCACCTCAATAAAGCAGATGCCAAAAGACAGAGGTCTCAAAACTGCGAAGGTTTTTGAGTCCAAAAACTTATCTTGCAATCTGCCACAAAGCCTGCACTGCAAGCAGAGAAATATATTTCTGTTTTAATAATCTTATTCTTACTAATACAAGGCACCCAAACATTTATATAACCTGCAATACCACAAAGTTTTCTTGAGTACAGATGCAATCACACCTCAATCTGTGCTGACACTGCGGCTTAATTTAAGAGACTGCTGAGCAAATGAACACTACACTGAAAACTTTCAAGTCCTGAAAACACAGGACTCTAAAATAAATGTTAAGCAGTCCAGCCTAGGAGGAACACAGGTTCAGGAGAGTTCAAGTGCCTGATTCTCAGAAAATTGACAGACAAAACTCAGGATAAAGGTGGTGTGTGCAGCCTCTTAACAGGGAAAGAGAAGCGATGGATATCCTTGGTTACTGAAAGCACTCTTATCTACACTGAGCTCTCCTCAAAGAGCACCAAGATGTACAGGGAGGGATTTACATATTTAATTCCTCCAGCAATCACTGCCTTACTGCCTTGGTCCTTCTGGGCTGGCACTGCTGAGATCAAGGGCACAGTGACTTGCTTTTCTCACCTGATTCATGTAACATTAAAGGAATCCTACTTCCAATATTAAGTTACAGAGTATTGATCTCCCAGAGCTCCAAGTGCTGGAAACACAAGTGCAAACCAGACCTCCCAGCAGGAGCTGAGACCGTGGAAAACAAATGTTAGTGAAAGCCAAGTACACAAGGGAACTTGGTTTTCATACACGTACTTTTCTTGCGGGGCTGAGACGGTGATGTTGATTGTGAAGTGGTTCCATTAGTGCCGCTCTCCTCTTCTTCTTTAACCTCTGCTTTCATTTCAGGCTTCTTTTCTTCAATTTCCATTGGTTCCTGCTTCAGTTCTGTTCCATCTGTTTCCTCTTTTATTTGTGAAGATCCTTGTAAATCCTCCTCCACCTTAAGAAAGGACGCAACGAGAGGTACTGTTACATCTACAACCCAAACTTCAGCCATCAAAATATTAGTTTGAGACTGTTGAAGCACTTTCCATCCATGGCTTTCCTCAGGAGTTACTTTGCAGTAACGACCCTCCTCTCGCCCCTTAGCTCACCGAGTCAGACACATCATTAAGTGCTTTTATATCTATCACTGCTTTCAGTTAAGCTGTAGAGAATCTCATTTACCTCAGTCTTAGCTTCCACTTGTGTCTCACTAGTCTCTGGCTCAGTTTCTTCAGTTTTAACTTCTGATTTGCTTTCTAGCATTGGTGCATCTGGTCCTAGTTGCTGGGAATTCGTATCAGCACTAGCAACTGAGGCAGGGGTGGGGACCCTGTTATCAATACTAGCTGCTGCCTGGGATAGCTGTTGTAAAAACAGTACAAAAGAAAGACACTGCATATATAGAAGTATTTTCCTTTACTAAAAATGAACAGCACAAAAGAGACATGAGATGATATTCTACAACAGTGCAGAACATGGATACAGGTCACTGTAGCCAAGATTTGATATTACACATTTAATAGCTCTGCTTTACAGAGGAGAAGCCAAGGAAGAATTCTGCCCCAAAGAGGCTTCTTTTACAGAGAAAACACCTGCCCAGTAAAACACTGTACATTCCTTGAAACGTGCATTTGCCCTGGCTGTATCTTAAAAGGAAAAAAAAAACTATGCAAATTTCAGGATGAAAAAAGATTCTGATTACGGCCAAATAGAGCATTTAGGCCTGTTACACCTCGTCTTTCTGAGCACTGCTGCCGATTTTACTTTGAGCAGTTCAGCCATTCAACCCCCCCTCCTTCACACAATGCTGAGAACATCTGAACACACGCATTTTATACATCTCTAACCAACCCTCTGGTCTGCTGTGGACAGCTATGGGCTCTATACATTCAGGACATGGTGCTACAGACAGGGACACGCGTGGGATGTCACAACACGAGGCAGAGGGGACCGGCTGGTACTTACTGGAGTGCCAGGTGGCTGTGCCTGCACAGATGTTGGCTGCTGCTGGGCTGGCTGTGGGGTTGGCACAGACTGGGGCTGGGCAGGGGTCTGTGGCTGCGGTGTCACCTGGGCCTGGGCCGCAGTCTGCCCCGTGGGGGTGCTCTGGGTCTGCGTGGCCGTGGGAACAGAACCTGGCGTCGGGGTCGGAGTTTGTCCCGAGGACGAGACCGGTGTCGATGGCTGGGTGGGTGCTGCTGGCTGGGGAGGAGTCATTCCCGGGGGGGTTTGGTGCTGGATTGGTGGCATCCCAGCAGCAGTGGACACGGGAGGTGTGGTCTGGTGCAGGGGGGGCTGGGTCACCGGGGGACACGGCAGCTGCCCGCTCTGCGGTCCCAGCATGTTCATGGAGTTTGGAAGAGCAGCACTGGGAACCTGCCCCTGCTAGGGAGAGAAAGAGTCTTACAGAGCCTGGAATCACACTTATCCTTTCAATCACAGCCCTGAAGCCTTCTCTGACAGGATACTGTCAGTGCAAAGCAGATCAGCCACCAATGCTGCTGCTGCAAGTGACTGCTCCAATTTTTGTCACCGCTGCCATCAGCTCTCAAGGACCTTTCTCCCAGACCTAGTTGTGCCATGCACATCCTGCATTAATTCCACTGGCACTGAGAGGGAATCCTCACAATCCCAGTAACACAGAAACCCACAGGCAGCCTCTAAATCGTGCCATTAGCTGGGCAAAGGTCAGGCTTTGACACAAAATGGTTTTGAGCAAATACCCATTTTTAGGCCAGGACTCTGAGGCAGCTGTGCTTTAGAGGGCAGGTCAACACATTTAAGGCTGCTTTTGTACAGAGCAAGACCTAAGAAGTCTTTTTGTTTTCTTTTTAATTCTAATTAAACTGCTCAAGATGCTTCAGAAAACCTGGGATTTGTTTTTCAGAGCAGCAACAATAAAGTACTCTGGATGTACTTAAACCTTTAAGTGATACATTTTACTGAAGATTGCATCAGATAACTGGTGATAAAAAGGAATACTCCATCCCCAAATGTAAATGTTACTCTTAGAAATACAAATCAGTTAATTTCCCGCAGATGAGGTTTCAAATTTAAAACACACTTCTATATTGTCTTTACAGAGGCAGTTTTATGGAACTAAGTGCATTGGGGAAAAAATGTTCACCACAAAGGCAGTCAAACACTTGAGCCAGGGCCCATGGAACTGTAGATGTTCCATCCTGAATATATTCCAAACATGACTGGACAGAGCCCTTCATAACCTGATCTAACTAATCTCTCAGCATTCTGGAGGTTTTAACTAGCCTAAATTACTTGGACTCTGAGTTAAAAAACAAGCCTTTCCCTCTGGAAAAGCAGATACCTTGGCATCATAAGCACAGCTGCTACTTCACTGACCACTACTGCAACAGAAAAATGTTACAGGAAAAACCCAACAATTTTCTCTCCAGAAGCAAAGAAGTTAAAAACAAATTTTAGAAGATCTTGCCCAACCACTTTATTATAATTCTAGATTTAAAGTTAGCTACTTGGGTCCACACAGAGACAAAACATATGCTCATAGGCATCCCATAAACTGATTTCTGATATTTCCCCTATAAATCTCGTCAGCATGCATTTTTAAGGGATTTAAATCAGGAATTGCAGGGCGTTGCGCCCCCATTAACAGATGTCGATAAGTTATGTAAGAGCTTCTGAAGAAGGCAGATGTAACCCAGGAGCCCCCAAAGTTGGGGTGACTACATCAAACAATGGATATACAAAGACAAATAAACAAATATAAGTAAAGTAAATCAATCAGAGGAAAATAATTAAGAGCAAATAAATCTTAGAGAATCCATCTCACCTGTGCCACCCCGGCCTGGGCTGTTGACTGACCCATGCCCACATTGTTCACATTCATAGCTCCAGTGGATGCTGGGAACTGGTTTTGGGGCAGGAATTGGTTCTGGGTAGGAGCCTGACCCATCATGTTGTTGGAATGAGCTCCCATCATGTTCTGTGGCTGAGGCATTCGGGAAGGAGACATTGCCATCTGAAAATTAACACCCAGATTAACTAATTACCATTTAGGATTACGGAGCAGGACAAAGGAAAATACACTGAAATCAATCAAAAGATAGGAAAAAAAATAAAAGGAAAACTGACTTAATTATACTAACTGGAAGTGGGCATATGCCTATAACTTCAGCATTTGTTCCACAGCATTCATTATTTTTAACAGGTAGTATTCAGAGTGTTAACTCTGTTTTGTTCTCTGGGGTGACAGAGATAATCCAGGGAAACTAAAAATGTTTTTGTTTTTCCAAAGAATAAAAACACGTTTTCATGTAGGAACAAAGAAGGTTTATATACTGCAAAGATAGTAGATGCTCTTCCACAGATTGCTGGGGATTACTGCACCTGTGGCACGTGCCCCTCTAAAGATCTGCTCGGCGTTTTTGGAACACGTAAATATCGCAAACAAACGCCTCGGTAAAAGCCTGTCAGACTCGCTGCATTTCCATGAAATTTGCCCACAAGTTGCAGCCCTGCTCTGTGGCTTGGCCTTTTCAAAGGGGCTGAGGTGAGGGGTGGGCTGAGGCTGTGCTGAGCAGGGTGTGAAGGGGTACGAACCGCGGGCACGGCGCCCATGCTGTTCATCTGCACCGGGTGGTTCATCGGAGACGCCGCCCGCGGTCCCAGCGGTGCTTGGGGCATCTGTACATTCCCTATGGACATGGGGTTAAACTGATTCATTCCTGCAAATGCACCCCCAAAACAACTCATTAGGAACAAGTCAGCAGAATTTATGGATCTATATTCTACTGTAAAATTAACAGTTATTACGACTGCAATTCGACTGCCCTGCGCTTTATCTTTTAGTTATTTGACTTAACAGACAAATTAGGATGCAAGAAGTTAGAGCAATACTAGTGAAATACAATTTTTGGTGTCTTAAAAAAAAAAAATTAAATGCAAAAGATGAAGAGTAGATGATCTGCAGAGGATGCTGGATGATCTGCAGAGACAGGATGCTATTTATAAATAATACCTTACGATGGTTTCCTAAAATCAGGCATTTGCTTTGAAACAACAATGTCTTATTCAGGGCTCACTGAAATGGTTGAAGTAAATATGATAAAAATACATATGGGATGTATGAAGGCAACTCCAAGCCTCAAATCAGGACAAAAGCTGGCAAAATGCTTTAACAGGGGTTGTGCTTTTCATACAAAAAATTGAATCCCTCCAAAAAACTTGTCTAAAGCTGTAATTATGGAGCTATACTTGTTATCAACTTGTTCTCCTATTCAAATGAATTTTAAAAGTATTTAATTTCCCAAGGACATTTCAACACTAATTTTGACTTAGTACTAACTCTGAACCAAGAAATAAAATAGCTGAGGACATTTTTTTTTTTAAGGAAGTTGCAGCACCTAAAAATCATGGGTTTGTTTTTTGGAAAAAAAAAACACCCATGAGCTCACAGCAGCCTCAGTGAGTAATGACAAGTGCTGTGAACAAGCTCCAAGGCTTTTTTAGATGCACCTTCCATCAGAAACCAAGAAAGGCTATCATTAGTTACACAGATTTTAGGACTAATGTGCTGTGTTTCCAGCTACAGGTGTATTTTTGGCTAATTAACTGATGAAAACATGCCAACATCCTTCCCCCTTTACAGTGTTTTAAATGAGATTATCCACAGTATTCTTGCTTGAGCTGTCCTCTCTTTGGAAGCACTGAATTAATTCCCACTCCCCAGCAAAGTGCTGGATCCATATTGTTAACACTGCACTGACACACAGAGCAACGCCAAAGAATGGTGCTAAAAAAAAGGCAGCCCTAGTAGTTCCTCCCTCCCAACACCCAAAAACCCCAATGTGAGATCAGCTTTTCCCTCCAACAATTATTTTGAACCCACAAATTACAATTAGAGAGGAAAACAGATACCTTGAGAAACCTGCATACGACTGATAGGCACGGTTGGCATGGACATAGGCCCATCTGCAACACAACACAAGAACGGTCAGCAAAACCAGTTTTAAAAACAACCTCAGGATTAAATTGAGTCCAAAGACTCCTGAGAAGCAGAAGCAGCTCCAGCAGCACTTACTGGGTGGCCTGACGGGCTGTGCCTGGCCCATGGCAGCAGCCACCTGGGAAATCCCTGGGGGCTGGGGCCCGGGGGTCTGTAAGGCTGCTTGGTTCCCCAGCATCCCTTGCTTATGGAGACGAGACCTCCGCTTCTCTTCAAGCTCCTTTTGTATCTTGTAGATTTTCTCTGCTAATAAATGATAGTATTCATCCTAAAAGGGGAAAACAAAGAGTAATCAGCAGGAGAAAAACTCATTCAGTCTACCTGAATACCATCATCTGGTTTTGGGTTGGTTTTTTTTTTGTTTTGGTTTTTTTTAATGTATACACTTGCCTAATTGAAAAAAAAAATATTTCTTTTCAAAATCCTGTAAATTAAGACAACCTTTTCTGCTTTAATGCAGAAAAGGGGAAAAAAAAAAGCTTCCAGAAATCACACTTGCTTTAAGGCTACCCTGCATACCTACTCTGAGTAAATTAGCAGACAAAGGAGAAGGCTGCAGGTTCTCTATTGCTTCAGCAAAACCCAGGAAGCTGTGATTTAGTTTCTAAGTGTTCATGATTTTTAAATGTTATTTTCATAATAAACATTTCCACTAATCCACAGACAAAAGGAAAAGATATTCCCAGCACACTGTTACACTGAATAAACTTTCAGGAGACAGATGTTAAGGACAGATCAATTTTTACATAAAGAAAGGAATTGCTCTTTTCCTAAAGAGTCTACCAACAATCATGGCAAGGGATAAACAAAACCAGACAAAACCTCAAAGGAATGGAGAAAATTCAGTGAAAAATAGTCCACAGGCAGAGACAAGTAAACACTACATCTGTACAAGATGAAAAATCCATTTCACTCAACCCACACTGACAACAGATCCAATAAGACAGTCACAGTGCACACCACGTAGACAATTTTGCTTGTCAGGAATTGCTGGACACACATCTTCCAAGTGCATGAGATTATGCACCTGTTAAAGGCAGAAACCTCCCCCCAAACTCTCAAGGCTACGTTTCTTTTGTGGGGGTCATCATGCTCTTAGAACCCAGGGTTACATAGAGCACAGGCTGAGTGATGGTTGCCCACAATCCTTTTGTTTTTATTCAATATTCATCAAAACCAGAATTGATTATTACAGCAGGATTGAATTAATTTCCAAAAAACTTAATATGAGACATGTATTCCTCAGCAGCCTTGTTAAGAAAGTTCAGTCATGCAATATAAAGCTTTGTTTTTCAGGTCACTTCTCAGAGTTTCTCAAAAATCAGTGCAAACACTTTCTGCTGTTCAGTTTAAAAGCTTTACAGCCCCTCCCCTTCTCCTGCTCAAGCCATTTCAGTTCTAAGCTCTGATTTGTAAATTTAATATTGTGTTGCTTTCCCACTGCAAAGATTCCTGCAAAGGTTGTGTTGAAAGGGAGCACACACTGCTAGAACAGCATTAAACTCCTTACAACGATGCCTCTTACTAGTATGTTTTTCAGTGTCAAAGTAGAATGGAAGCTCCTCAAAAAGAAGGATGTAATTCCTCATGGCATCGTTAACACATTCTGAATTATTCCCTTCTTCCAAGTTTGCTGTTTGGAGCCAAATACATTAGATGAATTCCAATAACAGAAACTTCTGGCCATGAGGCTCTGACAGTTGTTTTGAGCGGTGAGGAGAAGATACTTCTTGGGTGTTTGTCTGCCAGAAGGCATTTAATTTTACAATCAGGAGTTTGCTATGCTCATCCTTACTGAGAAGGTATTTAGACAACAGGTGTGACCATGAAATCCTCCTTCTATCTAAAATTGGTCTCTAAAGCTGCCAGGGTAACCACGGCTGAGCACACCCAAATCTTCCTCGTAAACAACCTCTTAGTAGCTACAAGGAGGATACAAAGTGGTTACTGACCAACACTGACACAGCAGCACTCTAAGTATGACCACTGCCTATTTACCTCTAGGAAATAAAACCTGTGCTTCCACCTCCAGCTCTTCTGGCAGGTGGGCTGAGAGGGGCAGAAGTGTATGTGATCATCTGATTATCACCTGAAATGCCACTAACTACTCTCTTTAGATGCTCCTCCCTTGCTTAAGGAAGGATCTCAAGTTTCTGATCAGGATCTTGCTGGCTGTTACTACTGGTACTAATATTGTTGACTTTTCCCAATGAAAACTTTCATGGAGTGGTTCCTTTGGGGTAGAATTACCACCATGTCATATCCATAGCTTGTCAATCAACAAGGGTTTGCTCCCTTCAAGTAAGAGAGGTTTGAACTGACATCTCTGTGCAGACAGAGCAAAAATCATCAACTACAACATGAATTCTGTTTCTTTTTCCCATCCACAAAGTAGGCAAACTGACTTCTTATGTCTTAGCCTAACAACTCGTGGTGCTGCAGAGCAGAGGAGAATTAATTCTATCCCTACAGGTGGAAGGTAAGCAGTGGAACAGCACTTGGTCCTAGAAAAAACCTCCACTGGTAAAGAGGAAAATTTTAAAACTACTGCAATTCCATAAGGGAAACATCAAGAACTGCAAGCTGTGCTCCAAGCTTCTTGCATGTCCATCACACTTTCAGGAGGATGCAAGTTGGGATGGATGGTGTTTAGAGCTGAGGAGTGAATTAGCTTGGAGTGACATGAATCACATGGCTTGGAACTACACAAACACTGAAACACTGAAAAACACAACTTTCCTCATGAAGAGGGCAGTGAAATGATTCCCTGTGGTTTTCTTTACAAGTCTAAGATTTGTGATGCTATTTCTTCCACATGTTGGACTGAAGCAACGTACCCTACTATTAGCAGATTCATACATATCTCCTTCCACTTTCCTGGCATAAGCCACCAAGTTCTCCATGCGGCGATCCTTCAGTGCTGCTGGATCAGGAGTGGGGAAGATGGCTTGGACACTGCAAGGACAGAGGAACAATAATAGAAAAAGATCTTCAGAATAAAAACCCAAATCAATACAGCTTTATGATAATCACCCTGAATGTTCCCTTATACACCAGATATGTAAAAGCATATCAAAATGGTTAAAAAAATAATATTTTACTATTTCTCACAAGATTAAAACAAATCAAATGATGAAAATAAAGTGAGGCTTAACAGTCTGGAGTCTAAATAACTGTTCACTACACCAGAGCAAATTTACTAGCAACAGAAACTAATTCCATGCCCACTCCTTAATGAGCATGAAGAACGAACTGAAGAGGATTAAAGGTAACAACTCATCCTGAGTGGCACAGCACCTGAGAACCACTACTGATAACTTTCTTTTCAGCTTAATAGCAGAACTACTGTATTGAAATTCTTTAAAAACATTGAGGAAAAAGTCAGCCTTGTTAAATACTTACAGTTTGTGCACTAAATGATTGCGCAGGTCCTGAGTGACATGTTCATGCCATGCTTTCCTTACCCCGGTACTCGAAGGAGGTGCAGCCGTTGGCATTGAGCTGAGGTTTCCAACATTGCCAGAGTTTGTGCCATCATTCATTAGTGGGCTAAAATCAAAAGAAAAGGGACTTTTAGAGTACCAAAATGCAGAGTTTTGTCATAGGATTGATGCCTGAAGTAATTTTTGAGTTGTTGCTTTAATCTCTTTTAGCTATTGCATCAAACATTCTCTTAAGTGAAATTTTGGCATCAACAAACTGCAACCCCTGAAGCAGCAAAGCTCAGGAGTTTACAAGGCACATTCACAGAGTGAATGGTAAAGAATCACAACTATCAACTTAAAAATACAAAATATTCTTCCTTTGGGACTTCATTTAAAAGCAATAAATATTGTGGGGCTCTCAGGAGGCACAAAGTTCAGCTCTGGAACTGGAACAGGAAAGAGAGCAGAGCTGTACATGTGACTGACCATCTCCATGCCAATACAATCAGTTTTTAAAGCATGCTCTTTATTTATGTTCATAAGCATGCAAATAAATGTTTAATTGAGCAAGAATGAAAATGTGTGCATTACTTATTTGTCCCAAGGGATGTTGGAAGAGCAGTTTCAGAAATTAGACCCGGTTGCTGTTCTGTTGTTATTCCTCCTGCAGGAAGGTTCATCTGGTTGGCTCCTTTGGGGCAAAATTAAACATCATTGGTGCACAGTTCACAATTTTGACAATAATATGATGAAACTGCACTTTACTGACCCACCTGGCTAACAGAAGAAGCAATTGATCAAGTTAAGTATTTTTATAACAATACCTACTGTGCTGCACATACATGGCTATTTATGGAACAAATTACTTTCAGTCTGAACTACAAAAATGAGTCTATTAAAATTTTAAATTCATAAACTCTTAAGATTAGATCAATAAGCCATAAAGAAGGTAATACTAGCAATTAAGATACAAAAAAAAAAGTATTTGAGACAGAATTGTCTGTTAGAACAGGGGACAACTGTTAAACCAAAATCCTTCAGAAATTCTGTCTCATCACCTCAGAGAATGAGCTATGTGCTATATTTTAAAAGAAACTCAAAGTCCTGCTATTTGGCCAAAGCACTACATTCAAAACTTTCTAACATTCAAATGTAAATGAATGGCAGTGTATATAAATAGTGTACTTTTAACTTAATAAACAACATGACCAGACAGTCACTACTCTGACCAAACAAAATACCAGACTATCCTAAAAGTTCAACATAATTTATTTTAACTTTTTTTTTCTTTTCTCCACCTACCCAGTGCATTAATGGTCCTCATTTGCTGGTGAGCCTGAGGCTGTGCTGGCTGCTGGCCTTGGACCTGGGGCTGCAGCTGTGTTTGGGGCTGGTTGCCATATGGCAGCCCCAGGGCAGCGTAGGCTCGTTGCATGGAGCTGGGGTCAATTGGATTGGGATTACTTAGTGATGGAGTATTCTGCTGGCCTGTACCAACAGAACCGATGGAATTCTGGATCCCACCAGCTGGAGACCCTAAAAGGGCTATAGAAAAGAGAAAGAATAAGAGAAAATTAAAATTCGATGGGAATAAGGAGTAAAACCAGTCATGCCAAAAGTCACCACAACATGCACATATTCTATGACACAGATATTTTTCTCCCAGAGGACAGAACAACACTCAAGATGCCAAGTGGGAAAACTCAGCCTTTGATTCTACAGGACAGAACCCACCCTGGCTATTAATCCATGCAGTCTAAAGAGAAGTGCTGTAAATTTCAGGCATATAAGCCCATAATTACTTGTAATAGATATACAGTACAGGCTCCTATATAAGGCTAAATAGGATTTTCATGCTTGGGGACAGTAAACTAAGGGGGAAAAAATTTTAATTCCTCTACTTCCCTCTTTCCCATCAATCCCACTTTAGGTCAAAATATTTGGCTCCAGAACAGAGATCCTGAGTTCAGCAGAAACACTGTGTCCTTGGACACAAAGGTAATACTGAAGATCTGTTGGTAGAAATTTTCATTGCCAGCAGTCACCAGATGAAATCCTCTGAAGGCCAAATTACCTTAATCCCCAAATTACTTAGAGATATGAAAAACTCTGATGAGTCTCACATTGTACTGTACAAAATCTAAAATAAGTTGGAGTCAGAGAGGGGTTGAACTCTGGTAAATGATTTAGATGATGTTTAGGTATTCATTAACCTACATGGCTACCACAACCAACCAACCTCTCCCACCATACAGATGTGTGGAAGTGTAATTTTCATTGTAGGCAGGAAATGGAAACAACAGGGAAAAGTAGCATTTACTTAATCCAGAAGAGAGCAAAATTTTGCTTTCTGGTTCTCATTTTATTTACCATTCTAAGTAATACCATGTTCCCTTGTGAATGACCCATGGAGTGCAACCTTCAGCACAGAGATGCTGCATTTTGATAATCAGGGCTCTGGTAGAAGTAACACTTCCTTCACATTTTCCCCCTCAAGTAATTAAATATGTAATGTGCATTACAAATGTGTGCACTAAACTTAGCAACTGTAATGGCTCTTAATATAGGCAACAATAACTGTTTTATTGAAATATTAGTAGGGGCACGTGCTTAGATAAAAAACTAATGAAAACAAGCCTTCTGAGACATTAACAGCATTATCCAGGCTTTCTTAAATCCTTACCCACTATGGAAACTGAATCACTTGAAGAGATACACAGGCTTCCAGCTTCCACCCAAGAGAAAACACACACACTGCAGAGTCCAGACTTTTCCCTCTCCAGATGAGAAATCAATTTGATCTCATTTGCCAAAGAACTACAAATAAATATACTCAGCTATCTTCCTCTCCTGAAGAAGCAGCTCTACAAAAAACATCCTTTTTTCCCCCAAAGGACAATCCACAGTATTTTAAATGCTGGGATTACCATGGAAATTAAGGTTTATGTATACTTACACTCTGTGGACACACTCATAATAACTTTTGAACTCACTGATCACTTCCAAGAGAGTTTAAAAACAAAGAAGCTGATTAAGATCCTATCAGCTTAATTAAAAAAAAGACATATTAAAGAGCAGCTATATGAATTCCTCATTGGACTTGCATGTAGTTCTCTGGAATCACACAATCTAGGAGAAAATGCCTTTACACTACTGCGAGCCAAGGAACAGGAAGGTTAAATAGCACAAAAGTTGTGGCACCCTGGAATTCAAAAGTCTTCAGAGGCTGCTGTGACAGCACAGATTGATTCAGGAGCTAATAAGAATTCCAGCTTGTTAGAGGACAATATTCCACCAGAAAAATTAGGACAAAACCTCCCCAGTCTGCTTTCAGTGTTGGAGATGGCAGAACACACGCAGGTGATGCAGGGAACCAGGGAAACCAAAAAAACCAGGGAAACCTCAGTGGCCACCTCACTGAGGAGAGCCCAGCCTTCCACCAGCCCTCACCTTCTCCTGGGGAAAAACCACTGATTGTTTAAGACTGCAGGCTTGGCCTGAAGCTCACTTGGACAAGTCCAGCACGTCCAGCCCATGGCTCTGGGCTGAGCTTTGGCAGCAGCATCAGTCACTACAAAGCACAAGTTCAGCCCTTGTGTTAGAACAGTTTTAGACTATTTGCCCTCAGCTTTTCTACACTTCATGACTCAATAGGATCCTGTTCCTGAGTATTGCCCAACATCAGGAATCTGTTTTTGAAGGTGGTTTTTTCGTCTGTTTGTTCACTGGTTTTGTATGAAGGCATGACATTATCTGTCAAATAAGAAGATGGAGGCAGAGAGTATTAAATTTCCACTCTGGAGAGACCCAAGTGAAAATGCTGTTCTTTCTGTGGCAGATAGACTTCCCTTTCTGTGTGCAGGGAAAAAAAGTCAACTAAAATAAATACAGCCCTGGAACGAACACATTAGGCCACTGCAACGTGAAGCAACATCTATTGTAATTTACTTTTATTAACTGATGCTTCAGACATTGAGGAGCTCATGACAGCAGTTACAAGTGTGAAATGAGCTCTGTAATTCACATTCTAAATGCTGTAAAGACAACTGGCTCTGTGTGTCCCAGTGTCACTTGTGTTTATGTACCTGAGGAGGGAAGGTTCAAACAAGCACAAATTCAGCAGTCCCAGAACTTTCTGAGTAGTTCAGTGACATCCCAATCCCCAGAAGGCATCAAAACCATCCAAGAACAGCTCACCTGCAGGATTCCTGTCCCAGGCACTGCTGTTTAATGACACTGCACTCATGTCTTCTAGAGGGGAACCCCTCCAGCTAATTAAAATTTATTTTAAACACCGATTCCTAATGCTATTTTAAGTATGAATGCCCAGCACTTCTCTAACCTGACCACTCCAGTGAACATGTTAAACCATTTTTGAGAATTTTAAATGCCTGAACTCTAAGGATTAGACCAATAAGCTAGAAAGAAGGTAACAATAACAATTAAGATGCAAAAAGAAAGTAGCATTTGAGACAGAATTGACTGTTAGAACAGCTGGCAATTGTTAAACCAAAATCCTTCAGCAACTCTGTCTCATCACCTCAGACAACAAGCTATGAGCTGATTTAAATTTAGCCACGCTGGTTTAAATGTTTGATTTTGCTTCCAAATTCTTTAATTGAGACTCGTTCTATCCTGTGACTCCTCACTCTCCTCGTCTCAAAGGGGCTGGAGCAAAATTTGTGCTGGTGCCCTTCACTCACCCTCAGCACAAGCCTGTCCTGCACTCAGAATTAGGCAGGTACACAAAGGTAAATGCACACAATCTTTTAATCAAAGGCTGCTTCTTGAATCAAACCATGGGATAAAGATTTTATGAGGAACTTGAAGAAGGAAGTGTCAATTTTAAACTTCACCACCAATACCATTTTAATTTTTATTTAAGTTAAGCATTAAATTAGAATCCTTCAGAAGAGCATTGGATCAGTCAGTCAGTGGAACTCCTTAATCCATGGACTACCATCCATCATGTGGCTCCATGGGATAACTGATGGGTCACCATTACATGATTTCCAGCAATTGAAAACACAAGAGACATGTTGTGTTTGTAGATCTTATATTTCCTGACAGAGAGACTTGAACAAGTTGGATTTCATTTTGTTTGCACAGAAAAAAGACTCTACTGAAGAAGTTGCTTCCTCCTCCTCCTCCTGGACACATTTCCCTGTGCATGGAAGCACTCACTCCTTCCTTCTCTGCAAAGGATTGGTTCCCAAATGCTTCACATCCAGGTTCTCTTCCATTTTCTGCCTCTACTCAATAACCTGCTATGTCAGCCAGCTAGATAATGGTCCCTACTTCCACTTCCCTCATCACATTCCTGCTCTTTCATCCCTGACTTCACATACACCAGGATTTCTGTCTTCTCTAAAATCACACTTTTAGGTGAAGATTAGTTATCTCAAGTTTAATCTTTCTTAATCCAGCTTTCTCCTTGCTGCATTTTATTTAAAATTTTCCTACAAGGAATGTTAAGAGGAGAGACAAGCTCCAAGTTCACAACTCCACTTTCCAGTCTCATTCATCTGAGTGGGGATCCCAGGGGTTTTCCAGTGTCCCCTGACCCTGGAATGATGCACAACATTACAAATGGGAGCAGATCCAGGAGCTGTGCACAACACACCTGCCCAGGCCAGGAACAGAAGAATTAAGGAGCTCATATATGTGCATGATAAAATGAATCTTCAAAGAATAACTGACACAGCTACAAAACTAGGAATTACATCAACAACTGTTTGTAAAAATTTGTAACACATATCATGTTGGACTCATCAGGGAGCAAGAAGTACTTCCTAACTAAAACAAGCCTTTAACCCCAAAATACTTCAACCAAATTTCAAGGCATTACTTCAAAACACAGGATTCACCTGCTTATTCAAAAGAAAAGTTTAATGTTTTACCACGTGCAACATAATATTTGTTTTCCCGTTTCCCCTGCCCCCTCAGAATTACATGGGACACACAATAAGAACCATGTGGAACAAAGAATTTTAAATTTGTCCCAAAATACTCTATTAACAAGTCAGGTCACTATCAACCATTATAGTAAAATATAGTTCAAGAGCGCTTTAAAATAAATAAAAAAGGCAATACAGAGGAAACCTGGCACAATGTTCTTTACAAAAAAAATCCCAACACTAAAAGACCTGTACAGAAACAGCTCCATGGCAATAACCTAAACCCCAGGACTTTCCAGGACTTGCAGATCCTCAAGGAGTAGGAACAGAAAGCTACAAAAGCATAGGAGTGAGTGTGCATGGAAGTGAGGCACCACACTGCAATGGCTCAGCAGTGCTCAACTGCAGAATGTTCTAAAAGGTGGGCACCCTTTGAAGCAGCTTCTTGAAAGCCCAGCATGGCCACACCAGGACTGAAATAACAACAGGAAAACAGGGATGGGCACAGGAAGGAGGGTACTGGGCTCTCTGTAAGGAAGACAATAGAAGGAGGATCACTATACTTCTCATTCCTTTTTCCCTTTCTGAATGTTCTCTGTATTCTGCCAAATGCAGACTCCCTCCTCCTCCCAATTTAGTAGAAGCTACTGTGATTAATTCTTAAGAAAGACAACATTTTCTTCCAGCCTAAAACTATCCCAACTCTGGTTGGTCTCCATCTGATTTGGAACAACATTTTACAGAGCACCAATGTTACCAATACAAATCATTCCACAAACCTTCCTGAATGCCCAAAAAGGGACACCTTTTATAATACAGCTAAATGAGTACTTTTAGTGTTCCTCTTTCACCTCCCAATAAACCATGAGGTTTTATGTGACCCTGAGACATAATCCAGGACAAAGAATCCTGCACCAATTGATTCTTGATTAACTGAATAGAAGAAGGAGATTTCATATTCATCTCCTTCCATATGCAACAAGAGAGAAAAATTCTACACTTATTCATTATAATTCTGTTGCAGTCAGACAATATCCTATTTGATCCCATAGCAAAATTCCTTTTAAGGATTGTTCATGTTCCAGTTTTTGTTCTCTTATAATCAGCTGTATGAGCAACAAAACAAATAGTACACAAACTACTTTTCTCTAGCAGCTTGTATTGAAGAATGCAATTCTGTTCTGGTAGATGTTGTTAGCACTTTGATAACAACTGTGTAATAAGGATGTTAAGCACAAATGGACCATGTCATATTAAAAAGCAAAGCCTTCAACACATTTTTCGAGGGCCAAACAACTAATCACTTGCAACAAATTACTACTTTCAAAGCACAAGACTTATCTTGTTTACCAAGGAGAAGTTTGGTAAAACTGAAACAAAATTCTGACCTCCATGTAGCTCTATAAGTTGTATTTTTTTCGGTTTTGGAGGAGGAAAACCCCTCCTTAAACCATAAAGAGAACATACTCAATGTTTAATTTTGGTAGTTTTAGCAGCTACTCTCTCCTCTGCCTTAATCCCACCTAGCCTAGGAGCAATTCTGCATCCTCCAAGGTTTACTGGTGTTCCCCACTGCAGTCTCAGCTTAGCTGGAAATTAGCAGAATGCTTCCAATCCAATTCCAATGTACAAGCTTTGCAAGTCCTGCAGCTATTTTCCACTTCTTAACCCTTATTTAAATATACTTAGGCATAACATTACTTAAGACTTCTAGAACTTTACATCGATGCTGTAAAATGTTCCACCCTGGCATCTTTTCAAAGGACTTGATGAGAAGCAAACCTACCAACATAAGTTCAGAATTTTCTTTTTCAGAGCAAGAGGGAAGAAGAAATAAACTACAAATGGACCAGTCCCAAGGATCAGTAACAGCTCAGCTATTATAAAAACCAGGCATGATTTGCAGAACTACAGCTAATCTATACCAGTGTTAAATACACTTAATGATTAAGCCATCCAGACCTTTTTACATGAGAAAATTATTTTTTCAAACATTTTTGGTTATTTTAAGTCTTTAGCATGTTGATTTAAATAGTTTCTAGCAGAAAGAAACACAATCAAGCAGCTTATCTCCTCCCCAATCCACTACCTATATCCAAAACTACTTCATAACTGGAATCTATTGACCTGCCTCACAATGAAACCAGTTAGAAGTTGCCACACCCTTTAAAAAAGATGTGTCTTGAGCTCAGACTTTCCCAATTATTGCATATTTAATTAATAAATAGATTCAATGATCAGAAATGGAAATTCACTTGGTGTATTTATCCTTGTCAAAGATTGTTAATGACTGCTGTTTGTTGGGACACTGTCAGGAGTTTATTCCTCCATTGCACATGGGATCAACTTTGGTTTAACAGCAGTAAGAGAAGTACTCACGTTGTTGGTTTCTTTTGTCACTGGCATTTTTCAGAGGAAGGCACACAGGACAGTCGTGCCGAGTACAATTCTTCCAGTGGGAGATGATTTGTCTTGAAGATGCACAATGAGCAACTGCAGCAAGGGAAAGCAAGAGTTAACAGCCACTCCTTGGTTAATTTGGTTTAAATTATTTCATTTTCAGAGTAACTCTATTCTTTCTCCTTCACAAGCAATACTAAAACTACAAACAAGTCAATTTTTTTGTGATCTACCAGCGAGTGAAGGAAACTAGTCCTAAAATTTAAGACAAAGACATGGTAGACACTCTCCTTATACAACAGAGATGAAAAGGATGATTGCAAGGCTACACTGCTACAATCCTGCTTCCAAAAGGCAAATATTGCAATACTGTACATGTAACTAAACACAACTGAAATGTCTTGTGATACAAGTGCAAAAGAAGGAAACTAGTACTGAAATTTAAGACAAACACATGGTGGATATCACACTTAATATTGATGCCTTAAGTTTTCGCTTTCATATTTTCCAGATTCTATACTGTATTAGTATATAACTCTGAACTTCATATCATGTGTTAGCAAATTCTCGTCAGTGTAGTCAGACACAACAATCCTTTTCCAGCCCAACAACCAAAGACACAGTTGCAGCTTCAGGCCCAAAAAGTGTAAACAGCAAATTAAGGAGAGCAGTCTGGAAGGATGGGACTGCAGAACCTGGAGCTGGAATTGGACAATTATCCCAATATGGAAATGAACCAAAACTTATATAAATGTGAAAACTCGTGACCAAGTTCCATCTTGAGTAGAGGCACAGCCAAACTCCTGTACTGCCCAAAGTATATCCTTTCAAAATCTTTTAAATAAATACCTACTTTACTCCTTTAATACTGTCTAGCCTCTATTCCAGACAGTCTTTCAAAGCATCAATGTAACAGAGGAGATGAAGAAGATGCTTTCAAGCATACCTATACTGGTGCCATCCTATTTGAGGAGGGAAAATGTTGCATTCTGTTTTCTAAACTGGCAGCTGAGGAGAGCTGGGAGCAGTTTAACCACAGAGCCAGTGCTGCCACTCCCTCATGCCAGGCACAGGGGACCCTCTGGCTGAGAAGAGCAAGGCTGGGGACAGGGAGAGCAGAAAGGGCTCACCTTGGCAGGCCTTGCCAGCCTGGCAGTGCGTCATGTGGTTGAGGACGTTCTTCATGGTGCGGCAGTGCGGGAGGGCGCAGGCGCGCACCTCGCCGTTGGCCTGCTCGCGCCGCTGACACTTGTGAGCGTGGAGCAGCAAAACCAGCTGCTGCTGGATCAGTTTGCGCTTCTCAGGGTCTGCTGTGGGCCCGGTGGCCATGGCCTGTGTCGGGACAATCCCCACTTGTTGGACTTGGGTTTGCATCTGGGACTGAGAGAAAAATGGAGAGGTCAGTGTTGTGCCTGTGAGCTTCTTGTACAAGATTTGAGTATCACAGAACTGTTCTCTGGGCTACAAGGGCTATTGCACCACTCCCCATAGCATTCCTAATGCTGAAACATCAATGTATTGAGAGGTTCCTCTGTAAAAACACTTAAACAAACAAGAGTTTGAATAACGAGCCATTCAAAATATTCTTTATTAGAGAGACCATAATTCCAACAGCAATGAGCTCTTATCACACTCAGAGGTGGAATTCCTTGAGGTCCCTTCCAATCCACACCATTCTAGGATTCTATGAATTCAAGCTTGCTTAGTATTATATTTTCATACTATAGGTGAGATTTTCATATTATAGGTTTTATACAAATCAACCCCCGTCCCTTGTCCCTAAGAAAAAGAGAAGTCCAAAGGGAGAAGAGAGTCAAAATTCTCTGACTGCCTCCATGTGTTCCAGCAAAAGGCAGAGCTGATTTTCTAAGCCTAAGTTAGTCCTTTTTCTCTCCAAGTGATATTCCTTCCACAGAGAAAATTCCCAGGGCAAGCTGTATACAGTTTTCCCCTAGTAAGGGTCACCTAAACCTGGGTTGCATTATTGCTGCTGAAGAGAACTGGAGTTACCACAGGGTGACACTGGGTTTGATCAACTTTAAAATCCAATGTTTTACTTCCAGAATCCATTCTTTATGGACACACTTCTGTACCAAGGCCTGAGCTCTGCCTGACAGCAGCAAACTCACAGAGATCTTCAGTCTGAGGCACAGCTTGGAACAGTGCAGAAGAGAAACAGTGTCTTTAACATGTCAATTATTCAACACAGATCAGACAGCTTTTCTACCTTCTTGGACAAATGAAGAAACTTGACTTTCAAAATTTAACATACCCACAGCCTGCATTGACTCCCGTAGCAGGAACAGATATGGGACTGCAAAAGTGCTGAAATCCACTTTCATTTGATTTGCAGCCTGAATTAATCTTGTGGACAAACAACTGTCCCAAGAATCGCTTTGATTATGCACAAAAACATGTTATTGCAGGAAAGCTCACCAAATTCCAAGCTACCTAAGGAAAACCAGCCATGAAAAACACTTTCAAATAGAATATAAGAACATTAGGATTATGCTGGGGAGATAACAGAGGAAATAGTTCAGTGCTGCCTGCAGAACTACTAACCACAACCTGAATACCACATTTAAAAAAAATCAGGTTTAAGTGTCAGCATACACCATTTGTAGCCCACTCTACTTCTGACCTTTGAGAAGGATTCCCCAGAAAATTCCATAGCCTACAAAATCCTAGTTTTCTCAGACCAACAAAACATTTCCTGCACGCTCCAGCAGCAAGCTTTGTCCCTGCACATCAGATTTTGGAGCTTGCTTTTCCTCTGGGGAATGAAGCACACAAGATCAAGTAGAGTACACCATATCTGGTATTTTATGGAGGAAGTAGGGACTCTGCCACTTGATAATGATTATAGTAACTCTTAGACAAGACTCTTATACAAAGAGGAATTGCTGAATTCATTTGTCTTGGGCTTTCAAGAGAAAGAACAATAAAAGGAATAAGGGGGTGAATGAAGGAAACCCATGAACATCTGCTCCCACTGCATGCAGCTGAAATTCAGTCTTCCATCTCTCCTGTGAACAAATCCATAGAGCAGAGAGGTTTTGCTGAAACAATTCTTGGGTCACAAATAGGAAACAATTAGTTCAGCTAATCTGCAGAAAAATACACGGATCATGCCAAAGAAAATCTTGTTGGAAGCGATGCTTTCATCCCAGTAAAAGAATTGTTTCCCAAGCCAAGTCCTCCTTTTGTTACTACCCTTCCAGTCAGCAGACATGACTGCAGCTGTATCAGCACAGATGCCCTGACCCAGAAGGGTTTCTTGAAGACTGAGTAACAAAAGAGCAGAATTGCAGAGTATCAGTGGTTTGAAGAACAAAGCAGTCTTAGTCCAGATCACTGTGTCTGCAGGTAGGCACAAAACCCCCTCAGAATATAAAGCTTCTTGTTGCTTCACCTGACTGACAATGTTCTTGTTGAGGCAGGAAGTTCAGGCACTTCTGGACCCACAATTAAAAGAAATAATTAAACAGTCAGATAAACAAAGTAAAAAAGATATTTTTGTTTCTCTTGCCATTTGTTCCACCATCGACAGAGCAAATGGATCAGGGGTTGGAAATCTGCTAAAACCTCTGATGGAGATGGGAATGTCAATAATCAGTTTTCTAGAAACTGAGTTATATATTAATATATTTTTATATTACCCTATATATTCTATAGGGTAAGACAACTATTAATATCCTTTAAAATTATGGAAACTCATTCACAGAGGAAGATGGTTCTGCCCTGTCCCTATCATGAAGGCAAAAAGGTTCCTGCACATTTGGGCAGCAGAGATGCTCAAGTATCTCATCGTTGTGGACTTGGATGGACTCAAATTTCCCTGGTGGTTTTACTGAGGTGACCAGCAATTCTCAGTGTTTCTATGTACTTATATTCAAAAACACTCAACATTGTCAGGATGGAACACTATGTATCTTTTCTTACAAAAGTAGGCAGCAATCTCAACAGCAGTGGCAATCTTACAGCAGGTAAACAATGCAATACAGAACTCTGCCTCAGCTCCACTCTACAGAGCATTATGGTTTTAAAATAATTTTCTTATTCTGTAATTTCTGCTTATTTCCATGTTTTTTCCTTGTCCCTGATAGAAGAATGTGACTTTCACTATGAGGACAAATCCTGTGTTTAAAAAATGCCTTTTAGTTCTGTAAGAGAGGTTTGTAATCAACAGCAGATCTTAGTGAGGTTATTAAGAATCCACTGCCACAAATCCCACACATGGGTACGTTAAGGTCAAACACCCTCAAACTTCTTCACTTCCCTTCCAACCATAGGCTTAAAGTGTGATCCTGAGGGTCCCTTCCAGAGAAGGAATAGCAGGCACAAAGTGGATACACAAATGAACTGTAAATCTCAAAGGACTTCTAATTAGCAACATTCCTACCTGAATAAAATGTTCATAGTGTGACCAACTCCAATAATGAGTATCCCAACACATTTTCAGTAAGATTCAAAGAAGTCCTTCCTTCCACAGGATTTGCAGGAATGCTCTATTAAGTGCTGAACCCTCTCTGAACAGCCCAGGGAGCATCATTCTGTCCCCAAACTGAAGGAGAGCTCAAGCAGCAGCTATTGGGGGGCATCAAGGCCAAAGGCTGTCACTTGATGACCAGAGCTTCACTGGGAACGTGACACAGAACCACTTTACACTTCTTGCAATTCACGTGGATGGTGGTTTCCCTGGTTCCACCAGTTACTCTCAACAGGCATGGAATGAGCAGCCTGGTCCTATCCAAACAGGAAGGATCCTTGTGACCCCAGGAACACCAGAGTCTGCTTTGGCCCCAGAGGCTGGAGGTTCACACGTGCATGAACAGGCTGGGACGAGCACTACAAGCACAAGCACTTGTATCCCAAAACCGTGCAGTGCTGCATCCTCACCCAAGGAGGAATCAGAATCTGAGTCTGAATGGTGGGCAGAAGGCTTCACAGGAGAGGAAAGAAGTTTCCTGAACTGGACACAGCCTCAGAAGGCTGCCCCGCTGTCTGGAGGGAGATAAGTGATGTCAGCCTGGAGCACCAACCTGAGCAGTGGCAGTGCCCTAAGAAATGAGGAGAGGTAAGAAGATATTCAGCTCCTGAACACAAAGCAAACATAATCACAGAATCATTTAGCTTGAAGAACCCTCTGAGATCATCAAGTCCAACCTGTGAGCCATCCCCACCTTGGCAGTAGCCCAGAGCACTGAGTATCACATCCAGCTTTTCCTTAGACGCATCCAGGGATGGGGACTCCAACACCTTCCTGGGCATCTGATTCCAATGTCTGACAACCCTTTCTGGGAAAAAATCCTCCCTCATGTCCAACCTGAACCTCCCCTGGAGCACCTTGAGGCTGAATTCTTACCATGAAGAATGTGTTTAGAGCTCAAGGTTTATTTCAAAGCTTTGGCACTGGCACAGATAAAGGCAGAGTTTTCATGTCGAGGGTAAACAGGAATATTTTCAACTTTCCACTTCCACCTGTGAGGGTGGTGAATGAACCTGCAAGCCCATGACAACCTCAAAGGTGAGGTGGCTCCTATGGTCAGGCCACAGAAAGAACCTGAATAGCTGGTCAGTGCACTTAGGTTTTAGTTGCTAAAGGAATTTTGTTTTAAAATTAGCAAAGGTCTCAATTCTATGCCATTGAGTCTGCTAGGCCTCAAGGCTGGATCAGCATCTTTCTTAAGGATACACTTGTGGAGTTTATCTCCTCATCTTTCTGATTTGCAGGACCAGCAATGCCAAGAAATGTGCACTGAAGAAGTGTCTCAAAGTAGAAAAAAGGACAAAATACAGGAAGATGTAGACAGATTCTAGTTCTCACATAGAGGATTTCACCTGAGTGAAATATTGAGGGGTTATATACCCTACCTAAACCTCAGTATTTTAGTGGGGGACAAAACAGCTTGAGGAACATTTAAAATCACAGATAGCAAATCCTGAATAGAAGAAAAGGCTAAAGCACAAATGAGGAGTTTGTAAGGGAAGGAAAGCCATGCTGTCAGAGTGCTGGCCATGGAGCACCTCAGCTGCTGGAATAGAGCAGGACACAGCAATGGATACTCCCCACCACTTATATTTGCATATGGGGGAAGGGAGAGTGGAGCATGGGCCAGAGCATCAGGAAAAGATTAATTCCTCTTTGTCAGCTTTTGCCAGCCTGGCACTGTATTTACAGATGATGCAAAAGCTAAAATATTCCACCATTCAAAGCAATGCATCCCCAGGATGAACTCCTGCACTAAGGCAAGCCAGAGATGCTCTGCTACCAACAAAACAATATCCTTTCCCTGGCACTGAACACTATCTGTTGGATTTGTTTCCAGGTTATTAAAGATGTTCTCCTTTAGACCTAAGTAGAGCCTTTTCCCAGCTGTTCACTACTGTAAATCAGGTGGGATTTTTTTGAGGAAGGAGTGAGCTTGCCTGTGAACGAGAAACTAAATTTCAGAGTGGAGGTCAGGGCAGGCACAGGGAAGGTGAGCACAGCTGACAGCAAGCCCAGCAGAGACTGGGACAATGCTGAAGAGAGCAGCAAGCAGACACTCAGCATGCTGCCACTGCAACAGCCACAGACCTTTCCACAGGGATAGAGGAGAGTGGCTCTGCTGCAAGTGAGGAAAAATCACAGGAAGGGTCAGAACACAGGTCTTCCTCCCTGGAAGGGCATAAGAGTTAAGTGACTCTTCATAAAGCCTTTTCTTTCTGGTCTCTAGAATAAAATACCAGTTGTCTATTTTAAGTAGCTACAGTTCTACTTGCTCTAATTAAACCTGGCTCCCAGTTTAAAAGCTTTCTTCCTCTTCCTCAAAGGTCTGCAGCAAGGCAAACCTGAGACATCCTCACCCCCAGTCACTTCTGTCTTGTGATCAAAATCTGCTATTACAGAAATCCATAGGACATGAAAAGAAACAAAGAAGAACACAACAGAGAGCTCCTGATGTCATTTAGCAAGAGATGAAGGGGGAAAAAAGCACAGGAGAAGATGTGCTGCTCCAATTCTTAGTCAAGACTTGAAGAAAAATTATTTCCTTTGCTTCCAAAAAGCAGTATTCTCTCAACTCCATCTGCTGGTCATAGGGATAACTGTGAAACCATGCTGGTGTCTGGAAGCCAAACTTCCCCCATTGTGCTTCTAACCCATGTAGAAATACCAGATTTACTGGTATGTCCACGAAGGAACCATCCACCACCACCCTTGGAACAGGCAGCACTGCAGGGAATGCAAAGCTCCAGCGAGCTTGATGGAAAAGCCTCACAGGGCTCTCCCCCCAGCAGCTCCTCCCAGAGCCTGTGCACTCCAAACCCAGAGGCTGCTGGCTCCCAAACTGGCTGCTGGCTCCCAAACTGGCTGCTGGCTCCCAAACTGGCTGCACAGCACACTGAGAGCCCGAGAGCAGAGCGTGGCTCTTTTCCACAGCCCAGGGATTGTGCATGATCTCACCGCAGCACAGCATTGCCAGTCCTGCATCAGAACCATTGCAGCAGCACTGAATCTCAGTAATGTGTCACCAAAACTTCCAAAATCAGAAGCAACATTTTTCTTTTGGAACCAAGCCTTTCACTTTTTTTTCAAGTTTTTCAAGTTTTCAAGCTGCCCATTCTGTAAAGGGAACTGATTCTGCAGTAGCCCCACAAAGCAAGAGCTAATATGCTGTTTGGATCACCATTAAAACAAAACAAACAAACAAAATCAATCCATCCTGCTGGCACTGAAAATTAATACCTTAATGCTGACCTCTTAATCATTTTAATACCATAAGGTTTGTTCTTCTTTTCTAATTAAAGAGATTAATCCAAATGTGCTTCTCAGGGTGTAGTGTAAGGTCATGCCTGGACCATGGGCTGCAGAAGCTTCAGAGATCACTTCACTGAGCAGGAGGGGGGACGGGAGAGTGCTGTTCTCAGGAGAGTGGTAGCCTGAATTTGGATCAAAAATCCAAATCCACAGCAGCAGCACATTTGTCCTCACTGCCAGGGTTCTGCCTGGTTACTGTTGGGGACAGGGATGTCACACAGTAATGATTAGAATAATGTGTGTTTAAGAAATTTAATCATATTTTACTTTTGTGGCACACATATAAGGTGTAAGGCTAAAGACTGAAAGGAGTACTTAAAAATATTTTGGTTTTCAGGACTTAGGGGTCCTCAGACAATGGCTGCACCTTTCTGCTTCCTCTTCTCTTGTTTAAAAATCCCACTTGTGGTAACCACAGTGTACACTGCCATGCTGCAATCTGGTTTCCTGCCTCTGGCAGGCCACACACCACCAGTTTTTTCATTCATGTGGGTTTGTCTCTCACATGGAACAGTACTTTGGGGGCCCCTTAAGATAAGGATAGTATAGAGGGCTGGTTTAGGAAGATATGTGGTTGCACTCATCCCACAAAGGACCCTGAATGGGGTTTTTTTGGTTTTTTTTTTAAATATGCAGTTATCTTTCACTTGCTGTAGTGGATGGAGTCTGAACTGATCCTCCACATGTTTGTTTTTGATCGATGTTAACACAGCACAGTACCCTTTTCCACATCACTGCTCATCCCTCAGGGAAGAGGACAGGTCGTGTCTCCAGGCCAAGCACATTAAATAAACCATCACCTCCAGGGACCTAAAGCATCCCAGGACACAGAAACAGCAGTGGGATCACAGCAAGAACTCATGGCAGGATTGCTCAAACACTGCAGCTCTGCTCTGGGGACCTGCCTCTGCCACGAGTCACATTTTGACTGCCCAATATGAGTGACAGATGTCACTTAGATGTGTGTTTCTGTAACTCATGGAACTGCTGTGGATGTTATTTTACCCTTAGGTAATGCCTTAACATATGAAATAAGGTTTAGCAAGCCAGAGCCTACAACCCTCAAGTTCTGAGTCAGCAGATTCTGTCAGTCTTACTTTCCTTGTGCCTCTGTGCTTAAAACTGGGGCAACACATCTTTATCTCAGAGAGGTGCTGTGAAAATGAACTAATCCAAAGTATACGCCTGCTCCAGTGCTGACTGCCTCAGGAAAGAGCATTTGGAAATGACCAAGTGAGATATATTACAACACAGAGCCAGCAATGCCCACAGCTCCACACTGAGCTGCAAAAATAGAACTAAATGTTGACTGTGTGCTCTTTCCAGGAGCTCTGTTCATATTGTTCACTGAATAAAGCAAAGTCCCTGTGGAAGGAATAACATATGGCCATGGATGTGCTATTACCAAATAATTACACTGCCTTACCCACTGCTGCCAAATAAAGGTTAAATTCTAACAAGTGTGACATTTCTTTTTAAATTCTTGGCTTTGCAATAAAAATGTTTAGATGGAAAATCAGTTTTTGAAGTTACACCCCTGTCAGGACCACCATGCCTCTAATCCCTTTTGGGTGGAGACCTTTGGGCTCCACAGTACCAATGTCTGTTGGCTGAAATGCCCATTACTCTCCATGCTGGTGTGAGGGAAAAGAAGATATATTGGACATGCAAAGCTTTTGACACCTGAGAAACAAAGACAGACGGTTCTGATTGTTCTCTCAGTTGGTATTTTTGACATTTTAAAACTGCAATTGATACTACTGGGAAAGTTTCCCTTACTTTCCTCTTTCTTTTGGACAAGATGGGAGAAAACAGGTTTTGATTTTCTCTCCCATCACCTGACAAGCCTTGATGGAAAATGCCTTTTTTATTCCACCTGAATATTGACCACTACATCCTATACTAGTAAGTGAGTATATTAAGATTTAGACTTTCCTAAACCTGATTTTTAAATGAGCACAAAATGAGGCTTCAGGATCACCCAGTCCTGAGATAAATACAGCATTTTGGGGAGACGTGCAGGTTCTCTGCAGCATCTGGACAATAACTCACTTACTTTACACTTGATCCAAACACTTAATAAACACAATTAGAGTATTCGTGCAGCAAATTGTCTTTTACAAATATTCTGCATGAGTGGTGTTCTGAACACTGTCTTAATCCAGTCACAAGCTCCTTTTCATAATCATAAGCAGTAAATAATAGATGATATAAAGAAAGACTTCACAGCATAACTAGAGAAAAATTAGGAAGTGATTCTCTAATATCAGGAGAAGAGGAAGTTTATTGCATCCTCTTGCCTCTCATACAGAGCCTTTTAGTGACTGGCAGATAGCAAATGCAGTGATGGAAGAGCAAGCACTGGTTGTGCCAAAAAATAGCTTTTTTAAAAATTTAAATTAAAAAATAAGCGATTTACATCTTATGGAAGGTCTTACAAGTTTCTATAGTAACTGCTATCATGTATAAGAATATAAAATGCAACAAGCTGGAGTTTCCATAGAAACAACACAAGCAGTTTGATTAATACGCAACATCCTGAGACAAACGGGAATATTTAATTTAACTTTATAAAGAGAACTCTGGTAAACACCATACTACAAACTTGTAAGGTATCCTTACAAGAACTGTTCTTGCAAGCTTGTGACATGCAAATCATGCACAGTATAAAGTGAGAAGCTTCTTGAGGTGTTCACCACATCAGCTTCAAAGGATATGAGGTACTACTTCATTTCAGGAATGTGGTGATGTACCCAACACGTTCTAATTGACACAAAGAATTTAAGAAGACATTTTAATCTGGTTTGAAACCAAATATACAAGCCAAAATGAAAGGATGCAATGCAGTTTTTCTAATTGTGTTTCTTCAGAAAGTATAATCGCTACATAAAAATGTACACAAGTTTTATAAACACACTGCAGAGTGGAAGTGAGGAACCACGGGGCAACTCTGATGCTTAAATGACCATGGAGAAGTAATTTGATAATGTTGCAGAAGCTGGATCACCCAAGAATTCAGAAAGCACTAGGAAAAGGTAAAGAATGCTGGAAGCAGCAGGTCCAACTCACCATGTTTGGCACACTGGTGACGGGAGTACTCTTGATGTCGGCAGGGAAGGGAGACAGACTATTGGCCATGCCTGGCTTGTTCGGCAACTGAGGATTCACTCCTGCAGCTCCCATCTGCTGCCCTCCAGTTTGACTGAAAGGCTGCCCAAAGGGAGTAGTGTTACCTGTCATTCCCAGCTGGAAAAGAATGAATGAATGAAATGATTAGAATTTTTGTGATTCCAAAGGGAGATTAAAAAAAACAACAAAATACAAACATATGTCAAATATCCGTCTTTGCATTTGCAGAGACTAAATTCCAGTTTAAGTTTCTGAATTTAATGAAATTCTCAGTATTAAATTCACAATTTCACAACTTTTACCAAGCTAAAATATATCCTAAAAAGATTATTTAAAAACATATACAGCTGGGGCTTAAGTCTTGCAATTCAACTTACAAAATCAAAGGAAAACACAAGATCATCCTTCCCAATCCACATTGACAGAAATTACTTTTTCCAACACTACAGGAACTTTGAAAGACCAAACAAACTTCAAATCCTGTGATACTTTGTGCATTCTGAGCACAAAGCATGACTCTGTACACAGACAGATGGGAAGGGAGGGGTATAAAGGCATCGAGCAAATGGTTATCAACTTATGTTTTGGTACTTGACGAGAAGTGTCTGAGCAAAAAGATGTCTAAGACTGACAGCCTTTACAAATGACACCCTGAGAACTCCCCAAGATTAAGAAACAGAAACACAACTCCCCCTGAATGACTGGAGAGAACACTGTACATCCAAAGAGCCACTTGGCCTGCAGGAATCTCCCCCATGGTGAAATCTCCTCCACTGGAACCACAGAATCACCGAGGTCGGAAAAGACCTCCAAGACCATTGAGTTCAAACTGGGATGCATCACACCTCATCACCCAGCCCAGAGCCCTGAGTGCCATGTCCAGGCTTTCCTTGGACTCCTCCAGGAATGGGGATTCCACCATCTCCCCAGGCAGCCCCTCCCAATGCCTGACCACTCTTTCTAGGAAGAAATTCCTCCCGATGTCCAACCTGAGCCTCCCCTGGCACAGCTTGAGGCCATTCCCTCTCATCCTGTCCCTTGTCCTGTGGGAGCAGAGCCTGACCTCCACCTGTGAGCACCCTCCTGCCAGGGAGTTATGAAAGTGAGAAGGTCTCCCCTGAGCCTTCTCTTCTCCAGGCTGAGCCCCCCAGCTCCCTCAGTCCTTCCTGTAGGACCTACTCTGTAGACCACATTTGTTCCCTCACTGCTGTGCTGGGAGGATTTCTAGGTGACTTTACAACCTGGTCCTAAATATGAATCCAACCACTGAGAAAAGTCTTTAATTGAAACAGCAAATCCTGTTTTCCTCTTCCCTTTACCTCTCCAGCCTTTCCCTCCTCAACACAGTGGCATCCTCTGGTCCTGGCCTCTTCCCTTCCCTTACCAGCAGGGATTCAGGAGGACTGCTCCCATAGCTGGGACTGTTCACATCAGCTTATCACTGGAACAGCCTCATAATGAGGGATTATTCAGGGGCTGCTTTTTATGCTTACAGGAATTGGGCTGAACGAGCAGTTGAGGAAGCACCAGTTACGAGCAGCAAATTACACAGGGGCAGAGTCCAATAAACACAATTTGACTGGGCCTTGTCCTCTTTGTCCCTGTACTTTGTACCCTCTGGTTTCAGACAGCTGGCCCTGCCACTCTCCAAGCAGCTTTATGTTAGGAAATGCTCCCTTTTCCCTGCATCCTGCCCAGTGACTGTTGCCAGATTTGGGCCTTTCTTCACTGTACAAGACGTTCTATCTTTACACATTTAAAAAATCCCAAAAGCTGTTACTTTGCAATATATGAGGTTATCAAATATGTGCTGTGTCCCAGAGTAAAGCTGAATAATTCAAATAGCAAGTAAGACCAAAAATTAGCATCTAAAGTTTAGTCCCAAGACTGCCTTTAAAGAGAAGTGGTGTTAGCTATTATCACATTGCACAAATATCAAGAATTTAATTTTCTGTATTTCTGTGTTTGTTTTGCAGGCTGCATGTTCAGAGAAATTACTTTAATTATTTATTGCACCACAAATTTTGGCAGCTTTCTCTGAAGAATTAATAGTAAAGTATTTAATAAAATTACCCAATCAACCTACTATTTCAGACAAGGTATGAGAAAGTGTCATCTGATAATGACAGCTGTTCATTAATGCTACAGGGGTCTATCAGATCAACAGTGAAGAAAATTTTTGAAACTGAAAGTGAGATTCTGAGAAAGCTTAGAACTACTGAAACCTTTCAGAAGCCAGAAATAGGAACATTAACTCTGGGGCTGTTATTCAGTTTCCTCATGTCTAATTCCCAACTACAAACTTTGTTATTGGAAGGACTTTGCCCTTCCAGTCTTCTTTGAACTTGCTTGAAAGTTAAGAGTTTTTTTGAATGGAATAATATACAGATTTCTCTGGCCACCACCACTACACCTCCTGCAGAGCTTTACAGTCACCAGCAGCACTGGGAGAGCCCTGGGGAGCCCAGACTGGAGACAGGAATGCTGCTCAAACCTCTGCCCATGGCTTCCATGCAGAGCCCTCCCTGGACCTGGCAGCTCATGGATGGAGCAGAAATCAGACAAGAGATGGAAAAGGCTCAGTGCAGGCAATGAATGCACAACATGGAAGTTTGGAAGCCTGGTGTTAAAAGCTTCTGGCAGAATCTCATACAGCTAAATTTTCAAAGAGCAGAAGATTTTCTTTGGGCAGTGAGAATGCTGAGCAAATTTTACCTCAAATTTAAGTTCTTGATCCAAAAGAAACAAGAGAGGTATTCTCATCTCATTATCAGGAAATATTAACACTTTTTTATTAAGGGAAGAATGTTTAAAAATAGATTTTTAGGGAAAATACTAAAAATATTTGGTCTCAAAAGACAGTTTCAAGTTTGTTAAAACCCTAAATGACTAGAACATCCCTAAAGCACCAGAGCCTCTGCAATCCTAACAGGTACCACCACATGGTTGTTTCATTTTATTTTAGTATTTCCTTTTCAATAGATCATGTTATTAGACAGATCACAACTCTGTACAACAACAAAGCAACCTTTCAAATCTTCCAAGCTGAGTGCTTAATAGGATGAGGATAATTTTTCTGACTCTAGGTGCTCATTAAGTAATAAATACTTGATTGAAATTTGAAGAAATGTTCTGCTGTTCTTCAAAATCCAGCTGGAAGCAGAGTAATTTCAATTTGTAACTTTGTATTTTGGTTAACTTGCTCTCTGTCACATTGTATTTCAGTGTCCAAAGCTGTGATTTCATAAGGGAAAGGAACATAAAACTAAAGCATCACACCAGACCTTAACTTTCAAAAAACAGCATAATTTGATAACATTGTAAAACCTTAGACATGCCTTTTAACCTACACTTCGTTTTTGTAAATTAATGCAAATGAAACAAACTGCTAAAGATCTTGGTTTTTTTTTTGTTTGAAGTTCATATTTTAAAAACAGAATAGTCTGAATAAGTGGAAAAACCTTTCTTAGGTGGAAATCCCTGAATTAAGTAAGGAGACAAAAATTAGGAGGGACCATCCACAAGATGAGTTTAATAAAACTGATAGATGTTCGTGGTTTCAGGGGGGTTTAAACTCAGTTTTTTTCCTGGGAAGAATTTGAATTAACAGGACTGTGATTTCCAGAGCCTAAGAATGCACAATACAATGTGACACCTGCTCCAACAAACTCTTACCCATTTTTAACAGTTTCCAACCAAGTCTGGGATCAGCAAGGAGTTTCAGTGGCAGAACCACCTGCTGACAAACAGCATTAAAATCCACAGAGCTGTTACTGGTACCCTGAGGAGCAGCTCGGAATTGATTCCAAACACAGCCAGGTAGGGACTCCAGCAAAGCAAACCACTGTCAGCTGCTCCCTGGTGGGAAGGCAGCAAACAGGAGGTGGAAGGAAAGGAAGAATCAAGCAGATCCCTGTGTATCACACACTGAAAAACACCTGAGAGCATGAGACATAAACTGCAATTCCTGGTTAATTATCTCAACACTGAGCCCAGTGACTTCTGTGGAACCTTAACCCATGGCTGACTGAAATCTCAAAAAACAACTGGTAAATATATGCAGAAGATTGAGCCTACACATTGTAGAGATTTTATCCTGCTTGTTTACTCTGCAAATGGACACTGGCAGCTCCAAGCAAAGGACTCGGAAGGCTCAAACACCCCAACTCCAGGATTTTTCCAGGCAGGTAAGGGAAGGCAGACACTCAAAAGACCTTTGTTTTTATATTTCTGAAACAGAACACTGATCCCAAAATAGGTAGCTCAGGGGAAGATTACCAGGTAATTAAAAGTCACCAAAGAAGATAAACCCAAGAACACTGGAGTCTGCAACCTGGTAAGAATGGTCATTTTCATGGGGAACTCTGAGCCATCACAGAGATTTGTATTTGGCTTAAAGTTTGTTAAATTTACTTTCCTAGAAGGAAGGAAAACAGAGAGCAATCCAGTGTGAGTTGTTTCTTTTTCCACCTGCATGGAGCAGGCATGGATGTGCATCACAGGGCTACTCCACCTTCCTTCCAATGCATCTCCACTCCACCAAAAGCTCACAGCTTCTCTCTGAAAATCTGGGTTATGTTGTTCACTCTCATTTTGCATTCCTGCTCCCCTCCATCATTTCATCTCCTTTCTCTTCCTGCCACCATTTTCAGCAGCCCTGTTCCCTGCACTCCATCCCATGGTAGCTCCTTTCATCCCACCTCATCCTCTGCAACTCACATCTTAGACTTCTGTTTCTGTATTGCCATTTTGGGCAAATATTGCTTCTTTTGCCCTGCTCTTTGTGGTCACAGCTGCATGAATTCTGATGGAGTAGAGCACATTTTCCCATGAAAGGTGTTGTTCTGTTCCACCAGCTGCAGCGGGGGAGATAAAGGGGTGTATCCCAAGTGCAAGTTAAGGCTAGAGGTGCCTCAAGAAGGAACACGATTAATGCAGGACACCACCTTAAACACATTATTTCTGCTCTAAAACAGTTCTCAGAAATATGATAATGACACTCTCCTTTAATGGAAAAGAGGCATTTAATTTAATAATTCTGCTATCCCAGGAAGACAAGTAGATTCTGTTCCCTTTTTTATCACTATGGCAACTCTCTAAGATACTGGAATCTATTACTGAGTGTGGATAGGAAATAGGGTATTTCACTCTACTCTCATAAGCCAAGGAATGTACAAACTTCCAGGCTGAAAAAACCCCCCCAGCACTTAAAACCTTTGTTCAGCTGCCTTGGTCTACAGGAGTCATCACACTGCAGTGCTCTGAGCAGCAGCTGTGGGAGGTGCTTCTCCTGTTTTGCTTCTTAGTTCTCTTCAAAGCAGAACAGCAATTCCATTTCCTCTAGTTCTGGAGTTTCAAAGATTTTATAGAGGAAGCCTGTGACCAAACCTACAAACCTCACCTGAGGGTGCAGCTCAGAGGTGATGTGACACAAGTGAGAAGTTCACTGATATAATCCTGAAGACACCTTTCAGAGCAGACTGGACCCGCACACTGTGTTTGTTGTTTCTTCTGCTTTTAAAGCTTTTTCCCTCCCTTCTTTAGCAATGCTGACACATCACAGTACTTCTTCCTCTAGGCCAGCATCAAGGAGATGGGTTATGCTCCCTCTTGCTCCCCAAGTGTTCAGGCTGTAAATAAACTCTACCCTCCCCTCCTTTAAGTTTTTATCAACTGTCCCCTCACCTCCACCACCACAGCTCTCACTCCAGGAGTCCAGGGTACTCCATCACCACATTCCTCTGGAGCTCCCAGGGTGTGCAAACCAACACAATGGGCTGCAAATCCCACTCCCTGTTACAAGCACATCATTTCCTACTCCCTTTTTTTAGCTTCCTCTCCAACACACTGGCAGAAACCTCACAACTGTATGCAGCAATGCTCCTTGCAATCCCTTTTCCTTTGGGAAATTCTGCTCTCCTGTGTTGCCCCCAGCCCACTTTTCACTCCAGGGTTTCCAAATTTAATTAAAGGTCTGGCAGGACAGACCAAGTTCAGCCTCAGTTTTCCTAGGAGAGAGAAATCACCTGCATTTGTAGACATGTGCCAAGGAACAGCACCCATCTCTGATAATGCTTCTGGATTTGTATCTTATACCACCCAAACCAAAAACCCAAAGCAACAAACTTATCTCCAAGTTAAATGTTGATTTTCATAAAATTTTGAAGCACTGACTCTGTACATAAATGGAAGAAGGTTATTCTGGCCAAGCATTTAAACCCAAAACAATACCATGAGATTTGGACTGAGCCATCAACAGAAAAAATACTGAAAGGTTGATATGAGAATCAAAGAACTCAAAGCAGCATGGGCTCAGAGGAAAATAAGCCTGGCTGAGGTAATCTGATTATGATCCAATCCTATAAACTAAAAATAGTTATTGTTAATATTCAATTCAGTATCTGCTGGATTTTTTTTACTAAAAAACAGCCTGGAAAGAAAGGAAGCAAACGAGACAAGCTTGGCCAGACTTTGAAAGCCATGAATCTGCAAAATGCTTGAAGAAGAACAAATGTGAGCTCTCAATATGCCAACAGGAGGGATGAAAAGACAATTGGATAAGGGGAAAGTGCCATTGTTACGTGTCTGGAGTGATGGGAATGCTGCTGCAACAATGACCAACACGCTGTAGTAGCTCAGGAATGACAGGTAAAAATGACAGAATCCAGAGAGGCCTCAAGTAGGGTTCAAAGGACTAATGGACATGGCCAAAGACAGGCTAATTGCAATCTAATAGCCTAATTTATTTAGCTTACTATTTAAGCTTATTAATTTGCTTATCTTATTAAGGCAAGGACTGAAGTGATTCTAAAGTACTGGTTTTGGGAATAAAAAGGTGGTAACAAATATTTTTTATTTAGCAAAGATATCAATAGGTAGGAGCTGAAGCTCTGTAGATTCAAAGCCAAAATCAGAAAAAAATGGAAATTACTAAATACCACTGAAATCATTAAGATTATATTCATGTTTCATTTAAATAGTGTGTGCTTCTACTCATCAATACGAGTTAGCTCACAAAAATCATAAGGCCTCTAATCAGAGGTATCCTGTTTTTGTACCACTGTCATTTTCATATGCTTTTGTCCTTATAAAATGGAACCTTATAATAGAAAGATAATTACAAATTCTCTTGTGCTTGTCCAGAGACAACACAGAAAAATGAGAAGAAAAAATTATCTCTGGAAACAAAAATAATCTGAGACCTTGACTAGAGACCATTAACCAAATCCAGGGACCAAAGTCCAGGAAGGCAGAGGTACAGAAGAGGAGCCAAGAAATTAATTAAACTATTGCACCCTCCTCTGCACCCCAGAACTGTGTTACTGAGCATGGCTGAGTGCAGCTCCAGGTGATGGCTCTTGTAAAGACATGAGATCACAGACAGGATGGACTGCAGCACAGAATTCCATCCACTCACTTAATCCTGCAGAAATTAAGTTGCCTCTTCAGACTGACATTGACTGCAGGATCACAAACCACTTATATTGTTAGTTAGGCATCCTAGGGAAACTGCACATCTCCCCCTCCCTCAGATCAATTTTTCTCTAATCACTTTGGAAATCACTGGTCAATTTGACCCATTTTTCCTAATGGCCTCACAGATAATTAAGTTCCCAAGATTGCTGAGCAGATAGATGGACAGGTAGATTATGACACAGTCATGGTTCTGGCCAGAACAGATTTATTTTTTGCAGTAGGTGGGAGGGGGCACATCCAGGACACGGGATATTCTGTACCACCTCCCATCACTGCTGGGGGCAGGGGAAAGGGAGTCTCTTCCAGGGAGAAGGGGTTTTTTGAGCATTTTGCATGTGAATCACTCACCTCCCTGTTTGTTTTCTTATCTCATTGCTGTTTCTTGCTCTTATCTCAACCCTTTTGATCTTTTTCTTTTGTGCCTCTCCCCCCTCTAGCCCACAGCAGGGGGAGGGGGTCAGGGAGAGTCTCAGTTGTGAGCACTAAATTGGGGAATACCATTCTTAAACCACAACAGCTTTATCTGGTACCCAGCGTGAGGCTCCAAGGGTTGAGATAACAACAGATCTGCAGAAGTGGGTTGGAAACAAATTTATCTGAGCATTTGCTGTATTAGATAGGGAGCCGCTGGTCACAGTGTTGCTTTGTCTGTTCATGTGGGTGGGGTACTTAACCTGTTTCTTTAAGTGCCCATCATTTTTCAGAGCAGGGAACAGGATGGCTTTGTTGCTGTACTGTGTGGTATCAGTTTATGACATGATAACATCGAGAGCAATGAGGGTCATTTGGGATGGGTGTTCAGTGCTGCTCTCCTGCCCTCACCTCAGCACTACCTTTGGGAATCCATTAATAATCATACACAGTCTGTGGGGGGCAGAGGAGAGAATGATTTTCCACAGCTTTCCACCCCCATTTTGTCCTTCAGGCCTGTTACAAGAGTTTTTGAGGATTTTTAATTTCCCTAGGACGTTAAGTACACAATCCATGTGGCGGAAGTTTGCGTGGAGTGCACCATGGCCACAGGCCAACTCACTGGCAATGATGTCAATGAAATGAGAATGGGGCTTCAGGTGACTCCTTAACTCTGACAATAGGAAAATCATCTTTTTTCCCTCCCTACCAACCTGTGGAAGGACTGACCAACACTGTGGACAGATCAAATTGAGCAAACTAGAAAGTAAAAGCCCCATGTGGACACCAGTACAGACCAGACTCTGCTACTCGGAGCAAGCTGCCGCCAGCTTGAGAGGGGACACACCACCAGGTTTTATCTGCATGGTCACAGAGAGGACATGAAGAAGTGGGACAAAAATCCCACCTCTGCCCTGGCAGCTTGAGCACGAGAGTTGAGAGGAAGAACAACCACCACAGGAAATTCTTTGAGGATAAATGCCCCTCCAGTTTCCTGTGGGCACATCCTCAGACAGAATGAAAGGCTGATGTTATTTCACATCCTCTTGAAGAGACCTCTGGTTCGTATTTGCAAGAGAGAAACGAGTACCATGATCAGAACTAGAGGGGCCCTGCCCTCAGCCAGGTGGAAAAAAGGGACTATTTGATCTCTTGGACTGTGTGGATCTGTGGCCTAGCACATCAGATGCACAAGAATCTAAGGCTTTATTTAGTTGACACCAGCTCACAGTGTCCCCTGATGCCACTGAGATCCGTGGGGCAGAATCCATCTCTATTTCTGGGGTGGCAGGGGGATCCCAACAGCTGATTGTACTGAAAGCTGAAGCAAGCATGACTGGGAATAAATGGCAAAACACTCCATTGTGACTGGCACAGAGGCCCCAGGTATCCTTGGCATGGACCACCTCAGGAGAGGGTATTTCAAGATCTCAAAAGGGAATCGTTGGGCTTTTAGAAGAGCTGCTATGGAGACAGAGAATTTGATAGCTGAATTCCTTGTTGGGTCTCTCAGGGGACCCTTCTGCTGTGAGACTGATGAGGGATGAAGAACAAGTACTGATCACTACCACAACAGTGCCCTGTTGGTAGCACGGCACCAGCTGGCCCTGTGGGACCCCATCCATGGGATGGGCTGTGGATTGGAGAGCTGGGAGTGCTCAGCAAGACCTGCTCACCCTTTAACAGCCCTACACAAACAGTGTGTCAGTCCAATGGAAAGTGCAGGCTGACAGTGGACTATGGCCTGAATCAAGTCCCACCATTACTGAGAGCTGCTGTGCTGGACATGTAGAAACTGGGAGTGGGAACACAGCTCCACTACTTGTCATGGACTGATCCAGACTGCACTGGAAAAAGGTGAGGCTCCAGAATACTTCCAGCACATTGATGACATCACTGCATGGGAGAACAGGGCAGAAGTTCTTGATAAAGGGGAGAAGAAAATCCTCCAGAAGGCCAGTTTTACCATAAAGCAAAGTGGGGTCAAAGGGCCTCACTGTGGGTTTTTGGAGGATGCACATCCCAGAGTAGTCAGCTCTCTCCATCTTGTGACATGGAAGAAAAATTTCAAGTGGAGCCCTGAACAACAACAAACTTTGAACAGATCATACAAGAGGTTTTCAAGCAGTAGCCCCTGGGCCAGTCAGGACAGGACAGGATGTAAAAAACAGGCTCTACAGTCCAGGTGAATGGTCCTTCGTGGCCTGTCTGGTAAAAAGCACCTGGGGAGACTTGAAGACGTCTGGGGTTCTGGAGTTGGGGATACAAAGCATCCAAGGCCTGTTACAACCAAACTGAAAAAGAGATCCTGGCAGCCTACAAAGAGGTTCAAGCTGCTCCCAAAGTGACTGGCACTGAAGCACAGCTTCTACTGGAACCCTGACTACCAGTGCTGGGCTGGATGTTGAGAGGGAACGTGCCTTTCACACAACATGCCACGTGAGCTCCTGATGCAGTTTGCAACCAGCCAACAGCACACCAGCCCTCCTGACCCAGAAGACATCTAGGACTGATAGAACCCACAGCCACAGACTAAATGAACTGAACAGACATCTTGGAGGAACAGCCGCTAACTACAGAAATGATAGCTGTGCTTGTGGGAGATGCATATATATATATATATATATATATACACAAATTACCTATACAAATATATAAATATAAATACAAATACACCTAGTTGGAAGGTGTAGGAATTGGACACGAGTACACTGTATAGAATAAGAGGTAATGTCCTGGACAGGGTTAGTTTTTTTGCAGTAGCCAGGACAGGGCATGGTCAGGATACTGAGGTTATTCTGTACCACCTCATGCCATTGCCAAAAAAGAGGAATCTCTTCTGGGGAGAAGGGGGTCCCCCTGGTCGAGTGAGCCAGCAGGAGGGAGTGGGGGGTAACGCTGTTCTGAGCATTTTGCATGTAAATCGTTGCCTCTCTTATAGACTTCCGTTATTAATATCGCTGTTGTTCCTGTTTCTTACCTCACTGCTGCTTCCAGTAAATTGTTCTTATCTCAGCCTGTGATCTCTGCCTTTTCTGCCTCCAATTCTCCTTTCCATCCCATACAGGGAAAGGGGGACCGAGTGAGTGGCAGTGCAGTTTGCTGAATCTCAGTGGGAGCACTAAATTCGGGAATACCACCCCTAAACCACGACAGACTATCGCAGATTGACATCTCCATGAAGGAAGGCACAGAGACCTCTGCCTTCACCCACTGCATTTAGCAACAGACACATTACCCAGGGCTCTTGAGGATCCACCATTGTCCTGTCAGCACCTCGGAGATTATCTGAGGACAGAGGGGGGAGTTGAAAGCTCGACAGGAAACAGTTTAGAAGACCCCCCTGGTGGGGGTGCTGTAAAGAGCTGCAGCTTCAACAGTGACAGTGTGAGGACACACAGCCAACCTACTGGGTGTGCTAGTCTGATCTGTTCTGACAATAAAAAAACAGGAAGGTCAGAACCACCTTTTTTTCTCACCAAACTCTTCCCACACCTCTGAACCTGACAAAATAGCTGTAGGAGGAAGTCACAAAGTGAGCTTTTTAGTGAGCCACCACTATCCCTGTATTATTCTGGACTTAGTCTATGGTATAAAAACTACAAACCAATTTAAGTCTCAGATTAATAATTTAAATTATTTCAGAGAACAGAACATGACTGTCATAATTAAAGATGAGAGAGAGCAGAGGCATCCTCGATCTGATCTGTTTTGATAAGAGGCCAGATCTTCACAAACTAACAGCAGTGTTGAAGAGTTGCATACGTGAGAGCTTGGCTGTTCAACAGTGTAAATTGCTCTAGTAAAACACATCTGCCACTCACTACTGCTTTCTTCTAAATCCCTGGATTTGCAAGGAAGGACGTTCTCCCTGCTTCCTCCTGCTGCACCATTGGCATGTGATACAAAATGCTAAAGGCTGAGGAGACAGTAACTATTTCCACCCTTCAAGAGCTGCTGTAAACTCTGATGCCGTTTTCTGAATGTCTGAGCTGGAACTTTAGGGTTCCACTTCATCAATAGCCTTAGGCTGAGAGCAGCTGTGCACAAACACTCCAACCTTTACAGAGCCACAGCTACTCAGCATCTCCCATGCTTCATCTAAAATCCCCAATTACATCACTGAGATGTTAGGGACACTTTTCTTCTCTCTTGTTTTTATTTTAGAAAATAGAGCAAGCTGGCACAAAATGGGAATTCTGCACTTCCCACTATGATCTACAGATCCAAGCAGTATCCTTTGGGTTCAGCATGAAGAGAATGACTGGGTACAGACCCAGTACCATGCTCCTGCCTCCAGGCAGTTGCTACATGGGGATGACTCAGAATTTCCGGCCATGCCATCCCAAGCCCTTTACTTCCTTCTTTTATGGGCCTCACCAAAATCAGCCACTTCATACTCCATTATTAGATTAAGTCTTCAAATCCCTTGCCATCAAATTACCACACCTACCTCAAATCTCGGCTTTCAACACACGAGTTGGTTACAACGCTCAGCATTTTGTTCCCTTTTTCTCTCTTCCCATCCACTGAAATGTTTTTACAAGCAGCACGTCACCTTGCTTGGCTTAAATAGCTCTAACTTTCTTCCTTTGGATCTTTATTCTCTCTTTCAAGACAAAGAAATCAAACAGTTGGGTGTCTCAGATGCTCAGAAGTTACGAACTGAAGTCTACAAAGTACTCTGAATGAAGGAGTCACTCTGCTCTAGGTAATGGAAGACCTAAGAAATTCAGACTGACAGGCAATTCAGCTGCTTTTAATGCTGCTAGTGACAGTGAAAGAGGACAGGGCTGCTCTCATAACGCTTACTTGTGCTTCCCAGAGAGGTAACACACAGAGACAGGGACCTGTGCCTTGCCATCTGCACACTTCACCAGCGGATCCCAGGTGAGCAGAACACACACAAGCTCCAGAGCTGCTATAATTTGGCGTCAATCCTCTGCAGTTAATCCCTCCTCAGCCCCTGTGTGCTGCTGCCACGACTCCCAGCAGTGCTTTGCTCACAGACTCAGTACCAAAGAGCAGTTTCCAGCAGGCACGGGCTGAGGACTTTGCTCTTTGGACTCTTATCTCCCTCTGGAATGAGGCCCAAAGCTCCAGCACGAAGCAAGGTCCACCTCACCGACTCCGGCTCCCAGAGAAGCGCAAAAGACAGGTCCATTCCATTAGGAATTCATGTTCATTTGGGAAGGGGAAAGACAGGCTTTCTTTACTACACTGGCATCATCTTGCATCTGTTTACTGACAAAAAAAAACACTAAGTCTCTACTAATTGCTATTTCATCCTATAGTAATGTGTTCCAAAAGAAAGTCACCATGGCGTTTGGAATGTATATGCCAGAGGGACAGATGGAGAGGCAAGGAAAAGATTAATCATTTTATGGCAGAAAGCCAGTGGTGTTACCAAAAAAAAAGAAAAAAAAAGTGAATTCAGTCTCAGTGCAGGAAAGGTGGCAATGATGTTATCTGAGCTGAGGTGAGAGCGCTCACCTAAATCAACCTGCAGGTTTGGCAGTGTGACAAAACGTTCAGTTAAAAATACTCACTTTTAAGTCAGTAACAAGAAAGCCTTAAAATGTAACATTTCAAGAATCAGTTTTGAGAATTAAATCATGATCTGGCTACCACTGTTCAGAGGAAGCCAAGCTCCAAGTCTCCCATCACTTTAAGCTAATTGCTATAACCAAGGCCTACCACAACAGATTCATGAAGCAATTAGTGTCTTGTTCTTCAGCAGTAAATTAACTCAAATTAAAATACTCAAATGTCCAGGAATAACTGTAATTTACTTCGTCCTTTATTACTAAAATTTGGTAAAATGAGAAATAAAATTTTAAAAATCCCATTAAAAAGAAGTCAGGTGTTTTATTACCAATTGTAATTAGATGTGAAATTCTCTTCCAAGTATTTCACAGAGGCCAAAGAACTTCAGTATTCCAAGGCCTTAAATAAAAAATGAACCATGTTTCCCCACAATTACTGAAAGACAAAATTTCATGGGAAAACCTTCTTTACAAATGACTGGATATATTGAGAACAGATCCTTAATACATTTAACTAGAAATCAACTTTTCCCAGGAAAAGAAAATCCAATGATCATATGCTTACACTGTATACATGCCTGAAGAAAGAAAATGTCTCCAAAATTCTGCACAAGCCTGAGTACAAACACAAGGGAATCTACTAAAATTTCTGCACTCTGCATCACAGTTGTACTTATGAATCAAAATAAAGCTTGGAAGGTTTACTTTCTAATGAGTGTCACCTCTGCAAACAACAACTTCAAAGCTCTAATGGATAATTAGCCACAATTGATCAATGCATTCCAATTGCTTCGAGAGTTTTTATAAGTGCCAAGCAGAGCAAGTGGCTTTCTTCAGATAAACAAGAATTATTCTTAGTATATAAGAACAGAAACTTAACCAGAACCACAAAATTAACTGTAGATGTTTCAAAGGTTTGTTTCATCAAAAAAAAAAAAAATCTAGTTTGGACATGAAGAATAACTCAATCACACTTAAAAAGAGAATTTTGAAAGGCTGAAATTCAGTGAAGACACGCCTCAACAGATACTCAATTGTATATTCACAGGCCAAAATTTTTATGAGTTAATTCCAGGAGGAGCTTCAGCGTGTACTAAAACACATTTATGGCCACACCAAAACACAGTTTCCTAACACAGGTTCCCAACTGAGTATTCCTTTCTTCCCCCAGTTCCTGTACTTCATCATCATTAAGCTGAATTAAAGTTTAGGAACAGCAGTGATAGACAAGGAGCAATGTCTTCAAACTGAAAGAGGGGAAATTTACATTAGATAGGAGAAAGAAGCTCTCCCCTGGGAGGGTGGGCAGGTCCTGGCACAGGGTGCCCAGAGAAGCTGTGGCTGCCCCTGGATCCCTGGAAGTGTCCAAGGCCAGGCTGGACAGGGCTTGGAGCAGCCTGGGATGGAGGAAGGTGTCTCTGCCCATGGCAGGGGTGGCACTGGATAAACTTTAAGGTCCTTCCAACCCAAACCATTCCACAATTCTGTAATATGATTCTGTAAATGCAGATTTCTAGATCAAATTCAACCCAAAGTCTGTGCTCCTTCCTCTATTTCCTGTACTGTGGATATCAACCTTTCAGACTGTACCCAACAGGTCCCAAAAGAATTGCCAGCTGTGTCTGCCAGCACCTCAGCAGTTTGGAAGTGCCTATAGTTGGCCAGAGACAGCCAAGGAAAGGGAGAGCACGTCATGCTCCAAAAATTTAGTATTTTAAGGAATAGGCTGTTTTGGTAAGAGAAAACAGTAGCACTATTTAAGAGGTTCTTTCCCCATTTATCTCCCAGAAGCTGTCAAGGATACATTGTCAGGCAGCTCATGGAATGTGATATTCCACAGAGGTGGCAGAAAAGACAACAGTAGCTCTGAGGAGGGACAGCAACAGGAAAAGTATCTCCAAAATATAATGAAAAGAGATATTCTGTGTCCTTCCTTTACAGTGTATATTCTCCTCGACAGACATGAATCCTAAAGGAAAAGGGCAAACACTGAAGGGAAAGGCTGTGACTCTAAAAGTAACTATTATTTTTCAATGCAGACCAGGGAGAAAAATCAAATAGACAAGAAACAAACTCACACTACAGGTTACATTAAATACATTAAAAGAAACAAAAATCAATATTGCCTACTCCAAACTACTTAGCACAAATATCACAGCCTGACATTAACTATGGAGAAATGTAACTATAAATAATTTACACTGTTAAAATAATTTTTAAATAACTTTAAGAGCAAAATATATTTGTTTTGAAACACCACAGTGATTTCAAGTGCTACTGTCACATTTCCAGTCCTTCTATAAAACATGTTCTCCTTGAAGATTTAACAACACCCGTGAACCTATTGAGACAATTCTGACCAGGCTTTTAAACAAGGCAAGATCTGATGGTTGTCTTTAAACAGGATTAAAACTGAACAGTTTCACAAACCAGGCCTGTACACGCTTTCCTCCCTGACAGCAGCTGCACAGAGGATGATCCAGAAATGCTTTTTAACCCAAGATGCCCCATATCAGACTAAGAGAGCCACCACTGTTTGTTCCAAGAGAGAAATCTCATCTTCAACTGGTGGTGTTCCAACACTTGTCCATTACCAGGGTACAAAGATCCTCCCGTCCTAAAGGCAGTTATTTAATTAAGTCAATTTGCCAAAAGCTTCAAAGGGCACTTGTTTTGTTTCCAAAATTCCCCTGACAAGCAGAGCAGCCACGCAGCCAGGACAGCATTGTGTGTGCTGCAGTCACTCTGAGAACACAAATCCTTTCCATCCAAAACAGAAGCAGAGTGCTAAAAAATCTATTTACTACTCTCTTCAAAAAACCCATTTCATTTCTTTTGGCAAGGACAGTCCTATATTTAACATGTTGTATTTTCATTATGATTCATTCTAAAACAAAGGCACTGTTGAACCCTTTTTAGGGCACAGGACACTGTTATTTCCCAAACCTAAATAAGATTGTGTACATAGGTACCAAAGAACATGTCCATCACCTTGGGATCTGAGAATCTTCAGAACATGTAAGCACAGACATCTCCAGGTCCTACTTACAGGTAGTTTTTGTAGCACCAGGAATTCAAAAATCATCTCAAGTCCTTATTCATCTAAATCTCAATTCTGCAAAGTATTCTTGGCTTTAGAATTAAAGCCATTGCTCAGATTACACACAAACAGTTAAAATACAAGCAAGCTTAGTGTGCCATTTCACAGTCACAGTAATTTCTGGAGTAAATAAAAATACTCTTTACTGTAATAGCAAGAAGGAGGAGGATGAGGAGGAGAAATAAGCACGTACTATTTACAGCCCATGGACACAGTTACAGCAAACTGATGCCACGCACAAATGGACTTCAGCTTCCAAACGAAAACCAACAGGAATTTCCTCCAAACATTCACAAGAAGAAAGGAAAATGTCATTATATCCTGCCATTCCTTATACTCAGCCTTGCAGAGTAAACTAGCAACTGTGCCAGTAAGAATTCAGAATTATTTTTTGACATATGGAGGGAAAATGTATATTGAAACACCTTTTCTAGTTTAAAGAATCATCTTCCCACTAAAAAGTAGATTTGGGGATGCTTTGTGTAGTAGCCTCTTGTACTGGAATTTTAACCCCCTATGGAAATGAGTGAATTTCAAAATTCCAAAGTGCAACTTTCCAACACAATCTTATTTTTTGCCTGATGGTTGAAGTGTTCTGTTTTCCTGCAACGAAGTGTTTTTCACTTGTGGAAGCTGAAAAAGGAGAATCGCCTCCTCTCACTGCTTCCACTCCTGATCCATTTCTCAGGAAGGCTGACACAGTTTATCAGGCTCTATGTAATCTTCCAAGTTTCCTGCACTGCCTCTTCTCTAAAGAAACAGACCACCAGCATTTAGTTTCCAGACCATAACACTGCCTGCTTTGACACATTTCTGCATGTCCTTCCAATTACAGGATTCCCAATATAATCACAGCTCACTGTCAAGCACAAATATTAAGTTTATCTTTTAAGTAAGGGCAAGTTTTGAGACCTGCTAAAAGGTCTTTTAATCAGAAAGGCTCCTGTGAAATCACATCTACATGCATGATTAGAGCCTATTAAGAAAATTACTGTGACAAAGACATTTCCTTCTGATTGAAGGAACGAGGCATTTCGTAACTTCTACACACCAACGTTTCACTTGGCAGGTTTTCCTCCCTCCCAACATCTGAGTCATTTTTTACCTGGCTATTAAAAAACCCAAACTACAAACAGCAGCAGGAAGATATGTGAAAGCAGTCTGAAAACTAGATAGACGTCATCTCAGTTACATCTATCAGTAAGGACCTGGGAGTCTGTGTCATTTTGACTAACCTGAAACAACACTGTAAATCTTGCTTTTAATCAATGGCATCCAAAGGAACTGGTGCATCTGTTAGTTACACTCCCAAAACCTTCTTTCAGATAAATTTCTTAGAAATAAACCCCACTCTAACAACAAAAACCGAAGCATTACAAGACTCTAACTAATATAATTGATGGTTAGTGACAAAAAGCTTAATGTTCGTGGTGTGTTATCAAAGTAGAAGATAATGGCACAATTCTGCTCTGAAGAGATCCAATAACACTTAATTTTTGTCAGCTGGCTGATAAGCCAGTGCAAGTGCACAGAGAGGCTTTTGGGTGCGAAGAAGGAGGAGAGGAAACTGAGCTGTGTCCCCACCAAGGCCAAGTGCTCTGTTTCTCGCAGCCCTGGAGCCAAACTGAACCTTGACACCTGCATAAGCCCCAGCCAAGTGACTATCGTTGCAAAGATCTTCAATGACATTGCACAACTGCAAACAAGACTTAACTCATGTACTAGAAACAGGAAACAACTCAATTTCAGGTGCCAGGAGTAACAGTTGTGGGAAGTACGCTTTTTAAGTCATTAAATCTCTTTGACGTATCAGCAAACTCATCTGTGGAGCACCACTTTCCACGGTCATGTTTCAAAACAAAACTGCCTCAGAGACTTTCATTTTACTACGCATCAGTGAGTTTTGCTATTATGTGTTTCTCTGTATTTATAGCCTTCTTCTGTTTTATTATTACAAAAACACATATGTCTCTCTGCAGTAAAAATGCTGTTTCAGTGCTCCTTATTCATCAGAGAATGGAGAAGCTATGGTCAAGTCTGTAATGTTATTAGGAGTCCCCTGGAACTGGGAACCAGTGTCTGGGATATGATTTGGACTGGCTACTGGTGTTTGCCAGAGGCATGGTCTGCTAGGAGACAGGCAGCTTGGCAGCCGAGCACGGACAACTCCGTGCATGAGAAGCAAATTAACTGCAAGTCATGTTAAAACAATTCAGGCAGAATTCAGACAGATTGAGAGCCACCACAGAAACAAACAGCACCAGCAGTTTGCTAAAACACACAGAACTGCAAAGGAATGAGAACATCTTCAGCTGACTTAATTCACAATCAGCAAGCATATCTAAATCTGGTACTCAGCAAGAGCAACTGGGGAATCTGTTTAAATAAATAGTTGGCTTAATTTTTTTCTCATCACAAATTTTCCTTACCACAGTTGCCTCACAACACCGAGACAAATAACGTAACCACATACACTATGGAAGTCTTGCTCTTTAACACAGCTCATTATTGTATTTCATTTACTCAAGATTAATTTCCAACATCAAAACACCGCTCAGTGAACAGCACAGGGAGCAAAACTGTGAATGTGCTTGTCCAAGGCACATGTATTAGACAGACACCCTGCCTGGAAACAACAATGACAGAATTCACTTCTTGTATAGATCAACATTAAAAAGCCCTGAGACTTATTCTCTTGGTAAAAATAAAAAATGGTTTTACTGGTTTCTGAAGTTCACTTCTGGGAAGAGTTCCTCCTCCTCTTTAATCTGAACCTACTCTTGCTGCAGCAAACACTGCCATGTGGCTATTCCGACTGAAATAAAGTTGAAAACATGCACTGTCCAAACAAATTAGGCCAATACCATTTAGAGGAAAAAACTGTTCTGCACTCATAGGCAAAAATCCAGCAGAACAGATCTAGTTTTGCACAGTTAGTGGTTGTTTTGAGTCTGTTCAGGTTTTGATGCCAATCCCACTGCTGGTACCAAGTTCCAGTGGGGCTTAAATACATACACAGAAGTAAGGAAAACTCATCACTTGCACACAGCACTTGGTTCTCTGTATATGAACTCTCTGTTACCTCCTGGAATGCTGAACTGGAAGATCTGCCAGCCAGATCAGCTTTTCTATCAGTTTCTTCTTGCACACAGGCTCTATTTCATATCAATATAAGTAATTTCTTTCAGAGTTTTCAAAATAGGTAGACTGAAATTACTCAAAATCCTCAATCTTCAAAAAGGCATCCCAAAAATCCCCCAAATAACCATTAATGTTGTAAACCCCATAACAAGGTATGAAAATAAGCCACCATTTTCTCTTCATCTCTTTATAGATTCAATCTGATCAAACAATTTAATCTTTTTCTGAGGCATACAAAGACCAATAATGTTTGATAAAACTGTGCCTGCCTTTCAGAAGGAAAGCTGAACTTGGGGTAGGTTTAATGGTTCTATAAAGAAAAATATTTTGAAAGGATTTTAAGCTGCACTGAAGATACATCAAGCTGTATCTTCCCTGCAGTTTAACAGCAATACCTTCTGCAGATTATCAACCATGCACAACTCCAGATTTTTCCCTTAATTTCTGCTGCTGGGTACCAGAATATCCTTGTTGGAGTGATAGGACTCTGAAGCTACTGAAGAAAAGGTGATTCCTTTTACAAAATTGTGTGAGATGGCATTATAGCTTAGAAACACATGGAAAACACTCAAGCGTCCTCTCATCTGAATGGAACTTTACAACTTCTTAAGGGAAAGAGCAGAAGCACCAGTTAGAGGAATCACTGTCCAAAACTCTTAACATGGGGCAAAAAAGAAGCCTGAGAACCATACAAAACAAATGGGAGCTTCCCAACATCTTCTAAGCTTCCACAGGCTTTGACAGCTGTACTGGGACATGGGGAATGCATCTCAGCAAGAGACTCCCTAACAACTCATCGACAGAAACACAGCTTCAAGCCCTTACCAGCCACAAAGAACAGGAAGGTTTCATCTCCTTCACCTGGAAAAGATGAGCTCCCACAGCTCAGGAGAGCGTTAGGCAAGAGCACGTCTCCAATGAAGTGCTCATTCCTATGGAAGCACTGACCATCTGCTGAGCTTTGCTAATGCTTATCACATCCAACAATCTTAAAAAAACACCTCTAACAAGATGTTCTAGATGGTCTGAACACAATTTCTGGACTTAATGGACTTGACAAAAAACATAATACAACACAAAAGGGCAATTTATTACTACTGGAAATGACTGCGACAAGATGATCTACTCCCATCAAGCAATAATTGTTCAAAGACAAATCCTTTCCTCTTTAAAGCTGTCTTCCCTAAGGAACTTCAACCCAGTCCAATAAAAACTCTCCTTGTAGCATCTTCCAAGAAAACAGGGCCACAATGCCACAATTGCAAGCAAAATTGTTACAGTAAAGGATGCTGGCAAGGAAGAGAGCAGAGAGATACACATTATCACAGAAAAGAAGTTTCCTCAGAGGTTTCCAGGTATCTCAGCAAGTCAAAATCACCCATCTTTGGGAGAATCATGTGAAATCTATGATATCTTTGCTCACATCTCTATAGATTGAGGAAGTATTCTACTTTAATCTCTCCCTGCCAATGGAATGTTCTTTTGTCTCGATATCAGCACCCTCTTGACCTCTAGCACTGGGAATTATTTATTTTCCACTCCTCCTTGAACAGGTTAGGGGTAAGGTTTATCCCCACCTTTGGCTCATGCAAGCACAGAACATGAACTTCAGTCATTCTGCTCAGTTCTGCCTTAAAATAGCAAGTCCAGGCCAAAATTAACAATCATGGCTGATGATGATCAAGATGAAATGAATCCTCACAATTTGTGAGATCAGGTGAAGGGATCAGATTTTGGATATTTTTCCTTCTTTTTCTCTTAATAGAAAGAATGCTTATATAAACACACCACAAGAAACAAAACCAGAAAAAGGAATGGATTGATTAGTCACATACTAAAAAAGGATTAGAACCAACCACCACAGAAGCAAGGTCTTGCCCAACAAAACTGGCCCCAAACCATAAAGGGTCATGAGTTCCTCACAGTGCATATAAACACACTGAATTGACAAAAATGGGCTACTGAGCTGTGCTTGAACAAGGTTAGTCAGAGATGCACATCACTTATTTTAATGTAATTAGAAGATACTGCTTTAAAATGTTATTTTAGGTATTTTTTTCTGCATTTGTATTCCACAGCTCCTTCCTTCCCTTAGGATACTGCTACAGTCATCAGCTAGAGAATTTCCTTCCAGCCTTGATACAGTTCTTCAAGCAGGATAGCAGCTACATTTTAAACCTTTGAGTCAAGTTGGGCACGTTCACTATTAGGTAGATCAGCTGCCTCACCACTTTTATTGCAGCTCTTTAAATGCTTTAAGCTGTACACATTAAGTGGTAAACACCAGGGATTCGGGAGGCAAAAAAACAAACTAACACATTTTCCTTCAACAGAAATTTCAGTTTCAGAAGAACAGACAAACTCACTGAAGTGTTTCTTTATTTTTCTTAAAAGCTTTCCTGGAGCATCAATAAGAAAAAGCTAACACACAATCATAGCTGATAATCCTATTAGGAAAATAAACTGGGGGATGGGGAGAGACTGGAAAAGGATACCAATCCTCAAATGGCCACTAAGGAAAATGGCAAAAATCGAGAATACTGCTGCTTGGCACAAGAAAATTCAGGAAGCAAGTATGTGCTCCAAAATGGAAACACAAAATCTTTGTGTAAAACACTGAGCTCACCTGCTCTCTTTACTAAGAGAAAAATAAGATGTATATAAAGTAAAATTTTTTTAAAGAAACACAATGCTTTTAAGCTTCTTATCTTATTCAACAAGATATGGAGCCCTGGAAAACACCAGTTTTCCTGTTTTACTTAGCCAAGTTTTTAAAATTATTTTCTTTTAAGTGCACCTTCAAAGAAGCACCATTTTATCACTTAGACTCTGTCATAAAACAGTCCTTTCACTATTCTTTTCCAATGTATTCCCTGCTCAAACCAACTTTACTTTTCTTCTTGCATGTCTGTAAACTGAGGCAGCCTGGGTCCCTTTCCCAGGCTGGTGAATCCATTTAGGCTAAGCCTGAAGTCCTTGAAATCAGGAATTTGTCTGAGATCTGGCCTGTTCTTTACCAGAGGTGGGTTTGTTTAAAATAAATCAAGACCTCACAGAGCCTCCCCCACCAGGCTCACACAGACTCTGTCAGCAAGTCCTTTGCTATGGGGTAATTCTACTTCAGTTAGTTCACATAGAAAAATCAGTAGTTTCACGTAAAACTGAGTAGTGACTAAGAAAAATCTAGTCCCAAAAACTTAGGTATCTGTAAGTTCACAGAAATAAGCCAGATAAATAGAATTCCTCACTGTTCCCACAAATTTCAAAGGAAAACAAAAGAAAGATAAGCTGACTCTCTTTCAGTGCAGACCAATCAGCTTCCACAAAACAAAATTAGCTGTCTCCAGCCTCCAAAACAGTTATGTCAACTTTCAGATGCTCTGACCTTCACTCATAACACAAGTATTTCTTCTTTAAGTAGAAGCATCTCTTCACTGCAGAGAGAATGCTTTTTATGGTGTTTATTTAAAAAAATTAAAATTAACTATACAGCACTCCACAATGATGTGAGCACCTCTTCAGAGTACAGGACACACACTTTCATGTCAGACAATGCGATTTTTCCACAATTACTAACACATCAATGAATTAACATTTACATGTGAATAAACTACAGAGACAACAGCTACCGATGTATGAATAGATAAAATATCAGAGATAAAAATTGACCTTTTTCTACATATCAGAACATGGTGGGTTTGCCATCAAAATATCATGAAGGAACTGTACCAAAAGAACCCAGACAAGAGATAAGGCACATGGTAGGAGGAGCAGCAGTTGAAACACTGCTCTAAGCTCACACCTGGAAAACAAAGAACTAAAAAGCAGTAAGTGGATCAAACAGGGAACCAGAGCAGTGCCCTGTGACAGAGGCAGGTACCTGCACATATATATTCCCTGCCCTGATCCACAGTGGCCACCAAATTAGGCTCTTGCCCTTCCCTTTCACAGATTGCATTAGCTTGGCAATCTATGTGAAATTTGATGTTTCCAGATCAGTTCCTCCATATTTAAAAAACATGCACTGCACGGCTGCTGACAGTGGTCCTTGACAAGAAGAGCAATTGCTACACCTTTCCCTTCAATCTCCAAGTGTTCACATTGCTTTAGAAGATGGCGTTGTCTGGCAGCTAAATTGAGATCCTGCACATGAGAAATCATCTGCTTCCTTTCTGCAGGATCATGCTACTCTTTTCTAATTCACCCTGCTAAGATACACTCCAACTTTTAGCTTCGAGGATGTCTTTTTCAACAAGTGCTTTCATTTTTCATTACATGAGAAGTACTGCTTCAATTATCTCCTTTTCACAATATCACTGGTGACTGAAATGGGTAACTACAGACTCAAGAAAGCAAATCCTTTAGTTCTGTCCCAGAAAAGGATCTACTGTGTTTCCTAAACACCTGTATGGAGAAAAGCAAGCACAATAAATAGAATACAGTAAATGGCATGTACATACTTTAGTAATTGCTCCTGTCTGTGCTGTGTTCAGCCCGGTGTGCCCAGCCATCTGTGGAGATACTTGGGTTAAAGTCTCTGCCAGCACACTGCCTGCATTCCCCTGCATGGCAGGGGCAGAATATTGCATTCCTGCTCCCCTTCCTCTTCCAGCTGCCCCAAGAGATCCATTCATTACCTGCCCTTGTCCTTGCTGAGGCTGATTCATTAAACTGTGACCAGAATTACTGTTGAGAAGGCTCTGGTGTGTCTGACTGAAATTAGTATTCATACATATCCCAGGTCCAGTCTGTGATGTTGCAGGGCTGCTCGTCACCATTCCCACTTGTTTTTGTGCTTGAGAGTTCAGAGTTTGGGATGCAGGTGTGGTAGGTCCAGAAGTGCTGGCTGCTTGCTTGGCCAGGCCTGGAGCAGAGGAGTCTCCTGGGTTCAGTGGGCTCTTACCCATCGCACCCAGATTCCCGATGTTCGCGCTGTTCGGCTGCCCTTGGACCTGACCACCAACTCCCTGCTGCACGGGGCTGCTCGAGTTCACATTGCCAATCCCTGGGTTTAAGGAAGAGCCGCTGCTTCCCCTCAGAAGTTCAGAAAGTTGTTTGTGTTTGGAAGCTGCATCTGGAACGAGGTTCCCACTGCTGTTTAAAAGGCCCAACTCGCCATTGGGGATCAGCTCATCAGGAAGATCATTTTCCAAGTCAAACAAAGATCCGAAATCTACAAGTTAAAACAGAAACGTGGGTGAGAAAACATAACAAATGAGTAGCTAAAATCTTTTTTTTCTACTTTGTACCAGTGTTAACAATGACAGGCATTCAAGATGTCTTTGCCCAAGACCAAGAAGTGAGTGAGGGTCCCTGTGACAAGAACTCCAGAGCCTTTCAGAGCACAGTCATCACACACTGTGCACACACAACCATGCAGGCTACAGCACTGGCCAATAAACAGGTTTTCTGGCAGGAATTTTGGCAAAACAAAGCTTAAGAAAACTAAAGTGGCATGAATACAATGATCTAATCTAACGTTTAAATTTGCCTTGTTTTGGCTAAAAGATGAAGGCAGAAATAACAACAGATTTTTTTTTTTCCTATTGATTTACTCTCCCAAAAGAGCAATTACATCACCTTTTCCAACCTCCTCTGTAATCCCAAGCCACCACATTTCACCCAGCAATTCTATCTCAACCCTGTCATTTATGTGTGCACATGACCAGAGAACATCTTCCAGCACTGCTTCAAAACTTCACCAAAGAACAGTGATTTCCTCAGCAGTTTGGTCCCAGTCTCACATATAAAGACATTTAGGATCAGTATCTACTTATTGATTTGCACCATGATCTTCTGCCTCAGAAGATCCTGAAAGGCACTCAGCATTTTCTCCTTGTAATGCCTCTTGAATCGAGTCACTGCTCGATTCCTGAACAGCTCAAATAATTCAAATTGCTCTGTAAGTGCCCAGCCCTCATTTATCATGCCCAATATTGACAGAGGTAATCCACACACTCTCCAGATGAGCAAAATAAATCAATCAAATCTTCATTAAGCCACTTGAAGGAACAGCTCTGCCTGGCTGCAACATCCAGCCTCATAAAAAAGTGGTGGGGCTTTTTTTTGCTTTTTTTTCCTTTAAAGGACCAATTCAGGTTCACTAAAATATTTTATTGCACATCATAAGCAGCATCTGTGTAACGAGATTATTTTAGTATGTAACTAAAAACCAGACTGTTATTTCACTGTATATAGGTACTTCCACGTGAAAATAAAAGTTACATATTTGAAGACTTAAGGACAGGCACATACATTTAATATCTATAAACATCTAGGCAGACCAGCCTCAATGCACCAGAGTAGCTGTTCAAACATGCAACACATCTTGGAAGAGTTTTCCAGTCCAAGGACATGAACAATCATCTCTCAATGTAACATAAATGTGTGAAAACTTCATTTTGTCCCCCAAGGCAGCCCTGACAAACCTCAGTCCTTCACACTGAGCAACAAACCACATTTTTTCCAGGTTAGAGCAAGCAAGAACTCTTTACTAAAGAAGGACATTCCAAAAGCTTATTGTTTTAAAGTTTAATTCGCACTTCAAGCACAAAAAGTTGGTGCAAGACCCAGGCTGAAAAAATGATGTAAGATGGTACATTGGAAAGAAACAACAAACCTCAAGCAACACAAACTGTTTCACAAAGCACAGATGCATCACCAAGCCATCTCAGTACATTTTAATATCATTCATTTCATCAGCATGTGCATTTCCAATTCAACCTAACTAAAGAAAAATTAATAGAATTGGCCAGACTTGCAATGACTAGTGAATTACACCAACAGGCACGGTAAGCAAAGACAAAAACATTAAATTCTGGCTGGTTTGAGGCACTCAAAACACCACCTCCTTCAGGGAATCACACCCTGCCATCATCACCTATTGGAGTCAATAATCCTTCCAGGACTGCACGATGTCTGCTGTGACAAATACACCCTGCTCAAAACAGAGCCCCTGATCCCTTCTAAGCAGGCAAGGAAAAGCTAACATTTCATTCAGCAAGATTCATTCAAGTATTTTTAATTTCCCTTACTTGCTGCCTTTCCTTTCAGGTCTTGAGTTTATCTTTCTTGCTTGTCTTCTAGAAAAATTCCTGGTGTACCTTTGACTCCATGATCGCTTCATCTCTCCTCCTCTTTCCCACACAACCACTCCACACTGACCATGCTGCACTCTGCCACTTCTTTTTAGCTCAACTTTCCCTCTTCCAAGATTTCCCTATTTCAGCCTGGAATGCTGGGAAGCTCTGGGAGGCTCTGCCACTGGCAGCAGCTGGAGCCTGCCCAAAGCCGTCTGCCTGCCCATCACCGAGGGTGGGACAGAGGGCCAGGGCTGAGGCTCTGGCTTTGTTAAAACTGCTCTCAGCACCCCAGCTCTCCCCAAGTTCAAAGTTTACAGTGTTTGTTCACACAACTTCTGTAAATCCCACAGAAAGGTGTTCTTCCAAGCTTTTTGCACCAAAATTGTTAATATTTCATGGACAATATGTGGGTTCAGGGATAGGGGCACAGAAGAAGAGACAGAATATGAAGGGGGAAGATGTTGCTGTGGCTTAGAGTAGTTTTTTCCAGCTGTATTTCAAAATGGGATGCTGGAGTATAAATGCTCAATTTGTTTTTTTTTTTGCTTGGCTGGCTGGACTCTCTCAGTCTTGCCAGAGCCAAGAACTGGAAATGTTTTTGCAGTTTACAAAAAAAAAGAGTGAAGAAAGCATTTGGGAACACTGCCACTTTAAACCTGAAATAATCTACCACTCCTAAGCTCCTGTAAGAAGGCTGTACATTAAGGTTAGACATGGAAAATGTACAGCTCTGCCAGCAGGAAAATAAAAAGCAGGTAAACAACTTAACACAATGGTCCTGTAAAAATTCACCAAGAATTCAATTGTTCATACAATGATTAATCATCTTCTTTTATATTTCATCAGAGTCATGCACATTAAAAACAGCAACACAAGGCACATTTTACAACGGTTATAAAATACAACAGAAAACAAAAATCTACTTGAGCATGTCTGCAACAAATCCATAAAGATAAGAGATTGTCTTGGCAGTTATAAAAAGAATAAATATATTTACACACATATAAAAATCTGCCATAATATGAACATGGCCCATTTCTACTGACAGAGAAATGAAAAGCAACTGCAGTCCCTCCATCCTCACAAGAAGAACAGAATTGATCCCATTCTCAATGCTTCAACTGTTTCTCAAAGGCAGCTACCAAGAGGCTAAAAACTGAGGGATGCTTTTGTGTGCAGTTACCTGAAGCCATGGTCAGGGAACACCTTTGCTGAGAAGTCCCACCAAGCTTTAACCTGCTCCATCCTCAAACCTGCCACGCACCCAGCACACATCAGAGCAGGAAAAGTGGTCTGGATTTTAAAGGAGAACAGATTCCCAAAACCCATATGGCACATACCTTTAATTCAGTGCTCAGGAAGCAGCGGAGCTGACTAAGGCTGTGGAGATTCACCTCGCTGTGTCTTGTCTCTAACACAGCACTTCTGATCCTAAACCTCACACCTTTCATTACCTCTGTCACATAAACCCAAACGTCCTCTTAACAGCAGAGCACCAAAAAAACAGAGATTACGTTTTCTGGAAGGCATGGAAAAGCACTAGGCAAGAACCACACCCCCACTCTTTCCAAAGGGCTCTTTTTCCAATTTGAGCATTCTGCATTCTTTGAGCAGCTATTTTCACACATAGAAGATAACCACACTTGAGACACTTTCTCTCCTAATTTCAGTCTTATGAGCTTAAATGTCACAGTTTTCTGCCTTCCTGGACAACACTTTCAGCAACCAGAATTTAAAAAAAAAGATGTTCTGTTTCCTTCTAGGGCTTCTCAGAAGAAAAAAACCCAAAACTGTGCTGCATCCTGAAGGCAGGACATTCTCATCTGTACAACTGCTTGTGACTGTTACTGGAAGACTTTCCTAATATACATATCCAATCAATTAACTTGTTTTAATGTCACCGTTTTTCCCCCTTTAGCTCAGCCTGGAGAGGTGACAAACATCCTAAGGTGTTTCATTATGTGACTTATTATCTCAAATGTATCTCTCAGCAAGCAGAAGGAGAACTATCAAATTCAGTTTCATTTTTTACAGCATAATCTTTGCTTGAGACGTGACTGGGAGTTTTCCTGTCACAAACTGACTGCTTGTGGCACAGAGCAGACACTGAAGTCCAGCACACAAGCAGTATTTTCACCGTGCCTTTCTTTCATGCCAACATAGCTGTTACATTTCAGTGAGCCCAATTTTGTTTTGTAAGGCTTCTTTCAATCATGCCAGACCCCAGCAGACAAAGCCTCAACAGTTCAGAGCTCCAGCCATTCCCTAAAATTCACTGTCAGGTAGCTCCCCTCAATAGCCACACTGTGTGGCACAGTAAGCAATTACCACGTCCATCCCAACTTCCTTTTGAGGTTTGAGGATTCTGTAATTTATCGTTTCACAAAAGACAATTATTGCATTTAACATTTTAGAAAAATTAAACAATGTGTTCATGGAAAATTTAAAATTTCCAGTAAGGAAACTTTAGATTTGTGATTTTTCCTAAGAAGACATGGAAAGCTTGGGAACTGACATGCATCTGACCTTGGCTTTCAGCAGAGAAGCATCACTTCCTCCAAACACCGTGTTTAACAACCAGGTTGAGAATGATGGTGATGAGGGACCTGGCTGGGTTAAGCAGACCCTGATGGCTGGGTGGAGGGTGATGAGAAGGAAAGAGAGATCCAATATCAAGGATCTGGACAAGTCTCAACAATTTATGGCTTCAATAAGAGATTTGAATATTTAATTAAATTTCTACCTGCCTGATCGTTTAAACTACTTTCATTTGGAATGAGAAAGGAATACAGTCTGGGTCGCTTGTTCCTAAGTCACTGGACTTGTCAAAACTCAAATATGTTGATATGAACCTCACCTTTTGGAATCCCTGGGACATATCTCTAGAAAATTCATTGGAACCATCATCACAGCTCTCTCCTGTTGACAGGCCCACAGTCACCCAGGTTGGAAGGGACATCAGGTCTATCTGCAGCCCAGCCCTCCACCTCCTCTCAAAGGGCTCATGCTCCAGCCCCCAGTCTCCTGAGCAGCGCTTCACTGAATTCATTCCAGCTCCTCCATGACCTTCCCAGTGATGGATAGGAGGCTCAACAGTCTGCAGCTGATTGTATTGTCTTTTTACCCTTTTTGAAAATGGGTTTGACACTTGCCTTCTCTTGCTTTCCTGTGGCTGGGATTTTAGAGACAGCTCCTCATATCTCCCCCAATCTATTTTGGGAACACTTCAGCAACTAAGTGAAGCTTGTTACACAAACAAATAATTAAACTAATGAAAAAATAAATCAGTTCTCTTCTAACCTCTAGTGCAATACTACCTGTATTCCTGATTCATCTCCTGACACCAGATCCACCAGCAGACACGAGAGCCAGGATGGGAAAATGCACATATCCACATCCTTTATACCACCACTAAGGTGTGATAACAAGTACCACCTGATACAGGAAAAGCCACCTGTTCTGTCCCTGTGCTCATCCTCACCTCCATGAAAGGAGAGTAGTATAAACTGAGATTCTTCCCTGGTCACACCAGGCTTACTCCCCAGCCTCTCCTTCCATGTTTTGTATCATGATGTCATAACCTCAAGGTTCTCTCTGCTGTACTTTCCAAGTTGTCTCCACCATCTTTCTTTTGCTGTGTTCATAGTGACAACACCACCTGTGTTAAAAATCTAGAAAAACCTGAGATACTGGTTTATTTCAGAAACAAACAGGTGGATTTAGGGATTATTCTATTCTTTCATAAAGAATAAATCACAGATCACTCAAATGTTTCCCTATCAATTACAAAGTACTATATGAGAGCATGTTAAATGGCCCTTGCACCTGGCATTAAGGTTTATATAAAAAGCAAATATGAAAAATACCCAGATAAGAAGCTAGTCTCTGATCTCTTCCCAGAGGGGAATAAAGCCAAGGTAATGCCAAAATGCATGGCAGAAGCATCCCAACAACAGTGCTCACTCTGGTCTGCTCTTAAAAGCATCAGGTGGCAAATCATGGATTGCCTTTGCCTTCCTCTGCCCCTCTCCAAAATCATTCTTCCTCCTGTTTCCCGAGGTATCTTCACTATTTTGACACAATTGCCATGTCTACATCTGTGAATAAGTCTAATTCCCACACAGCAGCATCCACAAGACACACATGGCTACTGTCCCAGTGCACATGGCTACAAGGCTAACCCTCTTACAGACCAGAAGGCTTCAGTAAATTTATTCACCACAAGAAGAGAAATCCAGACAGAAGGAAGAGAAGGCAATCTGCCTATGGACTGGGAGACACCACACTGGGAACATCAGCCTCTCATTCACAAGATCATCCTGATGAAGATTAAATACTTTAAGGTTCTTGGAGCACATTAACAGAAGCGAGACTGCCTTCTCATCCTATCACAAACACACACACCGTGCCTTTTGCTCAAATTTAACAGCCGACAGAACATTTAAGTTCAGAATGACCCTTTTAAAAGGAATCATCTGAGAGAATGGTAATTAATAGTGGGCACTTGCTTAAGTCAGCATGAAGTGCACAGTCTGTACCAAGCCAGTGTCTGCTTGTGGCTGCCTTGAGTTGACTCCCTCAGCTGCCAGACCCACAGCTTTCCTTACGGCTGTGCCACCCTCAGTGCCCACCTGGAAAGGGAATCGACACATAACACACAAGGACATGAATTATCTTGACAAACAAACTTTAGCTATGACATTCCCTGGCCAGAGACTTCTTAGTGAATGTCTTGCCAACACAGGTGGTTCAGGTTTGTAAGTGTTCAGTTCCTTGTGCTCCCCACGATGACTGACAGTGTCAGCGGTGAGACCTCGAGCTCAATTCTGGCTCAGGAGCTCCCTTCAGCTACACGAGTCTTTCTATGAAAATTCCCACCTTAACACAGCTTCTCTAACAGAACCACAGAAAAGGCCTATTCTGGGAAGAGTGAAATTTATAAATATGTACTTGAAGTAATACTGTAAAACAAGAGAAAAAAACTAAGCAACATTATCATGTACCAGGCAAGTCTAGGGTCTCCTCTGTGATGTATCAAAGCTGCAGAAAGTACATATTCCAGTCTTTTTAATGACACTTTTTCCTCCCTATTTCTGATATTTCTGATACCAAATTTAAGGGAATTGTCTTCTGCTTGGCAACTCAAACTCAGTTGTGCAAGGACAAACAACCCAAAACAAACCAAACATACATGAGGAAGCAAGAGCAGACAGGCACTTAAAACTAATGATTTTTGTATATTTATGTCTAAAAAAGCTTCCAACTGTAACTAACAATACCAAAAAACCCAACTCCCTCATGAATCTTTTACTTTAAAGCACTGGTTTCGGTGAAATGTGTCTGTTTTGAGCCATTCTCATTAATACTTTCCTTTAGGGAGCTTATGAACTGAGGAAAAAATTTCACACCTATTCCAAACCAGACTCATACTCAGTATTTACTCAACTCAAGCCACTTGGTAATTTCCCCATCTCTTTTCTGCACGAGATGACACTACCCAAGAGATGACACAGAAGTGATGTCATCAGCAACACCCACTAACCCAGCTAGCAAAGCTGGGCAGAGCCAGGGAGCAGCTCATGCTCTCCTGGTGACACACACACGGACAGGGGCTGCAATCTCATGTCCCATTTTACTTCTCACTCTGCAGCAGAAGGTCTCCAGCTCTGATTCCTGGCTCTGCCATGTCCAGCTGCAGCAGGAGAATGATGTGCCCAGGAGACTGGGAGGAACAGTCATCCAGGGAAGAACAACTTTTCCCAATGCTGTCTTCCCAAGGAAGCTTTCACAGCACTAAAGGTGACCGGCAGGGAAGCGGGGGATTATTTTACAGACTTACAGATACGTAAGTAAAAATATATCCACAAACAAACTGCAAACCAAAGATATTTATCCAGTGTCATAAATAAGATCCTTATTTCTTGATGGAAGCAAATAAGAAAGCAAGAAAGGAAGAGTATTTTAAGAGATGTAGATTATGAGTTATAATTATCACTGCTAATAGAAGTTGCAGTTTTCTTTTAATTCACACTTATGATTCTGCAAAATACTTAATAGTATTTGTTGAAGCATCTTTATCAAAGAGTTTTCCAAATAAACAATTTAGGTTCTCTCTGCATCTTAGACATCTGAAAAGACAGATGGAAAACATAACATATGTTAAAAGGAAGATTTACAAAGCAAAATTTCTTGAAAGTGTAAACCAAATTAGGGTGGAAGTGTCAGATTTCTAAGTTATCTCATGTTTTTTCACTTCATAAGAACAAACCCCAGAATTTTTCAAATTGGGTTTTTCAACTACCCCCTCCACCCTGATTTCACATAAACCTGCAGTATTTTGTCAGTAGGGTGAGGGGTTTTTTTCATGTTCTTCTCTCTTGGCAGGTAGCAACAGTAAGCAAAATATCTAATAAAGACAAACACTAAGAATATGTGGGGGTTTTTAATGTGAAGCTGCAGGTATAATAAAAAAGCACAGCATGTTGCTGTAAAAATAATTAATGGCACTGGACGATGACTTCAAGGAATGTCCAGCCAAAAAAGAAAGTGAATAATTTGCAGCAGAAAACTGGGAATCATTTCACAAGCTACCAAGAGATCTCTGGAGTTCAGCAAAGACACAGCCTCTATTCCTGCCTGCTGCTGGAAGGGCTTCTCCAGAAGCTCTATGTCATAGCACATGACAGCATTTTCCTAGTTAACTTTAAGTCACTGGAGGGGGAATAAGTCTGAAGTGCAATTCTCAAAGTATGAATTTCAAAAAACAAAGGAATGGGCAAAATGGTAGGACTGTGGACTGTCACATATGATCAGGCTAGCAGATCATCTGCTCAACTTTTCATCCCACACAGACATGAGTGTCAAACTCCTTGGAAAAACCTGTAAAAGCCCACAAACATTGAGAGAGTAGACAATACCCTGCTATCAGCAATGCCTCAGGAACGGGTAAGAATTAGCTGTGCTAGACTCTACAAATGAGCCTATTTCTAATCTCACAAATCTCCTGTCCTCCCAGATCACAAATGCTGGCATCAAGTTATGCAGGTCAGTCACTTCAGGTGGAAAAAACCAAAACAGTTTGGATCAAGCTTCTAGCTCAAAGTAAACATCTTGCTTGGCATCAGCCTCTTCCATTCACCACCCCCACAGTTCCATGAGTTTTAAACAATATAACCATTAAGTATTCCACAAGAAACAATATAGCCATGAAATATCCCAGCTCATTTTTCCCATCCCAGATAGTTAGGGCACAAGTACCACAAAACAAACAAAAAACTAAACAAAAAGGACATTCCCATGGAATAATTACAACGACGTACACTCCTTCACCTACAGCTTTTCAGAAAGTGAATTTCTTCCCTAAATTTTCTGCCTATAAATGAGAGTGTGTTCACTTAATTTAATTATCCTTTTCCTTGTTCCAGGGAGAGAACAAGAAAGCGCATGTGTAACTGTGGTTCTTACTGCCACAGCACACACATGACACTCCGGGGTTCTGTAGGTATCATACAAAACAAGAGCAGACCAATTACAGAGGCTTCCATGAAGCTTTTCAGCCATGCAGGAATGAACCCTTTGAAACATCCACACTAATGCTTTCACGTGCCCAAACAAAATCTGGGTTTAGATCACCGAGACGTCACTCCATCTGAAGTCTCTGCTAAGAATGTGAACACAAGCTTAGAAAACCTTGCTGTCTTTCCTTAAGCTACTTTGCTTTTGTCCAACTCTTTTCAACTAAAACCTAAATCCACTGCAATACACCTATCTGGTTTTTGGCAGGAGAGCAGGATCAAATCAGGCTGCGCATCGACACAAACTCCCTTCTGCAAAGTTCTGTGGCTGGCTGGGAGTCAGCCAGAGATCTACTTATCTCGGCACGTACAGAGGCACGTGCAGCAGGGCCAGCCTTTCCCCAGTGTAAAATCCAGGCCCTGGGTGCCAATCCATGGGCCAGGAAGAGAACAGGAGTTATCAGGGAGCTTGGCCCACAGCTTTTGCAGCAGCAGCAACACGGCTTAATCTAGGCAGGATCAGAATTTACGGAGGAAGAAAGAATCAAAAATCAACAAAACTCCCTACACAAGGAAGTGTGAAGTGAAAACCTAGCTCTAATGGACTTTGGAAGCTGCCCAGCTCACCTTCTTCCTAACTTCACCTACTTTAAGAATTTGTTAACTCCTGATGCCGTCAGGGACACCCTCTGCTCTGGCCCAGATTACGCCGTGTTGTTTCTGGAACTGGCGCAGCACCACAGCAGCAGAAGCTGCAGGGAACACAATGAATGTAGACAGAAGCACGACTTTAGTGAAACCCAGACTCTCACCAAGCTACCTGCAGAAGGGACCACAGTCCCGGGGCCCCTGAACACCTCCAGCTGTGCCGCTGCTCCATTCAGGCACGTTTTTCCCAACCAGCCCGAGACCACTGCCAGGTCTCTGTATATCTGCTGAAGGACCAATGCCAGCAATGTGCAAAACAATCACAACACACAGCACTGAAATAACACACTGCCATAAGCAAAGTTACTGTAATTCTACTTTTTGTAGGAGTCCCTTGTTTATACTGCGGTGCTGGATGAGAACATCTCACAACAGCCACAGAGGAGACAAATGTTTAGGTCTGAAAACGCCTGTGTATCCAATAAAGCAGTAATTAGACAAAAGCACTACTCCTACCTGGCTAGACAAGGAAAAATCTTTCCCACGGACATTTTACCACAGGAGTCAGCTCGTTCAATACAGCACAGCAATGGCAAGCAAAGTTAACAGCCAGGAGTCGTAACCTTCCTTATTGATACAAAGAGCAGCGGGGCAACTGCAAAATGGGACTATCATGAAACTTAACGATGGTCACAGCACCCATTTCTGTTATCCTTTCATCTCTGCAAGATCAGACACTGGATTCAGCTGCTTAGGTTTAACAGAAAAGGCCGTATTTTCAGAAGGTAAGCAGACCAATTCCAACAGCACAAACTTTGCCCTGGTAAGCTGAGGAGCTATTTTTATCGGAAAGATTAAAGGCACCTAAAACTTACCCTGACAAAAGGAGTTGCTTAACATCACCGCATCAAAGCATCAAGAGAAATATAAACAAGGAGAAGAGCAGTTGCTTTCTGCCCGATGTTCAGGCCTGCCTTCAGAGCCTCGGGTGTGAGCATTTGCAGGCTTGAGCCGAACTGTTCAGCCGGGCCCAACGCAGCGGCAGCTGGGAAAGCACATCCCGCTCACGGCAGCTGCAGCACCCACCAGTTTGGAGCAACCACTGCAATTACAATTCTGTTCAACAGAACAGAATTCTGCTCAACTCACAGCTCATCCAGGGCAAAAGCCTCAGACCCATCTCCCCAGGCTGCCCTGATTACAAAGACCACTCTCCAGGTTGCAACAGAACTTTTCCATTTAAGCCCCAGCACCAAGGAGAAGCCTGGTTTAGTTCCAGGAGCAGGCATTTGACAGCAGTCACTACTCCAACTATTTATATTGCCTGCCACAATGCACAGAAACCTTCGGCGATCCTTCAACAAGCAGCATTAACTGCTGGCAACAAACTTAGAAGTGCTTTTCCTAAAAACAACCCTCTCTAAGTGCACAGACATTACCCACACCCTTGGCAGAGGTACTTTTGCCTATGGAAGACCAGGACGATGACAGAACTCCATGGACACGCTTGTCCAGAATACAACTTGGGGTTTGCCACCCCAGTACCCCCAGGCCCCTTGAGCCCTGCAGAACTTTCTGCAGATGCTGGAGTTCACACATCCAGCACCACACAGAGCTCCTCAAGACACACGAGAACTTGCTGAACAGGACGTAATTAAGACTGAAGCATTCCAGAACAGCCCAAGTGAACTTCAAAAAAGAAAGAAGAAAGAAAAAAAAAACAACAAACCAAGGCATTGGCTACCAGGAGAGTCTAAAATGTCTCGCTGAAGAATTAAAGATCTGTAAACTGTATTTGTCCTGAGTTACAAAGAGCATTTCGCAGCAACTGGTGTATCAGCCTTCCATATATTCCAGTGCTTCCACACAAGGGATTAACACGGCTCAATCACAAGACCTCACCTAGATATTACCCGACAATTCTTATTCGATACTGTTTCTTTCTCACTTGTTTCATTTATTCGCAGGCTGAGAAGTAAAGGTTTCCATAAAAAGCCCGTGAAGGACCGAAGCATCTGTAAACTGTTGCCAAATGCAGATTGGGCAAGACGAAAAAACCCACAGAATTTATCAGCTCAATTATAGTAATATTTTTTTTCAGTCTTTGAAAACAGCAGGCATAGCACGATTAACTTATCACTACCCCTTCCACAAGATTAATGAATCTCTGAAAGCAGAAATTCAAGTCCAACAGACTTTGTGTTCTGAAACCACTCTTTCAGGGATTGAGACAGTCGGAGCACCGGGAAAGGCCGGTCCAGGCACACATGCTCTCGTGCACACACGTGTGTATTTACAACGGGCACACGCTGGCTGGAAACGAGACATTTTGAGGCGTTTTATTATCTACAAACCCATCACAATTGAAGAAAAAGGCATGCCAGAGACGCTACACAAGTCACAGTGACTGCCAGGCTGCGGGGCATTTCAGCATACGAGCAGCCCCACAACTTCAATTATTATCTGCAAATCGTTCGGGCTTTAAAGGAAATATGCTTGAAACAGTTTAAGACAAATGACTTAAAACTTCAGGTTGGGAAGTAGAAAAAAAACACGAAGTATTAATTGGAGGGTAGAACCAGATGGTCTTCAAGGTCCTTTCTAACCCAAATAATTCTATGAGTAAGAAGCTATTAAGGAGTTTTTATTCTGTAGTGTGTCACACACAGGGGCACAGTGAAAAAGCCTGTATAGGGCTATTAGTTGTGGGTAATCTGTGGGGTTTAAGGGGTAGATAGAAACCTCAATCACGCTTCCAAGAAGGCACCTTCAGCTTTAAGCTGAAGGAGGGTAGATTTAGACTCGGTATCGGGGAGAAATTCTTTCCTTTGACGGTAGTGAGGCCCTGGCACAGGCTGCCGAGAGAAGCTGTGGCTGCCCCATCCCTGGAAATGACCAAGCCCAGGCTGGACGGGACTTAGAGCAACCTGGGATAGTGGAAGGTGTTCTCCATGGCAGAAGATGGAACAAGACGGGCTTGAAGGTCCCTTTCAACCCCAACCATTCCACGATTGTACAATAAGCAGGATGGTCGGTGCTTCCCATGCCTGGCCCTTCTCCTTCCCTACCCGCACCCCACTCACCTGTACACCCCCATCACCCAAACCGAGGCACTAAAAACGAAGGTGATGGAGGAATAGAAGGGAAACCCAACTCAAAAACGTCTCGTTCCAACCGCTATTTATAGCCGGGACGGTACTTGGCGTACGGGTCCCGCCCGGTAACTTCGACAGCGGGAGGCCCAACCCAGCCCCGCCAGGAACCGCGGCAGGGCGGGCGGTCCCCCCCGGCCCCCCCTCCGGCGGGGCGGTAAGGGCGGGGGGGTGTGGGGGGAGAACCGCCGTAGAGCCCCGCCCGACCCACCCCCGCGGCCTTACCTGTGCTATCGCTGGCGGAGAAGCCCGGCGAGTTGAGCTTGGCTCGCTTGGGGTTGGGGGGCACGTCGAGTAAGTTCTCCGCCATGGTGGCCGAAGCGGCGGAGCCGGTGATCGTTGTCCGGGGGTGCTCGGGGGGGGCCGGGCTCGCTGTCCCCGCTCCTCCGCCGCACGGGAACCCAACAGCGCCGCTCAGTGCCCGGCCGGCCGCCCCCGCTCCCCCATGCCGGGCCGCCGCAGGCCGCAGGGAGGAGGGCTCGGGGCGGGGAGCGAAGGGCCCAGCGCCCCCTCCCTGCCGGCCGCGCTCCTCCCGGGCGCTCCCCCCGCCGCGGTGCCCGGATGGCGGCTCAGGCCGTCACTCGGGGCGCATTCCGCCCCCCCACACGCTCCCCTCGCCTCGCCCCGTCCCCTCCCCTCCGCGGCGGCGGCTTCGCCCCGGCCCCGGCCCCCGCCCGCCGCCCGCCCGCGGCCGAGGTAGGGGAGGGAGGAGGGGGGGGGAGGAGAAGAGAAGGGAGCGGGGGGGGGGGGGGGGGGGCAAAAATTAGAAAAAAGGAAAAAAAATCACCAAAAAGCGGAAAAACGCGCCGACCCCCCAAAAACGCCCCAAAACAATGAGCGCGGCGCGGCGGCGGCGGCGGCTCCCGGTGGCGGCGGCGGCGGTCGGTTGGCTCCGGGCGGCTGCGCCCCGCTGGCTCGAGCCCCCTGTGCGCGTCGGCGGCGCTCGGCGCGGCTGCCCCGTGCGGCGGCGGGGCGGCCCCGCTGCCCCGGCCCGGCCCGGCCCGGCCCGCTCCGCCCGCGCCGCGCTCCGGCTCCGCGACAAGATGGCGGCTGTTGATTCCTCAATTAAAAAAAAAAGTTATTTTTTCTCTTCTCTTTTCCAGAGCCCTCGGGGGCGGGGCGGGGGCGGGGCCTGCGCGCTGCGTCACCGCGCTCGCGGCACGGCCCCGCCCTGCCGGAAAGGCGCGCGCGGCGCCGGAAGCGCCGGGCGCCGTCCTCAGTTGCTCCGCTGAGGGGCTCGGGGACGGCGGGGCCGTCGGGCGGTGACCCCGCCTCACACACCGTGCATGAGGTGCCTTGCGCTCTCTTTCCGCCGCCGTGCCCCGCTTCGGTGCGTTCCCTGTTTGCTTCGGTCGGGGCACCCCCCGCAGTACCCCCTCACAGCGTCCCCTCTCCGTCGCCCCTCAGCTGTCTCAGGTGCCTCCACCCGGTGCCTCCTCATAGTCTCCCTTCAGTCCCCTCAGTGCATTATTTCCCCCCCACGTCCTCGCATCGGTCTTTCCTGTCTGCTTCTATAGGGGCTCCCCCTCAGGACCCCAGAGCTGACCGCTCACAGGGTTCCGACTCCCCTCAGATGTCTGTTTCCCCCTCACAGCGTCTCCCGCAGTCTCCCTGCAGTCCCACCAGAGATGTCTCAGCGCTTCTCTCACAGTGACACTTTCAAGTCTCCACACAGTCTCCCTTTCCCTTCAGTCCCCTCATAGTGACCCCCATAATCTCCCCTCACAGTCCCACCATGGAGGGCCCATTGGCCCTTCAGAGTCTCCCCTCAGTCCCTCAGAGCCCTCGCTTCACAGTCCCCTCTCTAACTCCCGTCACATGTTGCAGTGCCTCAAGTCTCCCCATGATCTGCCCTTCCCCTCTCAGTCCTTTCAGAGAACTTTTCAGAGAACCCCCACAATCTCCTCTTTCAGTCCCATCACGGATGGCTCAATACCCCCTCACAGTCTTTTCTCCCCTCATATTCCTCAGAGCCTCCACCCCAGTCTCTCCTCTCAATCCCACCATGGATGTCCCCTCTCAGTCTTTCCCTCAGTCATCCTCTCAGACTCCCATCTCAGTTACATTTCCTCACAGTTACATTTCCAGTCTGCCTTCTCAGTCTCACCATGGATGTCCCCTCTCAATGCCCAACTCACAGCCATCCCCCTCACAGTCTCCCCTCTCAGTTTCCCCTCAGGCACCTCTCAACTTTCCCTCTCAGTTGCACAGAGATGCTCTCTCTTAATGTCCCTCTCAGAGTGTCCCTTCTCAGTTTCCCCTCTCAATCCCACTGTGGACATTCCCTCTCAATGTCCCACTCACAACATCCCCTCCCAAGCTCCCCCTCAGTGCCCCCATTTTCCCCCATGTCCTCAGAGCAGACACATGAGGGCAAGTGTCCCTTCGGAGCTGACCCACTATCAGGCACCAGCATCAAACCCAGCCTCACTTTACAAACACTTTCTGCTCTGTCTAGACAGACTTCCCCAGCCCAAAACAGGTTTAGAAGACTAGAGCTCACATACTTCCATGGATTTCCATACTGGTTCCCAACCTGAGAATCAGGTCGTATAAGCCTGGTGACGTGTGTGGTAGCAGAGCTCCTTGTACCCAAACTGGTTGCTTGGGGCTGTTTTCATCGCCTTCATGTTGGAATGTCCTCCTAGGGCAGCCACAATGGGAAGAGAGGCTGGAGAAGGGCTGGACACAATTCTAAGGTATGCTGAGGAGCTCCATAAGCTGAGATGGATTCAACAGCAATAATTTATTGGTTTAAAGGAGATCTATAATGACAGATTCCTTTGCAAAGAGTAAGTCTGCCTTTTGTTTACTGCAAAACTTGATTTCATTACATTTACTTCTACATTTACATGAATTTCATTACATTTACTTGCAAATTCTGTATTTATTTACATGGTGCCTGTCCTTGCTGAGGTCTGGCTGTAATCACATGGAGGTCTCTGACAGGCCTCTGCTTCTATCACTGTATTACTCATTAGTTACCCAAGTAAGGGCTCTCTGCTTATGCCTCCTTCAATTTCCTTTTAAAGCAGTGAGTTCCCATCTGTTTCAGAATGTTTCAGTGTGGGACAGGGTTCGGTGTTTCACAGTACTTCTAGATGTAAAAACATCAGCCCTTATCCAGCAGCATTTTACTGTGTTTTAAAGCATTCATCCCAGTTTAGGTTAAAGGAAAATGTTTTGCTGTTGAAGGTGAGGGGAGGGAGTCAGGTCAGACTCTAAGTCGCAGCCCAGAGTGTCTTTTTCTGACTTCTGCTTCAACTTTTTAACAAGTTTGGTTGGTGTATTTTGAACTGCATCTTGGATCACTCTTTATGCTTGCCTTGGCCATTACAGCCTGGACATCCTGAGCTAGTGGAAGGTGTCTCTGCCCATGGCAGGGAGGTGGCACAAGCTCATGGTTAAAGCCCCTCTCAAACCTAAGCGAGTCTGTGGTTCTACAGTTACATCACTTGTGGATATGCTGGGGTTGCTGACACCAGGAGCCCTCCATAGCACTTTGCTCCCATCATGATCCCCCTTCCCTGCTGCACTAACTGCAGCTCTGGGATAAAGTCAAGATGGAGATTTACCACTGGGGACAGATCCTGAGCAATCCCACAGGTACTGCCTGTCTCCAGAGGATGTCCATGCTGCCTGGTGCTGGGCAACACACCTGTGTTACACCAGTACTGCAGCCCTGACCACACAGCCGCTGAGCCAGGGGCCCTGGCAGACCCAGTGCTGGGACAGGAGCTGCTGTGTCAGTGCCTCTGAGGGAAATGCCACGTACCCACTGTTGGGAATGGGGAGAAAAGCAGAGCATGTATGGAGGCCATAATTAGCTGGGAGAGCTCCTCTGTCTTTACAGCAAGTGCCACATCAGTGAAGTCAGAGAGGGGCTTCCAGTCCCAGGAACAGAGTGGTGAGGGAAAGGAGGTGCTTTGGAGGGAGGGAATCCTTTACTCCAGGCAGTAGGGGCAGAGGAGGAGGATCCTACTGCCCCTGTGTCCTGCAGCTTCTCCATGATGCAATGTCCCATTAGGATGGCCCCAGCTGCCCCTGCATGGGATCAGAAGAGCACTGGGTTAATGGCAGGAGGGAGAGGAAGACCTTGGCTGTTATCCACTGCTCCTGGAAAGAGAGTTATGATTAAATACCCTGAAGGCCTAAGAGTAGGCTGGGGTACCCCAGCCCTTTGGTATCAGTATTGCAAGACTTGGATGGCCTCACCCACTGGTAATGCCAAACATGGAACAAGCTCAGAATAGGAGGATTTAATGAAGAGAAACTTTTCAAAGACACTATATATCAAATACACCAGTATTCCCAGTCTGGTCCCCAGAGCATGGCTCCCTGCTCCCCAGCTGATGGGTAAGCCCTTGAAAGGATTCCTGAGGCCTTCATCTGTGGTGTTCAGGAGGGAGGGTGAAGCAGGTGCTTAATGGATAACTCCTTTATTCAGGGACTAGTTCCAAGAGAAATTGCATAATAAAATCTGCACTGCTGCAGCCCATTGCCAGACTTCCTGTCTCCAGAACTAAGCTGCTTAAAGATACAGTTCCTGAGATCCTACCTTCCTTCCCCACCCAAAACATGGAAGTATCATTTCTATAGCTTGTGACCTCAAAACCTTACAGCCAAACAATTAGCAGTGTTTGAATAACTTCTGAGGAGCTCTGCCCTGTAACTTGTAGTCACCGTGGCACCATCAGAGGAGTTCTCATTGGGAATGGGAGTCTGTTTTTCCTGGTAATGTTATGTCTCAGCACCTGGTGGCCTTACCATCCCCATGTGCTGCCAAAGCTGTTCCAGGATAGAAGAAAAGCCCAGAGCCTGATGCCTCCTCTCCTCCTGGCTGCTGCAGAAGGTGCTGCCTATTCTTTCTCCAGGCACGTCTGGTTGCACACACCCTACACTCATGGGATTGTGGAGCAATTTTATGTGAAATAACTGTTGTTTCTGGCTTCTGATTTTCATTGTGTGTGTGAATTCTGTGGTGTTCAGGAAGTGGTGGTAACCCAGGGACCGCAATCACAGCAGGGTTTTGTGTTTAGCTGTGTGTCTGTGAACTTCTGCAAACCCTTGGCTCCTTGGGCTACAGAGCCTGACACGCATCCCAAGGGTCTCCTTGCATCATTTCATGCAGAAAGAGTATTTTCAGGTGGCTGAACATGTTCTGTGGGTGATATCCCACAAGCACCAATCAGATCTGATTCTGCTCTCCTTTTCACTACATATTCATTAATGTAAAGCCATTTCCTACCTAATTGTTGAATAGAGTCTAGTGGGGACCGGATGCAGACTTGGGCTTTTCTGCAAATTGCCCAAAATCCTGCCATCATCTGTCAGGACCATCTAACTGCTGTGGAGGAATCCCCCAAGCAGTGGGTAAGGCTATTTCACCAAAGCAAGAGTAGCAGCTCAGGAAAACCAGTCTTCTGTCATCAGCATAATTGAATCTGTCACTCTGAGGGGTCCTTCTTTCTTAAGTCCCAGATGTGAAGCCTTTTTGCTGGAGTTGCCTGTAACTTTGCCATGCCTGAAAAACTATTAAGAAAAATCTGTATAAATCTTTGTGCTCTCACTCTGGGTTGTTGCTCGACAAATCTCAGATTCGTCTGAGAGACAACAGTCCATTTGCTTTGTTTTTAAAGTAAACTGCTACAAAAAATGCCTGTCTTTGGGCTCTGCTACATTATGCTTTCTCATCTCTCTGACACCAGCTTGCAATCTGCCCCACAGCCAGTTTGAAAAATCATATTTCTACCCATAAAATAGTAATCTGGGTAATCTGGGCAAGTTTAATGTCTGCCAGCTCTCTTTTAGCAGTTGCAATTAGTGGTTTATGCGTGGTTTCAGCCAACATGGACAAAAACAAAGACACAGAACACTTTTTCCCCTGCAGATTATGGTAAATGATCCCTTCCCTGAGCACAGAGAAAGGCAGAATGCCTGTAGATACACTCTGTCCACTTGAGATGGGAAGATTTCAGTGTTTCCCACCTCCCTGCCTTGTCCCCCAGTTAAAGATGTGGCCTTCCCATTGCACCATCAGTAGGAGAAGGCATACACAAGCTCTTGAGGTGCTGCCACTCACAGCTTGGCATGAGCTGAATCCCAGATGCACAGTCCGAGTTCGGGACTGTGAGCTCAGGCGTGAGCACTGCTCACACTCCCCTCTGCCAGATCCACCACAGGCTCCACCTCTTGCCTGAACCTATATTTTGGAGCAAGACCTCGTCCTTCCCACCAGGGCTCGTGCTTCCCTCCACTCATTCTGTTCCCTCCACACAGCTCAGAGCAGTGGCCTGTCAGCACCTTCAAACCTGAGGGATTGGGTGATTTCTCATCCCTTGAAAGGTGTCTCAAGATTCCTCCCATCCCATTTCTGTCCTTCATTCCATGACAGCATCACAGAGACAAGATCTTCCAGTACCTACAGGGAACTGAAAGGAAGGATGGGGCAAGACTATTTACAAGAGCATGTAGTGACATGACAAGGGGGAACGGGTTCAAATTGAGAGTAGGTTTAGCTTAGATATTGGGAAGAAATTCTTCCCTGGGAGGGTGGGCAGGCCCTGGCACAGGGTGCCCAGAGAAGCTGTGGCTGCCCCTGGATCCCTGGAAGTGTCCAAGGCTGTATTGGATGAGGCTTGGAGCAGCCTGGGATAGTGAAAGGTGTCCCTACCCACGGCAGAGGGGTAGAATGAAATAAGGTTTAAGGTCCCTTCCAAACAACACTATCCTGTGATTCTGTAATCAAGTGCTCAGCACTTTTGACTACACTAAGCATTGCTCCTTTCAATTCAATGCCATCCAAGCATTTATTAACCTACTTGGACGCACTGCATATGTCTTTTGGGGAAGTAATTCATTACTATAAATCTCCTTTTTTTTTTTTTTTTGTCTCTGCATATAGCTTGCAGTTTTTTTCTAATCAGTAGCAATGCTCACAAAAATGCAGTGACTTCATGTAAGTGTCTGAGATGACATTCAGAAATGCCTTCCTTGTGTTCTGGCTGACAGTCCTTATTTTTTGCTGCAACAAAATCTGGTGTTCCCAAGAAAACTCTGACCAAGCTCACAGTCTCACCACCATCCTGTTAGTCACCTGTGTGCAAAACTCTGCTGAGCCACTGTCAAGCCAGGCCATGGGGACACTGGTGGCATTTTTCCCTGCTCTGCCATTGTCCTGGTTGGTGGAGGCAGCCACCAACAGTAGGGCCCTGCAATTTCTTCTGCTCCGTTCAGTCTTGCCTGTCCCTCTGCCTCTTCTTTTCTTGCTGTCACAGCTTTAATGCAAGACTTGGTTATCTCAAGGAGCTTCATTCCTGTGAAATTCTCTGTATCTTCTCAGTATTAATCCTGGCTCCCACACCAGCCTTTAAGGTTTTTGCTGTGGATTCAACTCCTCACAACTCTTGAAAAACTTCATTTTTCATCAGAGACTCTGCTGAACTCCCATAGTCATCCAGAGAGCAGTGCCAAGCTCTTCTGCAATGTCAGCCTCTCTCTCCCTGCTGAGTTAAAAGCCAACTGTGAAATGTTTTGGATTTAGGTGGCAGACAGGTCCCTCATCCTCTGCATTAGGCTCCAAGAGTTAACTGTGCCAAGGTTCTTGGAGAATGGTACAGACTCAGGTGCCTGCCCTGTACTTGCTCTGGCACTGCCATATGCAGTCATAGAATCATGGAATGGTTTGAGTGGGAAGGGACCTTAAAGCCCCTTTGTTCCAACCCTGTGCCATGAGTAGGGACGCCTTCCCCTGTCCCAGGCTGCTCCAAGCCCCATCCAGCCTGGCCTTGGACACTTCCAGGGATTCAGGGGCAGCCACAGCTTCTCTGGGCACCCTGTGCCAGGGCCTCCTCACCCTTATAGGGAAGAATTTCTTCCTGCAGCCTGTGCACTCCTCCCATGGAGGAAAGAGCCCCCAGCGGTGACCAGGAAGCCTTTGTGGGCTGGGTCTTGGAAAACTGTCCTGCTGAACCAGTTCCAATTTGTATGAAATTCTTCAATATTCATCAGGGTAGGGAGGGCACTGAGCTGGGTTGACAAGGGGAATACATTAACTGCCTGCTTGTCCCTCCAGCCTCGCTCTTCCAACCACAAGGGTTCGTTCTTTGTTTTTGGGTAAAAAAAGAGCAACTTCCACAGGAGCTTGAAGCTCAATGCTCACTGGTTTGGGACCAGGAGAAAGTGGGACTGGCCCAGCCCCACATTGCCCCACAAGCTGGATGATGATGACTCTTTTCACCCTTTTTCTAGCAGATAAGATGTTTGTGGAAAACTTTGCCTTCTGCAGGTAAATCTGGTGTGTTCAGGGCTTCAGAAAGTTCTCAGAAAACCCCTAAAGTTTCAGAATTTGAAAAGCACTGAAACCTTCTGATTTATTGACAGTAAAAACACCTAATTTCCCTGCAGTATGAGCAAAACTTTTAAAACAGATTTTACCTCCAAAACTGGGAAAATAAAGGGAGTAAGAAAGGACAAAATGACTAAAACACATCACTCCACTCATCTTCTCCTTGGCAAATTTTTACATTTGATTCAAACCAAATTCTTTATTTCTTCTTGTTATGGCAACAACCAGTTCAAAGGCTCCAGTATTTCTCCAGCCCTGTGGTTCTCATGGGCAGCTCCTTGTGCAGCCTGGCTTTCATGCCTCTCAGTTGGATGCATCTTGCATCCCTCCTATCGCCTTGTTTTGGCTGCCTGAATCATACCTGGCACTTCTTGGGTGCCTAGCACAGAGCCAAACCCAAACCTTTCTTGGTGACTCAGTCCAGAGTTTCTCCCAAATAAAACATGAGGGTTTTAGCTGGAAAACCTTTTTTCAGCATTAATCACACTTCACTGTAAGTTTGCACGAGCTTCTAAATAATGGGCTCAGGTGAAAGTAGAACTAGTTATTGTCATTATGGCTTCTAGCTCATAGAAATATGGAATGACAGGCTAGTTTGGAAGAGACTTTGAAGACCATCCTGTTCCACCCCCTGCTATGGACAGGGACACCTTCCACTATCCCAGGTTGCTCCAAACCTCGTCCAACTTGGCCTTGAACGCTCCACAGCTTCTCTGGGCACCCTGCTCAGATCAAGAGCATCACAACAGGGCAGCAAAGTGACTGAGGTGGTGGTGATAATCAGCACAGGAAAAACTGGGATTGTTTCCTCTGGAACACCTGAGAGAGAATGATTCCAATGAGGTGTTCTACTCTGTTGCTTTCAAGGTTATCAAAGAAATTATCACCCCCCACCCCCAGCTGTGGTGTCCCATTCTGTGACATTAATGGCAAGAATCCCTTGGCACGGAATGTAATTTGCCTGGGGAAATTAGTTTCAAAAAGGACCAGAAAGTTAAATACTATTGCAGAGCTTAAATGAAGGCAAATAATTTTATAGCCAAAATAATATTTTTCTATGATAAATTATGTAGAAGACAAGAGTAATAAAATGTGATGCTCCAGGGAATAAAATAATCCTTGTAAAGGTCAGGAAGCTCCTTTAATGTACCTGCACATCAGTCCAGATGCATTTTAATTTGTTTGGATTTTGTGTCCTTGGTTGGACATGATATCCTTGTCTGAATTCCTCAAGGCCAAACACCTTATTGGGTGGACAGAGAAACCTTCCCCAGCTCTCTCAGGATATGTTCCATCCTTTGAAGCATGAGGCAGATGATTTCTGTTACACTCCTGTCCCATTCCTGCAAGACTTGACACACTGCAAGGTCTTGGTGGCATTTCATCCTGTGACTCCACGGTTTTGCTATTACAACACTGTCTCTAATTATATCAGGATTAACTTTTCACCCCAAGCCATCCACCTTGGGCATGACGGTTGATTCCTGCGGCGCGGAGTTTCATGGCTTGGCTGTCAATGTGCTCTGTGCTTCCGTCTTAGATCAGCTGAGGTCGCTTCCTGTCTTAAGCCAACAGCAGATTTGGTGTTAAAATGAGAAATTCTCTTTTTTCCTGCTTTTCTTCCACCCCACATCAGCTTATCCCGGCCTTGTGCTTACCAGGGAAGTGGAGCTAGATCAGCTTTCAATCACCCAGCCTGGAGGTCCCATCACTGTCATCCTGGAGCAGGGCCTGACAAACTGTGGCCCCTCATCTCAATCCCCCAGCTCCTCCACATCCAGTGTATGGTCACATCTATTAAATCAGCCCATTTGGCCCCTCTGCCAGGTCAACGCCACTCCCCATGGCCCAAGCCCACTTCTTCCTGCTTGCCCAAAGGCTTCTCAGCTGCATTCCAGGTTCCTCTGTCATCCACATAAGATGACACTTGGTGCTCATTTAGGGCAATTTACCAGGCTGGTTAGAATATGAGAGCTCTGAAATTTATTTCACACTTGTGGAACAAACCCAGACCCAACTTTTTCACAACGGCTGTCAGTGATGTTCACAGCATCCTGAAATGCTCGGGTGGAATTTGCTTGTGAGCTTTGTAGAATTACCCTCTGGGAGAGAGCAAATATGGGAGAATTTGAACTAGAAAAGACAATTTACATTGTTGAAGTGTTAAAACATGACAGAGCTGTTACCTCAAATCTGTATTATAAAAGTACTCAAAGACTTGATAAAATATGGGATTTTCATAGAATTGGGTTGGAAGGGACCTTAAAGCCCATTTTGTTCCACCTCCTGCCATGGGCAGGGACATCTTCCACTATCCCAGGCTGCTCCAAGTCCTATCCAGCCTGGCCTTGGACACTTCCAGGGATCCAGGGGCAGCCACAGCTTCTCTGGGCACCCTGTGCCAGGGCCTGCCCACCCTCCCAGGGAACAATTCCTTCCCAATATCCCATCTAACCCTGCTCTTTGGCAGTGGGAAGCCTTGTCCTGTTAATCCAGGCCCTCATCTGAAGTCCCTCTCCAGCTCTCCGGGAGCCCCTTTAGGCACTGGAAGGTGCATAATACAGATCATATCACACAATACAGATACCTGAGACATCTTCAAAGAAGTACTCAGTAATCTCTGCAGTCATTTCATGGTCTTGGTCTCCCCCCAGCCTTCAATCAGAGATGTTTAGAGTGATCTCTGCCACTTCCAGAGCTAAGACAGCTCCATTTCCTCCTTCCCCAGCTCTCCTGGAGGAATCAGTGATCCTTCTGCACTCCTATACTGGTGAGAGTTCCCACCACAACACTTGAACATCATGGCTTTGGTTATGACTTTGCACCATTGGCTGAGCCCAAACTAACAAAAAATCATCCCCAAACTGTCTGGCTTTGTATTTTCCTGGAGTCTAAGTCCTGCTAAAGCCATTAGATCATCTTTTCTGCATTTTTGGATGTCTCAAGTCAGCACATTTCAGGTGAACATTGAGCCCCATCACTCAGGCCAGATTAAAACCCAGCAGCCCTGGGGAGAGCAGAGCTGCTGTGGGCTGACATGGGAAGTGACGAGGTGCCAGCATGGGCCTGGCACTGCCACGGAGGGTTTGACAGTTCACAGCAGCACCCTGGTCCTTCAGCCCGATGAAAGGAGGATGATCCAGGCACCCTGAGCCCTCTCCCTCCCCAGCTGGCACAGGACACCGAGCTTTCAGACCGGATCATCTCAAAGCACTTGGACAAGGCAAGAAATCCTCGTGGCTTCACCTCCCAGCTCCCTGCTTGCAGGCTGAGCCCTTCCTCCCAGTCGCTGAATTAAAACCGTGTGGTTGAAATGAGCTAATTTTGCTTGAAAGGCTGCAAGCCCCGGTGCAGGCACCGCTCCCCTCGCACGCTGTCGCAGTACGCAGCCACTGTTGCTGCAAGAGAGCTGCGGCTCATTTCAAGGTTGAATTTGTCCAGCTTCAGTCCCTGGGATATTTACATCTCTGGAAATTATCTGGGGATGCTGCAGTCCGTTATAGCGGAGCTGTTGCTTCCCTTGGTCAGATCTCTGGGCAACTGCTTGGATTTTGACACTGTAATGTCCCTATGTACACCCTTCTCTGTATTCTATATTTTTATTAAGATTAAGGAAAACATCTTTTATTTTCAAGCTTTTCTTTGCAATTGCAAGGAGCAGATACTCTTTTTAAATGACAAGAGATGAGAATCTCGTGCATTTGCATGACTCCAATGGTTTCAAAAGCTCCTTTAACTAAACCATTGCCCAGATTTTACCAAAGACACGTGGGGCTGATGTACGTGAGGGCCACTGACACCCAGCACGGAACACATGAGCCCTGAAGTACCTAAAATTATCTTATGTTGGCTTTTGAAGATAAGTCTCCACCCTCCATTCAGAATGACAACTTTTGGCAACAACAAGAAAACAGAAATGACAGATGGCAACAAAATCTGGTACACAAACATGACAGTAGGCAATATAATGAACATTTCACCCACTCCTTCATTTATGCTAATCGGTGCTTTTGAGCAACCGGAATTGTTCTGCCAGACAGCCGCGGATCTGAAGCACGGCACAGCAAATCTCAGAGGGCCACCAACCTGAAACCAGGGTAAAACCCCACCAGGGACTCACTGTGAATGAAATTAAGGTATCACTAAAGTCCAACCCTGAGAAAATCCCCTCACTCCTAAAAAGCACATCGACCTCTCCTCCTGCTCTGAAATTCCTGCCCTGAAAACACCACATCCACAAAACAGAGGCAGTTCAGTTTTCCTGCTACCCAAAGCTTCACCAAAATTCAGAGGAACCAGCAGAAATGAGAAGTAGCAGCCTTGCAGTCAATGTGAATTGCGCTAAATAAAAGTATTTGTTACGGCAACAAAAATTGCCTTCAGAAAACGCTTTTCTCCCAGACTCAGCTCTCTGGGATGGACTCAGTCCCTGCAGGAAAATGGTTACTCTTCCCTTTCAAGCCCACTTATCTCACACTGACATTCTCAGCGGAAGGTGCTATGTCACCCACAAACCTCCTTTTATTTCCTATAAAAATGTAAATCAGCCTATTTTTTTCCCCCAACAACGTTATGTAATGAGCAGTGTCCTCGCTCAATCATTTTGAAGACGTGCTTTAGCCTCTATTTTATGCAGAAATCTGTAAGACTGAAACCATTCCTCCCCTTCCTTCCCTGATATTTCAATGCTTGCTCCTTTGCCTGCTGATGCAAAGCTCTGTGGCCATTCCTGGCGTGGGCAGGACCTAAAAACACCTCAGAGGGCAACAGCAACATCCTTATATTCTCCCAAAGATATAAAATAAATTTTCCCATACATTAATTGCCATTGCTTTCAGGAAAAAAGGGGCAACCTTGAGCACTTGCCCTCAGAGCCAGCTGGGATGTGTAATTGTACAAATCTGTGTACATTTGTAATTGTAAATGAGGCTGGTCCTCCATGATCAAAATTTCAAGACACTGCCCTTTACTGGACCAAATTTTCCTTTGCTTACAGCACTGTCACACATTTCCCACAGCAGATGAAATGCTCTCTTCTGGGGGCAGAATCACAGTGAAAACACAGGAAAAATAGGGAATTTTGGTCAAAAAAATTCACTTGTTTTTGAGGGCAAAAACCCCCATGGTCTTGGTGGGTTTCCAGTAACCAGGTCTGAAAATCCTACACTTGGCCCCAGGAGAAGGGACTGGAGATAATCTTTGTGTCAGCAATTCATCTCATAGAACCAGAAATCTCCCACTGTCCTCATGAAGATCCACCCAGACTTCTCTGACCTGGGGAAAACTTCACTTCCCCTGCTTTCTGTCTTACTCACTTGTCATTTCCTGCCCTGGATGAAGCATCCCTGCCTGTTTAGTTCTTCCTTGGGTTAAAATTACTCAATTTCTTTAATTATCCTTGATGCCCACCTCTTGCTCTTCTAGACCTGTGAAAAGCCGTATATCAGTATTGAGTTAAGGGGATCTCAGCACAGGGAGAAGCTGGAGCAGAATCCCACGTGGATGGAGGCATGGCAGACCAAGGTTTCCTGTTCTCTCTGCTTCAGTCTCAGTCATTCCTAAAAATAATGCCCCAACCAACTTCCAGACTAGAAATGCTGGAGAAGCACTGTCCAGTAGGGCTGGGGTTTTCCAGAGACCCCCACACTGCAGCCCCTGGGTGCTTTCATAGCTTTTTTATAGAATAGTTTGGGTTGGAAGGAATCTTAATGCTCATTCTGTTCCACCCCCTGCCATGGACAGGGACACCTTCCACTATCCCAAGCTGCTCCAAGCCCTGTCCAGCCTGGCCTTGGACACTTCCAGGGATCCAGGGGCAGCCACAGCTTCTCTGGGCACCCTGTGCCAGGGCCTGCCCACCCTCCCAGGGAACAATTCCCATCTATCCCTGCCCTCTGGCAGTGGGAAGCCATTCCCTGTGTCCTGCCACCCCAGCCTCTTGTCCCAAGTCTCTCTGCAGCTCTCCTGGAGCCTCTTTAGGCCCTGGAAGGGCTCTGAGGTGTCCCTGGAGCCTTCTCCTCTCCAGGTGAGCACCCCCAGCTCTCCCAGCCTGGCTCCAGAGCAGAGGGGCTCCAGCTCTTGGAGCATCTCTGTGGCCTCCTCTGGACTCGCTCCAGCAGCTCCATGTCCTTCTGATGGTGGTGCCCCAGAACCAGGGGCAGCTCTGCAGGTGGGATCTCACCTGAATCCCACCCTCACCTCCTGCCCATGCTGTGGGATGAGCCCAGGATAATGCTGGCTTTCTGGGCTGCCTCTTCAATCCATAGGTACTGAATGTCACCTGCTAAAAGATAAGCAAATCCTCTTTTTGTTTTGTTTTTTATTTGTTTTATTTTGTTTATTTTGTTTTTGTGTTGGGTCTTTTTCAAGGCTTTACACACATATGCATCCCCTACCACCCATACTCTCCCTTTCTTCTGCCTAATTTCAGAGTAAGGAAGCCACACATGATGTTTTCTCTCCAGGACACGGTGAACTGGCTGGCAGGTTGTCTGATGAGAAGGAATCTGCACCGGGACTGTGAAGAAGTGGGATCGTCTGCCTGTTGTTTGCCATGGGAAAGGGAAGATCCCTGCGTTCAGCTGCTACTGAAACCAGGAATGCCAGCTCAAAACCTGGAACATCAGCTTGGGAGGACGCTGCTCTGATCTGCTGTGGCTGAAGGAGGCTCAACCCCATGTCCTCAGCCACCCAGGTGTGTTCACAGGGGTTCCACAGCCGGGGGTCCCTGGTTGCCCCGGAGCTGCCTGGCTGTGATGGGGTGTGTGGGGCACAGGGGGCCGGGATGTGCTGGTGGATGGTCTGGGTCGCTTTGCTGAAGCCTGGGCCAGGACCCCCGACGGCCTCCAGCTCTGCCAGGGCCGTCTCCACGTCCCCAGAGGCTTTTGCCCGCTCGCTGGACACGCTCAAAGTTCACGGTGCTATAAATACCCGGGCACAGGGCTGCCAGCGGGGCCGGCCGGCGCGGGGGGGCTGCTAAAACCCAACGGGCTTGCCTTGCAATTAACCCTGTGAGTGCACTAGTCCCCCCTGTGCGCCTTGGAAAAGAGGAATCCTCCCATTGGAAATGTATGTAAAGCCAGAAGAGAGCAGCAAACTCCTTCAGTGGGCTGATTCCTGCTGGGAAGAGCCCTGGGATTGGTACCAAGACTGGAAGAGCACAGGGTGCTGGAGGAAGTCGCAGTGGATGGGTGTTTTGTGAACAGGCACATCTGCAGCTGCTGTGTGAGCCCCCAGCTTGGGCAGGTCGTTGTGGTGGGGATGAAGTGATGTGGATCCAGCATGGCTTGGGTACCCCATAAAGCAGAGGCTGCCCGTGCACCCCACATTCCCCACAGAGCGTGGCTTCATGCTACACAGCCCCACGCCCTGGCCCCCATAGCACTGCACGGAACACGGCCCCACACCCTGCCCCACATGGCCCCACAAGCACAGCCCCAGCCCTGCCCTGCATGCCGCCATACACCGCAGCCCGGTGTCCCCCAGCCTGCCCCGTGTCCCCGGCACCACGTGCAGGACTCGTTCCCAGCAGAAGCGCCAAAACGCATCGTAAAACTTGGCTACAGAAATGCAGTAAATCAGTACAGGCTGCAACCCCGGCCTGGGGACAACCCCAAAATGTGCAGTCCCCAGTGGTGCCAGGTCAGAGGCAGAGCACAGCACATCACCTGCAGCCAAACCGGGGAGACGCCTGTGACCCCACCCACAGCTGGACAGAGCCTTTTTGCGGCGCCACACGTTATCTTTTTAACCATTTCCACACCTTACCCTGCCGGGCTGAGGGGACAGCCAGTCTCTGAGGAAGAGCCTCTTGCCCCTTTCGCCTGCCTAAAGCACAGATTGGGAAGCTCGGGGAGAGCAGAGGACGAGCCGGCAGCGCAGAGCCCCAGGGCTGTGTGCTACCCCCGGCTCCCGCTGAGGCTGGACACAACTCAGTGCACACATAGCTCAGGGACAGGCTCAGGACTGAGCAAGGTCCTGGTGACCACAGGTGATCTCCAGCTCCACCAGGGCCAGGCTGCCTCGAGCACGGGACCGCACATCCCCACGGCCTCGCAGGCCGGGGCTGACCCTGTGCCCTGCCCTCGGGAGTGTCGCAGAAGCGAGGCACCCTTGGCCTTGATTAGGTCACAGTGCCACCAGAACAACCTCATGTCAGCCTGGGAAATGTCACCTTTTGGGTCCCTTCAGGCCAAGCAAAGGCACATTCATCACTTCACTCTCCACCATCTCCTCCCATCAACACTGCAGCTCCCGTGATGCCAAACACCTCCTTGCTGCAGTTGGATGTCGTGGTTCTTCCTGCCGCTTACTTGACCAGGATTTTGGGTTACTCAGGTCATCGCTCCTGTGGCCGACAGGGTCCTGCTCCACAGCAGTGCCCTGCCCCGTTCCCCACACTCCCTGTGCTGCTCTGGGATGTGGCTGTCCCAGAGCTGGTCCCCTCCAGCCCGGGGCCGCTGTCAGCGGCACTGCCGGGCTCTGTGCACGGCGCAGCACCGAAGCAAAGGAGCCTGGCGGGTGGCACTAGGGGGAGATAAAGGCCGGGACATGCCGGGCCCTGAGCCCTTGCCAGCCCCTCCTGTCCCCTTGTCCCCAAGGCCACCCTGGCCCCAGCTGCTGGCGGGGACAAAGGAGAGAACTGCAGGTTTCCACCTATCACAGTCCCGTTGCTTTCTGGGCTATTTCCTGGAATCCTCAGTCTTTGGGAAGCATCTTTGGAAACAAAGGCATTTACACCTTTATGTAGCAGGTATAAAAGCAAGAAACTACCTTCTCCCACATGCAGGTAGCACATGGACACCCCAAAAGCCATCCAGAAAGGAGGAGAACAGATACAACGCCCAGAACGGGGGTCAGCAGGGAAGGATGAGTCCGGGGACATGGCCTGGAAGCAGAGAGTGACACATGCTGCAAGACCTCAGCTGGGGGCTCAGCCTGTCACATCTGACTCCCCTTTCCTAATGCCCCTAGGTGCAGCTGGCATCAGCACAGCTGTGACAGCCTCTACAGGACCCCACCACCAGCAAATTGGGCACCTTCAGGCTAAAAATCATTTCAGGGGACTTCTGGGTCAAGGTACCATCCCGGTATCACATCAGCTCCTCAGCTCCCATGGATGTTCTCTTCTCCCCAGGCTCCCTGCAACCCCTCTCAGCAGAAATGAGTTCACCAGGCAGAGTTTGGGAGAGCTCCTGGGAGACAAGGATGTGAACCAGCAGGACCTGTCCCCAACAGAGCTGTTCATGCCCAGCTGGATCACAGTGGCACCCACAGGTGCAGTTGTGGCTCCTGTGGTGTGAATCAGTGCTGGATGCTGGGGCAGGCACTGTACAATGGCAGCTCTGCAGGCAAGAGCCACACAAGAGGAGGCACTTTCCCCTTGTATTTTCTATGGATTAGAAAGAAAAGTTAAATTATTTCCTCTTTTGCCAGGAATAGGGATTCAGAGTGCGGTTGGCACAGAGTTGTCAAAAAATGCTTCCAATACAGGTTTGTACATCACTTGCAGTGCCATCAAGCCACGTGCCCTGGGGGCCTGGCCTCACTGGGTACCTGCCTGAGCTCCCCCCAAAAATCTCTCCCCCACAAACTCTACACAAAAAACACCCCAAACCATCAACCCACTGCAAAGTTGTGTTTTCTCTTCCACTGCCCAGTTTGGTCACAACCACAGCACACAGAGACAACACTTGCCCTGCAGCCACATCTCTGGTTTGCTCATATTTACAATTATTTAGAGCTCCAGCTCCACAGTTTCCAACATTCTCTCTCCTAAACTTCCCGACTGCCGGCGCTGGAGGGGAACGGGGCTGGTAACGTGATAGGGATGTTGGCCTCGGACCAGGAGGCTGGATGCAGAGGGAGGAAGGCAGAGGGGTGCCCAGACTGGGGTGTTATCCAAGCCCCTGCAGGAACAAGGTGTCTTTGGCTTGACGTGAGCTGGCAAGAGCAAGAGGAGGGAAGGAGATCCTTCGTCAGCACTTTGCTATGCACTGTGCTCCCTGCTCTCCACTGCCCGGACACACGGACTCACCACTGCTGTGGTGGCAGGACAGCTGTTCCCAGGGCTGCTCATCCCAGGTCCTTTCTCCCTCTCAAGCCTGCAAAATTCCATGTTCTGCTTCAGCTTGGTTCCAAACACATGCCCAAAAATCGGAAACCAACACAACATCACTGCTTTCCCCACACTGCGAGGTGAATGAGGCACACGCAGCAGCACCCGATGGGTCACCCCATGTGCCGAGTGTCCACTGACAGAGGCGGCTCCAACACAATGCTGGTGTATAAAAGAGCTGATGTCTGTGCCCAGACCCTGTCACAGCCCCTAAACCCTCAGGGGGCTCTGGCACAAGTCTGGGGTTTGCATTGTCCCTTACCCGGGCAGATCTGTGGGTTTGCAAATCAACCTGGAAGTAAAGGCTCATTTTTCTGCTATTTTTCAGTAAGTTAAATAAGCACAGAAGCATTCCCTGAGACTGCTGAAAGCACCCAGTGCTGTGACTGCAGCACAGCTTCTCCCCTGTGAAAAGCATCATGTGCCACCATGGAATGCCAGTCCAGGATCTTGGGCTGCAAACAGGCAGGGATTTGGGGTTTGTTTCAATTGTTTCCATGCTGGTTCTTTGCTTTGAACAGATCATTCCTAAGATCGTGCCATTCTGCCACATGTTCTAGACGTCATTTCCCATCTCCCAGTTTGGACACAGCCTTTGAAAAAGGACATTTCACCTCCAGTGTGCCCCTGGCACTAACACAGCCCCTCTGCAGGCAGAGCTGGGTTCTTCCCAAAGGTTCCTGCTCTCGGGCACCTTGTGCCAAGCCCAACATGGTCACTTTGTCATTGACTGTCAAGTACAAAGCATATGCAGGACAAATGGGTATGAGGTTTGTAAGATAATTAAGCATGTTAATGAAGTTCATTTACACCTAGGTCTTAAATTCCCATTAACTCTGTGAGGCTGGGAAATAAGAATTGCTGCTTGACGTCGCAAAGCAACAGAAGTTTAGTTACCAAAAGCAAAATTGTGATAAATGAGTGAGACCCAAAGCTGCTGTGGCCTGGCTGGGCACAGGCCTGGAGGTCCCCCTGGCAGAGCCACAACACACCGTGATGCCCCTCAGGCCACTGCAGTGGCCACAGCCATTAATGTGAACTGCTGTGGGCTTTGCTGGACTGAAATGTCACAGAACCAGAGAAAGCGGGGGAAATCATTGCTCCGAATAAAGATTTGACCCAGAGGTGAAGGAAAAGCTCTTTGGTGTGAAAAGGAAAGTCAGTGGCTGCCCCTGAAGCAGGACCAGGGCAGAGTCCTTTGATGAAATCGTGGTGATGGCACAGCAGAGACAGGCAGATGGGCATTCCTTGGGCAGAGATGGAGTCCAGGGCTGTGACCCAGAGCTGGAGCAGCCCCAGGAAAACAGCTTGGATTGGAGATCCCCAGGAAACCCCCAAGGATATCCCAGGGGAACCAGGGCAGGAGCTGGCAGGTGTGCTCCACACCCACCTCCCACAGTGCTGGAGCTGGGAGGGCACTGGGGTCCTAATGTATGGCCAGAGGTCACTTGGAAGTTCTCACTCCACAGGAAAGCTTAAATATCACCTCTGGGCAAGCAAGGAGGGCAAAGGCCGGACAGTTCCCAGCCACCCACGGGTCACAGACTGGGAGATGGCTCCAGGTGCTGCAGCACCTCTCCATTACCCCCGAGGTAATGGTGGTTCCTCAGAAGCAGAAACCCTGAGAGTGGCACAGCCAGGTGGTACAGAACCACCACCCCCACACCAATAACCTGTGGGATTGGGTACCACTCACCTTCCCAGCACCCAGGGCAGTCCTGGAGCCTCCTTCTTCCAGAAGAGGAAGAAGCCAGTGGATCCCACAGAGATCCCATTCTGCAGCCTGCCTGAGGCACCACATCCCTGGCAGCATCTATAGATGGGAGACATGGAACAGCCTCTGGCCTGGCCCTGCTGTCCCCCACTGTCCAGCTGAGCTGAGCACACCATGGCAGCAGGCTGAGCACCCAAGGCTCACTATGGACAAACACAGCCCAGACTTTCAGGAACTGCTGTGAAACATCTCCCTGAGACATCTCTGGGCTTTTCTTGTTACACATCCCCACATAAACCAACCATGCACAGGGTGAGTCCTTCAATACACCCAACACCGGTGTATGACATGTCCTGACCACAAACCAAGGCACATGGAGAAAAGAAACTTTAACATGGCCTTACCCAGGACAAGACAAACTGAAAACAGCAAGACTGGATTCATTTGAAATACCTTGACCAGATTTATTAAAAAATATCCCTTGGCAGTTGACAATCACCACGATCCACAATCAAAACCTGACTGGACAACATTGGAACAGTTTTCACTGACAGCAGGAGGTGAATACCTGGGAACACCCAGCAAGGCCTACACACCCCTGTTGGCATTAAACACTGGGCTGGCACTGAGGAGCCCAGGGCAAATGTGGGCTGTGGTGCCAGATGCACCACAGGTGTGCTTGCATACTTACCTGGTCAGTGGGAAAAAATGTTCAAAATATGGGGGAAAAGAATCAGTCAGGAGCCAGAGAAACTGGACACTGCTTCTCTTTGATTCCAGCAGCTCTTGCTCTGCTGCAGCCAAGGGAGAGTAGGGAAAGGGAAGCTGGACAGTGTGGCTGGACACATTCAGATGCTGTGGATGCCTGGTGAGAAGGGTTTGGTGCTGCAGGACACAATAGTGCTGGGTCACTGGTCATCAAGAGGCAGCAGGATCCAGAGGAAACCTTAACATCTGCCAGGTCAAACCCTGACTGGGAAAGGCTCAGGGCTTCATTAGGGGTTTCATTCCCCAGTGAAACCCGAACACACAGCAGGATGCTGACAAGGAACCCCGAGAAAGGTGGGGCTTGCTCTTTGGGCCAGATTCTGGTTTTGGAATTATCAAGGCTCCTCTTCTTGCCCAGCCACTGCTGCTCAGCCAGTCCTTGCTCTTTGGACACTCACTCCAGAAAAATTGCCTCACTCCCCTTTCCAAGTAAATGAAGGGGATCTGAATAAGGCACTGAAATTCCAGAGTAAAACATCAATGCTCTCTGCCAAAGAGAAAAATAACTATTTAAAGTTCATCCCCAGTTTTGGCCAACACAAGCTCCCTGTGAGGAAAAGCTTTGCCCAGCAGTGACCTAAGGTGGCTGCAGAGGTGCTGCCAGTGGCGGCTGCAAAGTCCCTTCCCAACACTTCAGGGCTGGATTAAAATAAGGAAAAATTAGGAAGGACTCATCTTCTCACCCTGGGCACTGGGAACAGGAAGGTCATTCACTGCCAACCAACACATCAAAGCATGTCTATGTGACAAATCCCTTCTGTGTTTAAGATGCCTCCTAAATATGCACCTAATCAAAAATTAACTTGGTGGCTTCACGATTATCAAAGAAACATTGTTAGAAGCCAGATCCAAAACAAGGGGCTGAAAAACCTATTCCAAACTATTCTTTTTCCAGATCATGTGCCAAGGGCTGCGGCTGAAGCAGGGTTGGAGCAAAAATACGAAAGCAAAACCGATTTGGAGTTGACACAGTGTATTGTGAATTATTTCTCAGCTTTTCTACATCTAAGAGAGCATGAAATGATCGGCCATACAGTGGAACAGTTTAATATACAATTGATTACAGAGCCGCAGATAATAAGTGTTGGATCTATATACACACACAGAGCTTAATATTTCACAGATACAACTTTTTGCCATCTCGGTTTGTCCACGAAGCATTGGCAGAGTATTTACAGTGAGGCTGCTGCGAGGAAGCCCCGTCCCCCCGCACAGCCCCGGGCGAGGCTGCCCCAGCAGGGTGTGTAAACAGAGCGGTTCTCTCTCTGCAAGGGAGAGAGAAGCACGGGCTGCACTGGGCAGGAGGGAAAGGAACCAGAGATACCAGGGAAAAAAAGAATGTCCAGCTAACCTGGAGATTTCAAAACACTTAAATTTGCCTTTTAAAGTATTTTAATTTGAAACTGTTCTCAATTAATTTTCAATTTGTAATTCAATAATGTTTCAATGGCATTTTCAATTAATGCTTTCTATCCATCCCCACGTGTGCTTGTGCAAGGACAGGGAGCGCTGAAGCCCTGGGTCAGCACTGAGGGAACTTCTCAAGGAAGCAGGGGATGCCCAGGGGCCTGTGCTGCCTCCCAGGCCCACTCCTTGCCCTTGGCAAACCAAAACCAACCCTGGGTTCAGCTGATCACTCCAAAAACAATCTCTCTTGGGCTGTTTGTAATCAGGTACCACCACCCTCGACACCCAGTGATGGCTCTTACAGGGGGATCACTGTGTGGCTGTCACTGTTCCGACAAGATCCAACCCCAACCCTTATCCCCAGCCCCAGCTGGTCGTGGTCAGACACAGCTGATTCATAGTGCAGGCTTTCAGTAGCCAGCTGAAATTTGCTCTGTGAGAAAAGCAAACCAACAGGCAGGAGGGAAGGTGCATTTCCCAAGGTGTCCATGGCCTGGCTGCACAGGGCAGGATGCTGCCCAGGAGCAAAGCTCCCAGAGCTTGGGGACAGCTCGGCTGCTGGAGCTGCTGCTGCCCAGGCACCTACAGGGCAGCTCCTCCACTGGGGCTGGCTCCAGGGGCTCCTTCCCCACTCACCTCCCCTTTCCCATCATTTACATCCCTGCCTTGGCTTCAATGCTGAAAGAACCAAAGGGCGAGAAAGGAGGAATCCAGCCCCTGCCACTGGCAAACACAATGTTTTATGCTAAGTTAAGAATACTGTTGCATGGAAAGGAGGAGCTTTCCTGAGCAATGCAACACCTAAAGCCTCCAGCTGGCACTGAGCAGCGAGGTGACTTTCCTGAGAACACAGGGGGGAAACTCATTTAGCTGTTCCTGGGCAACTGGGTGAGGCTGGCCAGGGTTCTTGTCATCTTTGGATACTGTTGTTGCCTCCCTGCAAACCAGAGACACCCGCCATCGAGCAGGAAAAATTCCCAAATATTCAGCGCGGCCTCAGAACTGTGTTTCTTGTCTCAGCAGATGTTGGAGTTGTTAAGGCTCTTGGCTTTAAAGAGTTTATTACTTTGGAAGTTTAAAGCTGTACTTGCAGTAGGGTGTAACAGGTCTCTGTCTTGACATAAATATTATGTATCTCTGTATCTCAGCATGGGCTCTGAAAGCAGAAGCAATTAAATTGGGGAGAGGGACCCTGGTAACTGTGGGCTCCTGGAACATCTGCTGGTGCTGGTGGGACCAGCACCCACCTGTGCAGTGGCCAAACCCTGGATGAGGCAGGGATGCAGAGCAGAGCTGGCAGTGCTGCCACCCCTTCCTTTGGACGTGGTGGAGTGGTACATCCAGAACTGGAAATAAACCCCAAACACAGCTCTGGGCTCTCCTGGAAAAGGCAAAGCTTCAGAGTCACTGCAGAGGCATTTCCCCTTGGGCACACCCACAGATGGACCACATGCTACGAGTCCTTCCCTGCCCTGAGCTGCATCTCTCAGCACAAGTCGATACAAACCATCTTCAATTCCAAAGATGGAGCTGATGCACTAAGGTAGAAACAAGTGAAGACATGAGTAACTGGGGGAGGAAAAGAAGGAAAAACTTGAGAAAGTCACTTTGACTCATCCGAAGGAGGATTTGAGAATTGATGGCTAAATCAGTGACATGGAAGTGGTGGCACTGGCCTACACCACACATTCAGCAATGAGCTGGATGACAGATTGGTCAGAGCATCACCAATGAGAGTGGGGACTTCAGACTGTACCAACTGTTCACAGCCATGACCTTCTCTGCAGTTTTTCAATTCAGTGAACACTTCAATTTCTGGACATTAAAATCCATTATGGGCATGGAAATGCTCCAAGAGCTGGAGCCTCTCTGCTCTGGAGCCAGGCTGGGAGAGCTGGGGGTGCTCACCTGGAGAGGAGAAGGCTCCAGGGACACCTCAGAGCCCCTTCCAGGGCCTAAAGGGCCTAAAGCTGCAGAGGGACTTGGGACAAGGGATGGAGGGACAGGACACAGGGAATGGCTCCCAGTGCCACAGGGCAGGGATAGATGGGATATTGGGAAGGAATTGTTCCCTGGCAGGGTGGGCAGGCCCTGGCACAGGGTGCCCAGAGAAGCTGTGGCTGCCTCTGGATCCCTGGAAGTGTCCAAGGCCAGGCTGGACAGGGCTTGGAGCAGCCTGGGACAGTGGGAGGTGTCTCTGCCCATGGCAGGGGGTGGAACAAGGTGAGCTTTAAGGTCCCTTCCAACCCAAACCATTCTGGGATTCTGTGCAATTGTTGCAGTGAGCCAGAAAACAGAGAGAGAATGGAGCAAACAACGCCAGGGCCGAGATAGGAGATACCAACAGCGGCCTTGGGGTCGTTCCAGAAGTGTAAAACACCAAGAGCTGCTGCCTCAGACACTGATCTCCAGCGTGGGGACTGGCACGTGGGACAGCTCCTGAGGAGGATGTTGAACTCCACCCCTGGAGCAGCTGGGTGGGAAGATGCTGGGGTCCTGCCTCCAGCTCCTGGCCAGCCTCGGGCTGGGCAGCTGGGTTAGGGCAGCAAATATTTAGCAGCTACAGTAAGGGACAAGGGAAAAAAAAGAGCTTTAAATGTCTCCCACCAATCTGTTTTGTCCAAACTAATCTTTCTCCGGAGCCAATACTGAGACCCAAAGGCAAGGAGCAAACAGTTCTGTACGTGTTGTACAGCCCAGCCCCTTATCAGGGCTGAGACAGAAGTTCAGTTCACATCAGAAAGACTTGAAAGAGATTTTATATAAAATATTTGTATTTTTTTCCTACCAAAGCTTTACCCAGTGTCTGCAAAGCACCTCAAACCTCCTTCTCACGGCACCCTCAAACTGCACCGCTGTCAAGACAAGACACATCCCACTCCTGTTTTATTTTGTCCTCCTTCAACCTCTACAGAGCCTGATATTTGATTTTTAAATGAACTCTTTAAATAAGACATAGGCAATAAGCTCCTGCTGTCTGACTTTCACCAATAAAACTCCCTGGACAGAGTTCAGAGGGTGGTGTTAATGCACATTTTAATAAAATCAGCCCATTTTAAGGGTTTCTGGTTCCCAGAAAACAAGAACAGCTTGGGAAGCCAAGACTCTGCTTCACACCTGAGACACCTTCCTCTCCTGCAGTCCTGGACATACAGATCAGCCCTTGCAACATCCAGCAGCTTATTCCACATTCCCTTCTCTTTGTCTCCCTGATTCCACACCTGGAAGCACATTACCATATGGATCCAAAGCAGGACTTTGGACTTTGGGACTGTGTCCCACCTACAGCTCTGACCTAAGACACCTTCAGAGCATGGCAGCACTCAGACCACTCCAGGGCCTGCAGGAATTGGTGAGTAATGGTTACCAATTCCAGCTTTTTGATAGGATTTTGCAGAATCCCACTGCCACTGCCTGCACAGTTGTCTCAGCAACAGCAAAGAGCGATGCAAGTTTTACCCCAGGAAACAAACCAAGGACTGCTAAATCCTGCAGAGAGAACATGAAAGGAGAAAAGCATTGGAGCAAATGACTTTGCTGCCCAAACTGATGTTCCACAAGCAGCCAGACAAGTCTCAGCATTTCTCTGAGACTTCAGCTGGCTTTTCACAGCTGCCTGGGCACTGAGATGGCAGTGCCTAGGCACTGGGTCATCCCTGCACCTCCACCTTGGCTGTTCCCACATGCAAATCATTCTGTACTCACAGTCAAACCACCCCTCTGGCATTTCCGGCAACTGGAAAAATCACATCAATAAACAACAACTGCATTTTTAAATTTAATTCTTGAATTTAACTGCAGGGATGTGTTTCTTCTGTATCTTCTGTCACCACCACGAGGAGGAAGCTGCAGCTGTGACCAGGCAAAATGGACCAAGACATCAAAGCAAACACAATCTCCTCTTTCCTCAGGAACAGGGAGGCACCAGCAGCAGCACCCGGAGCCGTGACCTCAGCCCAGGTGCTGCCGTGCAATGAGGAAGACACAGGTTCCCAAAGGTGAGGAGCAAGGAGGCAACAGCCACCTGTGTGTCCCATCCAGATGGAGCAAACATCCAGATGGAGACCACAGCAGGGAAGAAGGGAGAAAACAGGGTCTTAAAATTTGGCAGAACCCCTCCCCCCAAGCTAAGGTGCAGATTTAAACAGCCAAAGGCATTACAGCCAACCTCAGGCACCCTCAGCCTCTTGAGATGTTGTGACATGAATTAACTGCTCCCTTGCGACACCTTTTGCTGCATTCAGAATTAAAGTTTTAGAAACAGGTCAGAGTTAGTGATTTTAAAATGCCAGAAACCCTAAAAACTTGGCCTTTTACTGAGGAATAAACTCCTTTTTAGCTAAAGCTGCTATAACAATGGGGAGCTCCCTTCAGTTTTGCTCTGGGCACCTTCTGTGTTTTAGCCCTAAAGGAAGAGTATCCAAATACTTATGTTTTGTGTAAAGCCCTTGGGGTATCCACCCTTTCCTCCCCTCATTTTGTCACTCCTGGGACACAGCAGAAGCTGCAGCCAGACCGTGGCACTGTCTCACTCTGCTCACAGGGCTCACGTCACCTCCAGCAAAGGGAAATGGCCCCAAATCCTGGGAAGTAAGAGGCAAATCCATCCTCAAAATCCTAATGCTGGAAGTTAATCCATAGGAATGCCGTTTACCTGGTTCTCACTGAGAAATCTCTCCCAGGAGCAGCAGGGAGGAAAAAGCATTTTGGTGTGTTAGCAGCAGATTAAGACCTCAGTGCCCACAATACTCTGTGCACTGCTTGTCACTCTGCACTTCAGAGCAGGTGCTGCAAGTGGCAGAAAGCAACACAGGGCTCATGAACACTCAGCAATCTCCCCAGCCCCTTCTCTGAACCATCTTAAATCAGTGTCATTAAACCACCCTAAAGACTGGAAGCACAGCCACACACAGATTGTCCTTGCTGAATAAATCCTGGGGGACCCAGCCACCCCCCCATGTTCACTGACAGCACTGCTGGCACCATCAGCACACACAGCACAAGCATTTTAATGGAGTGAACTTTGCCTGTGGCCTCCCACCAGCACACGTGTCAGGAATTCTGCAGCAGAGCCACACAACCCTGCTAGAAACGCCTCCAGAGTCATTTCTGTGTCAGGATAAATCTTCAAAAGCGTAAGGGGAGGTGTGAAGGTTCAGCTCACACTGGTTTACCACACAAACAGGTATCTCCCCCTCCAAACCATCCATTGAGAACTGAATTTCTTGGTTTGGTTATTACACTGAAGAGATTTAACCCCTGGCAGCTCCAGCTGTGGGATTCTTGCTGCTGTCCTGGCAATGAGCAAACTGGTCACTCATCAGGAGCCTTTTCCCAATCCAGTTAAGGCAGAGTACCATCACTGGCAGTTCCCAGTACAGACAACAGCCCTTGATTTCAGTGCCCACCAGCGCTGCTGTCCTCAGTGCCTTTATTTGTTTAGTGCCAATGAAACTCCCAGAGCCCCACACCACAGCAGCACAGGAGCCTTATGTACTTTATAGGCTAAAGAAGGATTTTGCATCCTGAAGTGCTTGGACAATGAAGAGGAAGGTGCTTTGGGTCCAGCAGCACCTTTTCCTTTCGGGTTTAACCACCCTCTGCCAACCTCTCCTGGGTGCAGGGCTGGGGCTGGTGGAGGTTTGGTTATTGTGCAGCGTCTCAAGGAGCTGGTGTGTCCTGACTGAGCTCTGCCCTTGCACACAGCTGAGCAGGGAGAGGCAGAGTCTATAAAACTGGGAGAAAGAAGTGACAGGGAGAAAGGCTGGAACGACTCTGAGACAATAACATAACACTAGAAGGCATGTAAACAATTCTGGATCACATTAGCTCCCTGACTGTAGGAAAAGGAATATTGACACACCTTAACTGAAGCAAGAACCCTAACAATGGTTTCAGGAATACATTCTTCAGATGCAAGAGGTATTTGCAGAATTACTACCTGAAAGTTGGAAGTGCAACCCACAATGGGGAGGAGGGAAGTGTAACCTAGGGAGAAGGAAGCTGCTGGAAAACTGTGCCCTCAAAACCACCTCACATTGTTGCTCATTGGGAACTGCCTCCAAACAGGCAACAACATTTGTGGCACAGGGATTTGGGGGTGAGGATTCCCTGGTTTGTTGTGTGCTGGCAGACTGAGCGAAGAAGATGAATTCTGAACAGCTTTTCTATCAAATGGGATACTACCTGCATAATCAACAGCTTTGCAGGGCCTGTGTGCAGAGTTCTGTTTAACTGAGATCCAGAAATCCCACACACTCACATCTGATAAAAGCTTCACAGGCTCCATGCTGACTGTGGAGTGGAGATGGATCTCCACCAGCTGAACAGGAACCCCACAACAGATTTATTTATTACTCAGACCCCAAAATCACATGGGGATAGGAGGAAGAATCAATACACTCTGACTCGAGTTCAGATGGAAAGAGCCCCCAGCATCACACAGCCAGTGCAGCACCACCCCTCCCCAGCTCTTCCCTGGCTGACCAACTTGTTTGGGAATAAAAACCCTTTCACTTTATTTGGTATCAGAGGGAGTTGAATAGTTGAATGGTCAATATGATCCCCAGCAGAGCATCAAATGCCAGAGAGGGAGGTGGTGGAAGCATGCAGAGGGCAGACAGGCACAGCCTAAGCCCCCAATCCCACAGTTCAGCTCCTGGGCTCCCACAGGCCTCTGCTCCCAGGGACCTGCACGGAGCTGTCCGCAGGACTGGGAAATGATTGTGCTTCTCAGCTCACTACAAGGACTCTTCTCCCTATTCCTGCTTTCAGCAGCAGGAAGGGAGCACTCTGTTCTTTTCCCTGCTGCAAAAGCACAGTGTGTGTGTGTGTGTGTGTGTGTGTGTAAAAATCCTGAAAAATGTTGTGCAGCACCATTGGTTCAGTCAGGAGGGAAGCTGGGATACTCAGCTGTGTTTGGTGGCTTCCAAAGTGTGGCCAGCTTGGAAACAAATATTGCCTAAGGTAACATCCTCACAGTGGTTGGTAGTTCAAAGAGGCTCAAACATTGTCTTATTACTCCTGTTAAACCCACGAACAATTCAACTCTCCCGGTCCCTTCCGCGTGCAAAAATTCCCAAATGAAATAAGAAAAACCCCTTGAAAAAACCAAACAGGAATAAAATAAATAAATAAATAAAGGCATTCCCAAAACATTTATTTTGCTTCTCTCTTTCTCTCTCTCCAGTCAGCTTAGAGACACTGATGTCACCTACCTTCACCCACTGAGCCGCGTACGGAGCCGGGAGCCCTGAACTGCAGCACTCCCGTGGTCTCTCCTCTGCTTCTGGAAACCTGTCCCCAGAGCTGGCACTGTCCCAACCCTCCTTCCATCCCCACGGATCAGTAACTCATTGGCTATATGGAAAAGAAGTGTATCCAAAGCACACGATGGCACATGGAGGCTGCAGAAAGCATCGGGAAAGGAGAACAGAACGACAGCAGCTGTTCCTCCTGCCCTAACTAAAGGCTGAGCCACGGCACAACTCGCCCTCCAGCCCGACCCAAAGTGTGTCACCCCTCGCCCAGACATTCTTGTGGTGCTTTACTGGCACTTTATAGCAGTCTCATATGGTAGATACATGCACATGTCTGTGTGTTACATACAAAAGGTCTGATAACAGTAAAACATTGTTCCGAGAGATATAAAAAACCCAAGGAGTTGCATTAGCCAAAAAAAGTGTTTTGTGAGAAACAACAATAAAAATGATATAACCACAGCTTCTCTTTTCTTTAAAATTAGATAAATACCCAAAGCTATGATTTCACTTGGGGCCTCTGTACCTTGACAGGGAGTCCAATGGAGTATATCTGAAGGCACTTAATATCCTCTACTCAGCTGTAAGATGGTTGCACAGGGAGCTGGGGAGCTTGGGATGTGATTTGGGGCATGGAGGAGAGAGATGGATGAAAACAAGCCCTGAAGAGCCATGATCCACACAGCCCCAGGTGCCGAAATGAACACAAACGTACAACCCAGGTGTGGAGAAGGTCTCTCTTGAAAAAGAAAACTGCCAATTGCAAAAGTCTGTGTGTTTCTATGGACAGAGCACTTCATGCAACTCTGACAGTTCATCATACACTCTTAGAGATATTTAGCTTTGTCAGTTCATTGACCTCCTCAGTCCCTGCTTCCTCACAGTCATCCTTCTCCACGGCTTTGCCAAACCTGCACCTCTCCTCTGCCTTCGCCGCGTCTTTCTGGAGCTTCTTGGCGGAAGGAAGGATGTCCTTGGCCTCTGAGTTATCTGTGCCATGGGCAATCTTATCAGAATTCTGTACAGAAGGCACCAGGTTGGCAATCTCATCCGTCGGAGACCGCCCAATGCTGCCATCCACTTGAACCCGAATGTCTGGAGATATGGACAACTGGTGATGCGGCACGATCCCGTTGTCCATGCACTTGGGGTAAAGGTAGGTCTTCATCTGACCCTTCCCCTTCACATTGACCGTCCCCCTGTAGTCAAAGTCATACCCCATCTTGTTGAGGATGCGGTAGCTCTCCTCACTCACCTGGATGCGGCACTCGACGCCGGTGGTGTCCATCCTGCTCGCGATGTTCACAGTGTCCCCCCAAATGTCATACAACAGCTTGGTGGTGCCGATGACCCCGGCCGTGAGGGGGCCGTGGTTAAAGCCGATCCGGAGTTTAAAGTTAAACCACAGCATGTTGTTGTTGAAGTCATCCACCACCCGCATCATTTCTTTGGCAAATTCAAAAAGGGTCTGCAGGTGCCCGTGGGGATGGCTGCTGTCCTGGCACTGCGAGGTGTTCAGCCCCGACGCCGCCATGTAGGTGGCCCCGATGGTTTTGATCTTCTCGATGCTGCTGTAGTGGGGTTTGCTCAGCAGCTCGTCAAAGTCCCCGATGAGCTCGTTCAGGACTCGGTAACACTCCTTGCCACCCTCGTAGTTCTCCTCGTAGAACTCGCTGAAGTTCACGATGCTGGCAAAGATCACCCCGCCGCTGTCGTGGTTTTTGGAATAGCTCTGGGACACCTTCAGCTGCTCGGCCACGTGGTAGGGGATGATATTCCTCAGCAGCCAGTCAGCCTGATCCCTCATGCTCTGGATCTTGGTGCGGTGCAGGTCGGCCTCCACGTCCCCGTGGTAGTGCAGCCGGTAACTGACCTCGAACTCGCGGTTCAGGAACCAGACGAGCAGGAGCAGCAGGAAGGACACCAGAACCACCTCCTGGCCGATCAGCTCCGCCGGACGCTTCGCGTCGCTCGGCACCGAGCTGTTGCACGGGCTCTTTCTGGAGCTGCACAAAGGGGAGAGCACACAGGTGCATTTTAGGTTAGGGCACTGCCATCCCCACAGTTAGAAATCCTCTGCTGGAAAAGGAAGTGTGGGAAGTACAGTTACACACTAAATTGTAAAATACACATTGAGAACTTCATCTGCTGTTAAGAAAACTCCAAAGAATCAATTTAATTCTTAATCTCACTGAGTACTCCCTTAAACCCACTGAGTATTTCTTTATCATCATGTTCAGTGGCACAGCCCAATCCTGTTTTAAGGACTTCACCAAGGAAGCAGTTATCATTATATCTAAATATATCATATTATATATATTAATATATAACTAAAAGCACTGCTTTTAGTATTTTTATGTACCTGTGTGTGTGTTTAGGTATCTGAGTGCACTGAATATCTGTATGAGTTTTGTGGAATTTATCTTGTTTTGTATTTTTTATTACCTCCAGTATTCAGAACCAGCTGCTTTTACAGTCCTGTGCCTTTCCCTTGTGTCCTCACCAAGGACCTTTGCCATGTGCCTTTAATGCTGCACACAAAGGGTTTGGGAGGAGATAACCCTGTAAAAGACACGTCATGGAGAACCCCTGTGGCAGGGGGCTGGAACTGGATCAGCTTTAAGGTCCTTGTGACCCCACCCAGTCTGTGGTTATGAACTGCATGAAAGTGGGGAGCATCTTCCTCTCTTGGAGATCTTTTCTATGATAAAACCACTTCAGCTCTTCATGGCAGAGACAGAAAGTTTCTCCAAGTGCCAAGATTACATAAAATAATCAAAAATTCCTGTCTGCCATAGATTGGGAGCAATATTTCAGATCCTTTCGACAGTTCACTGCCTGCCTGTGCAGATTATGAGGCGCTGATGGAGCATCTGCCAGTGCCAAACCACCCTGAACGAGGAGACATCTGCACTCTCCAATCTCAACTTTCTGCAGAGATTCAAAGACACAAATTGAATCTGAGAAGGCCCCACCTATGCAATCCCAGAAGCTTGGCACACAGTCATGTATGCAGGGATCCAACTGCATTTTTTGGATAAAATTATGGCAAAGCTTGAGATTTGATATGAGCAGACACACGCTTAAGTTTTTTAAGTTAAGAGATGGTCTGAAAAAGGAAAGCATCACATCAACCTTTCTCTTGAAGAGCCAGAAAGGAATCCATACTCAGCACCTGCCTGCATTTCTCTGGGAAGGCAGGAAGGGATTAAAACTCAGCACAACTGGAGCAACAGCTCCAGGAGAGAAGTTTGAATTTGTTACTGTAACATATGAAAAAATGGCTGAGTTAATTTTGTTGCTTCATGCCCATGGGGGACAGGCTTTCACTCTGGATATATTTTAGAACTGAACTTTATTACAAGCACAGTTTCTTCTTCTTTCATTCTCAAATACTTGACTGACAGAAAAGTGTGATGAAACAAAACCACAGCACAGCTGTGAGACAGATGAACGAGCCTCGTATCCAAAACCATTTCTCTGTGCCAGTCTTTGTATCCATTCACTTTTTACAGAAATCCTATGGGGAAAGAATGGCGAGTGAAATATTTACAATACAGAGTGTGCAGGTTGAATTGCAGACGAAAGATAGGACAGACTACATTGGAAATGACTTCTTTTGTTTTCTACCATAAATATACTTCTCTCAGGAGAAGTAAAGGTGTATTCATTTTATTCCCTCTTCATAAGGGGACCATGAAAGCAGGAGATGTCCCAACTCAAAGTAGGGTCCCACCATGAGGTCCCTGTAATTGCTGTACCAAGACCCCCCTCCCTCCCTGATTCTCAACAGAACCTCTGTGATGAACCTGTTTATATCCTCCCTTGAAAGACAAATCAGAGACAAAGACACGGTTTAGTGGTGGCCTTGTCTGGGTTAATGGTTGGACTTGATGATCCTCGTTGGTCCCTGTCAACTCAGAATAGTCTCTGATCCTCTGATCTTGGAGGTCTTTTTCAGCCTAAAGGATTCCATAATTAATGACTAGAAGGGAACAATTCCTGAAATACAATCCTTGCTACCTATTTTGGAGGTGACAAAATGGTCTCCCCTGCTTGATGGGCTTATAAAACAAAATGAGGGGATGGTAGGTAAGAGAAAAGATCTTGGGAAGTAAGACGAGGTGGGGGAAAAGTGAGGAAGGAATCTGGATTAAGGAGCACAATTCAGGTTCTAGGTCCTTCTCTGAATCTGAGTTCATTATTTCACACATCTTGTAGGCAGAGATCTGTGAAAGGATCAGAGCAATGACTCTGTTACTGCTCTGAGAGTACAAGTTTTATCCAGATAATCCCCTCTAATATCAGACATTCCTGCCACAGAGATTTAAGTCATTAAAGGCTTTTTATTTACAGTTTGCTGTACAAAACACTCCTCAAAGTACTTTAAGTCCTCTCCAGTAAATGAGGTGAGCACCACAAATGTTCATCAGGAAGTGGAAGGCAGGATCTGCCTTCAGGGATGGAGCTGCTGCCTCCCACTCCCCACTCCTGCAGCGCTGGCACCTCGGAGCTCTCCGTGATCTGCTCAGCCTGGCCTGGCCTCGTTGGCCACGTGGGCTCCGGCCCTGAGATCTGCACTCCCTGTGCACTGACCTCCTTCCACAAATGGAGAATGGGCTGGGATCCCAAAAAGAACCTGCAGTGGCTTCCCCAGAGCAGGGGTTTTTATCCCTCTGTGTGTCAGTATGGAAAGCCCTGATTCCAGCCCAAAGGAGATGGCCCTCACTTGGAAATGCAGCCTGGGGATGTTGCAGTGACCAGGATACAGGACCCACAGGGCTGTAAATCACCTCTCCCAGGCAGCAGCCATGACCTGGAGTCACCTTTTGGAATGAAAAGAAGGAAAACTCCCGTACACCTCCAGCAGAAAGGATTGACCCCCCTGCCCAATCTTTCTCAATTCTACTTTTTATGAGGTGCTGCAGCAGAAAACTGATTTTAAAAATCATTCAAATTGAAATCTTGAGCTGACAATGTTTCTTTAACTGGTGAAATGCTGCCTGGCACAGCCCCCTCACTATTAACTTGGCACCTCCATCCAGGCTGTGAACATGGAACAAGTGAGACTCCAGAGATAGAATCTCCTTTGGCTTGATCACAAATCATAAAGATAATGGCTTTCCACTTACAGAGCTTGCTGGAAAGCCAGTTTGCTTCTGAGCCAGTAACCCCTGTTTGGATTTGGGTATCTTGCTATATTGAAAGAGGATGCCTCTGCCTGCTGAATCTGAGAGAAGAATGCAAGAGAGGAAAGGTGTGGAAAAGGGGTTCAAGCTGCTGCTTTCCATGAAGAACGGGCAGTGGATGCCTATAAATCCTTCCCTACAAGGAGGTGACTTCAGTCTCCACTCTGTGGCCGACTGCTGTTCCCCCTTGAGCAGCCACACTGGAAAGTGGCACATCCCACCTGCTCTGAGGTGAGGAAGGAATGACAATGAGAAATATTTTCTGCTTAAAAGACAAAGTTCATGGTTGTATTCTTTGGGTTGAAGAACTGGGCTGCCTGGAAAACAAGGCAAACTCCACATTTTTATTTACAGACAGTCCAGAGATGAACTCTGTGCTAAGGCTTCATTACCATTACTGTCTCTCTTCCCAGGCAACATTAATATTATCTCTATTCTTGATCAAGGAAAGGCAACAACCTCATTATAGGCAACACACAAGCTTACCTAGCTCTCTTAGAACACAGTAAAACTTTAGTGCTGAGTGGGGTAAGCAAGGAACCTAATTTATTTAAATCTGGCAGAAAGGTGTAGCAAAAATTTTTGTTAGGCTAAGAGAGTTTCACCTTTTATTAATCCATTACCAGAAAAAAGGGTTCATTCTGTACTCTAGAAATGTGGTATACAATAATATACAGCATAAAAAAAAAGAAGCCAAAATCTGTTTAATGGCAGAAAGAGAATAGGATTAACTCCCAGTTCTCTCTTTTAACTTCCAATACTTGTTAATGTACAAGTTTGGGCAGGGTCAGGCCAGGGGAGCTGGACTGAGGGGCAGTGCTGAGCAGAATTAGCACGTGTCTTTCCTCAGCTGAACAAGCACAGACACCATCACAATAAAAGTGGAAAATGAAGTTTAGGAATGTTTAATTGGTGACATATTTTGGTCACTGCTTTACTTGGCCTTTAGATCACAAGGCAAGCCTTGTAAAGGAGGCAAAGCCTCACTCCACAGCTGCTCACAAGAGACACCTCCATGGTTTGGACCTCAGCAACTCTCATCTTCACCTGTCATGAGTTAGAAGTTACATATTTATGGAAAAAAAATATCTGCAGGAAAACAATGCTTGACAGGTGATCTTTTCACAGATTTATGTCACTGAGGGGAAGAGCCAGTTGTCAACAATTTAAGGCAGGATGAATTATTGATCAGTGATTAGCAGCTGGCCAAGAACCTGCTGAGGAAGAGGTTTGTAATTCTGAGCAGCACAAAAGCTTCACAAATGAAAATAAGGATCCAAACTAAGGCTGATCCTAAGACACCACTGGAGTGATCACCACACTAATGTTAAAAAAATAAATAAATAAAAAAAAAAGATGCCCCCTTCATTCTTCTGGCTTTAAATTTCCATTCTGGATTCAATGAACTGGAATTCTGTTACAAAAATGAACTTTCATTAATCAAAACCAGGAAAAAGGAAAACCCATGTGAGAAAAGCCAGAGCCCCCCAAACCCCAACACTGCTTAGTCCTTGGTGAAGAAATCCCCAAAGAACCCCTGTCTCTGTACTAAACCCCAAGTGTCTTCTGAATTACCACAGCACCTGTGGAGATGAGAGCTATTAAAAAGGAATTTTGTTTTGACACATCCTCCCAGGACAAGCAACATGCTCCTGAAAATCCATTTTAGATGCATTACTGAAGTTACACATCCACAGTTCCATCAAACCCAACGTGGCCCAAATATTGTCCCCAAATCTGCAATGAGCAAACACAGACTTGTCTAATACCACTAAAAACACTTCAAAATAGTATTGCAAAAACTTGCAGTAAACCCATGAGAAACTCAACACTGAAATCACCAGAGTGAATCTTTAACATGTGCATTTTAAGGGGTCATTAATAACCCAGGAAAGGATTTTTGTTTGTTTTGAAAGACTGGAGGCTGAAATTTCCTTTGCTCTGAGTTTTATGACTCCCTGCTCTGGCCAGGCAAGGTGACAGCCAGGCCCAGACTGTCACATCCCATCCTGGGAAGGCAGCTGGCTGCACATCCAGCTTTTCCAGAGGAAGCTCCTCTCCACCTGGGAATTCTCACCTGCCCAGCTGTGAGAGCATCCAGCTCACACTGCTTCTGAATGGTGCAAATCAGCCAAGGAAATCAAAGAAACAGCTCGTGGTAGACAGATAATGCTCTAAAAACTGCTGCTACTGGAAAAACAGATGCTGTTTTAAATAGCTCCTCCATAGTTCTACTTCCTTGAAATCAAATTTAAGGAGAAAATATCATTACACAACTCTGTGACTGCAGCACCAGCCCTGATGGGTTTTGGTCATACCCAAATCATCTGTAAAGGAAATTACATGAGGAGCTTAAATACAACTTCCTGAACCAATTTGCTGAATTCCCAAGTTATTACTGTGGATGCAAAGTTTTGCTACATGTAATTCACTGAAAATGTTTCTATCCCTAAATATAAAGATGGTAATTTTATATAAAGCTTACCTAAAGTTCTGTGCCAAATCTAGATGAGGAGCTTCCAAGGAGCTGAAATGAAAAAAGCACTGATTTCAGAGGGAAAGTTAAAGCAATAAACAAACTTTCCTGCATCATTCCAGACAGAATTTTCAACTTCTCTATTGCACAGACCAATAACTGCACTGCAGACCTGATCAACTGCACACAAACTCTGTCTGAACATGACTTATCTGCTTGGAAGAAGGAAGCAGCCAGAAATGCAAATCCCTGTAAAGGCAAACTGGAATTTTGTGATGCCTGGAACAAGTAATTGTTAAAACAATCCCATCTTACCTGGAAAATAGGGAAAAGCAATCCCAGAACTCTTAAGGCTCCATTATGCTTTCACCTTATGTAAGCACACAGCACAAAGATTTTAAAAACAAAACACAAAGAGACAAACCCCAACATCTCCAAACAAAAACCAAAACAAAAAATACCCCAAAACCAAAAACAACAAAACAAAAACCCAAACCACCCAAAACCAAAAAAAAAAAACAACCCAAATCCTCAACAAACACAGAACCCATTTCTGAAGATGCCATTAGAGAAAATAAATAGTTCAAGCATTTTTCATATTTACTTGTATTACAATTTCTCTGCTGCAATCAAGGAGCAAGAGAGTATCAAACTCTCAGGATTAGTTACAATTGGAAAAGGAAGTAAAACTGCAGAATGGATCAGTCTGTGGTGCAGACAGGGCAGCAATTGCCACTGTGACAAAAAATATTATCAGAATCACAGTCAGAGATGAACAAAAAGATGATTATTAACAAATTGAAGTGAATAAACCTGTGTACCTGTGTGACTTTTGTTCAGGATCAATTCTATCAATCACATTTTCAGACCTGCAGTTGAACAGCTCTCTTACTTGGAATATTTATTTTTGAGGGATGAAATAACAACATATTCCATCATTTCTGAAGCTTGCCCATTAATGGTCACTGCTGTTCACACCACAGGTGGAAATACACCATCATTAGTAACATTTATTAAGATAATGGGGTTTCTAAACATTCACAGAGCCCCTTTAGCACTCAGCAAGAGCTGATGCTGAGACCTGACACAACAGCAACATCTCCACCTCTCAGCTTTGGAAGAGCCATTCCCAATCCCTTAATAAAGTTGAAATGCAGGGAATATGCCCAGTTCTGTGTCTTTCTTTCTGCACAGTCTCAACACTGAGAGCTTGTCCAGGAGTGAATTCCACCATCACCTCCTGCTGCCAGGCTCTGCAGGAACCCCCAGGGAGCTCCAGGCAGACACAGCTGCACTGGGGAAGGGAAGGAGCTCCAGGAACTCCTGCTGGGGGCAATTAGGGAAGAGCAACCAGGAAATGAAGACATGTCATCAAGGGTCTGCTCTTCACTAATTCCCCTGGAAAACCAAACCTGGGGTTAAGTTTGGAGCCTGGTGGGGGTCGGGCTCTGCTCCCAAGGAACCAAGTGACAGCACAAGAGGAAACAGCCTCAAATGGTGCCAGGGGAGCTTTAGATGGATATTAAGGAAAAAAAAATCAAAAGCCCTGGAGTCCCCACCCTGGGGGGATGTAAAAGTCCTGTGGATGTGGCACTTGGGGACATGGGGCAGTGGTGGCCTTGGCAGTGCTGGGGGAACAGCTGGACTCGATGGTCTCACGGGGCTTTTCTAACCTCAAGGATTCTGTGATTCCATGATTCTCAGTGAAGCTGTGGCTGGCCAGTGAAAGCACCAGGGAACAAAGGGAAAAGCCACGGAGAAAAAGTCTTTGTGACTGGGAGTCACTCAGTGCTGGGGGATAAGTGATGATCACTGGGATCCTGAACCCAACAGGACAAATCCATGAGGAGACAAGGGAGGCTTCAGAACCAAACACTCATTTTCTGCACTGAAGCTGGAGAGAATTCCTCTTCCCTCCATGTCCAAGTCCTTTGCAGACAGACAAGAGAGGAGTTTTTCTCTAGTCAATATGATCTAGAAATTATTTGTCAACTGTCTCCAGCTTTTTCCCAAGACTTTCTCCCTGAACCCTTAAAGCCACCTCAAATCATAGATGTGAACAGGTGTAAGAGGTGACTTTTATTCTCTCTTTTTATTCAAGGTAAGTTTAATCAAGATTAAAAGAGACCACAGAAGACACTCAAAGAGGCAATTAAAGCTAAATACTCACTAAAATATGGATCTGCAAACTCTTTTTGGTTTGTTTGGTGTTTTTTTTCATTTTTTTCACCTTATGATTCAGCAGGCCTCTGAAGGAGAGAACTGACTGATTGAGAAGACCTTGCTAAGTCCATCCCAAGGGAGGGTCTCAAACCACTGAGAAATGCAAGTTGATTACAAAATTTTGCCAATAAGAGAAGAAGGCTGGAAGGGCCCCCCTTGACTCTCTTGGCAAGAAAACATCAGGAGAATACTGCAAACAAATTCTCCTTGCAGAAAATCGTTTATCAGAGGAAAACTGGAAAAATTTAAGGTTATTGCACAGAAACTGCATTATCTTGATTCCTCTGGATACTGTTCTGCAGAGTCCTCTGAAAATGTAGGAAACTGAGAATGGAACTGGGTATTAGATCCCATTAAACCTAAACACCTCCCTTCCACACTGGAAAATGCATTGAGGAAGGAGGTGGAAGAATAAGTGATTCCTAAGGGCAAAAATAAATCCAGAGGGGTGTTGGGGAGCAGTTGGGCTCTCTGGCACCACCAAATACCTGGGAAATTCCTTAATAAAACAGATTTTCAAACTAGCGGTGAAATGCAATTCTGTGGCTCTGTAACTGTGTCCTAGACACACATCAGGAAGCACAGAGTGTCACACAGAGGAGGGGCCCCTGAAATCCTTCAAAAAAATAAATAATGAAGAAATAAAATCATTAAAGTTGAGATGCTGGAGAAAATCATGGCAGACAGCAAAATCCTGTGCATCAGCCCCTTGTTTCCCTGGGGAGAAGCCCAGCTGTGTTTCCCTGCTCACCTGGTGGGGCACAAGGAGACGTAGAGCAGGATGAGCAGCACTGCTCCCACCACGGTTGCCAGCAGGGATCTCATCCAGGAGCTGAGCTGGCAGAAGTTACAGTACTGCACAATGGTGATGAGAATGGCACAACACATGAACATGGTGTACTGCAACAGAGAGAGAGAGGGGGGGTTAACAGCTGCCCAGGGCCCTGCCACACAGCCACGCCGGCAGGGAAAGGGGGATAATTCCACCTGGATGATGGGAACAGGGAGTGATCCCATGTGAAGATGGACACCTTCCCTTCCAGGAGCAAGAAAGCTTTTAGCACTGGTGGTTTGTCACCATTTTCCCTGGATGGAGTTTTTTATCACACACTCGTTATTTCAGCGATGTCCAGAGCCTCCAGCTTACCTTGGCCAAAAGCTCAGTGTCTCTCCTCATCCAAAAAAAGGGAAAAAAAAGAAGGTGAAAATTCATGGCAACCCCCTCTCCACTGCTGAGGTTAGATCCTGCCTGCTTTAAACTGAATATGGAAATTCCATTGCATTGGAAATGCAGAGTGCAGTGTCACCCACCTGCCTGCTTTTAAAAACTTCCCAGAGAACGTCTCACACTGCCCTGGAACAGCTGGATCCAGGTAAGGAAAGATCTGCCAAAAGGCAGCTTCAGTCACTGCCAGCTCACACCTGGTAACATGACCACTTGTGGCAATTTAAAAGGACAAGTTGACATTTTCTGTTCCAAATGCCTCATCTCAAAACACCTTTGCCTCTCCATAACTTTCCTGGATAAAGGAAAGGAAGTGCAGGACAGATGCACTGCCCAGAGCACCTTCAGTTCCCCAGGTACAACCTTACAGTGCTCAAAACTCTCAAGTGTGCCAATGATGTGCCAGTTTTGGTTTCCCAAGAATATTCATGACCATCCAAGCTAAACCAGAGACTCCATACTTGGATTAAGGAGCTCTGGTCTAGCTTTATGCTGTGTTTTACAGCATGAAATGATCATTCTCTCCCTTTTCTCTCTCCCTTGAGGTGTCCTGTGCAGCTGAAGCGCAGACTCTGCAGCCTGGCAGTCCTGTGGCATAACAAACAAGCATGTGATTGAGAGCAGACACAGTGTATGGGAAAAAATCCTTACATAATTCACCATTTTTAAACCACAAACAATTGTTGGTGTTTTAAATGACTTAAAAACGAATAAAAGAAATTTCAGAAGTGTCCATAAAAAACCCTATAGCTTTAACTTACTTTTTTCCCCCCATTTCAGGTCTCCTAAAGTGGCAGAGCACTGGTTCTCACTCCAAGTGATGCCCCAGCATGAAGCCAGCCTATAGAGGGTCAGGATGTGCTGGATTTTACTATGGATGCATGGCTTTGGAAAGTTTTTTTTTTCATGGCTGTTTTTGTTCATTTTCATTTTAATTATTTTATATCCAGGGAGGGTATAAAATGCTATGAATAAAAAAAAACTTTGCAAAACCATGTCATAGTAAAGGAGGACACTTACCTGACCCTCTATAGATTGACTCCATTTCCTAGAGCTCCATGAGTGTGGAAACACTGAGCACAAGCCGAGTTGGGACATCTCTTGGAGAGGGAGCCAACAGCCCCACAACTCTGGAGCACCTGCAAGAGGAAAGAAAGGAAAGTTCATTCTCAGTTTGATGATGAAAATCACCATTTTAGTGCTGCTGCCTGAAGTGTTTCGACTCAACCTGACCTGCTGTATTGAGAACACACTCATAAAGTGGTTCTTCTGATATTATCTGAAACATTTGGAGAGATGATCAAGGATGGTGATGAATGGGATGGCATCAAAATCAATTTGACAGATTTGAGAGATTTGAAGGTTTTCAGCTCCCTTCCTCTTAAGGAAAACATTCCTATGGTTAGTTTACTGATAATCATGCAGGGGAAAGATCATTAGACTGAACAAAGAAACAAATCAATTTAGAGCTTAAAAATTCTTAACTAAAATTCCAAAAGGTAAAAGCTGCAGAATGATCTTAAGCATGGGATGGAACAGAATGTAAACCACACCCTCCTGTGACTGCGATAACCACGGGATGCGTGTTTAAATCAGCAAGGACCAAAAAATGTGTGGTCACACGTTCCCATGGAACAAACGCTTCTCAGTAGCCAGGAATAAGCTGTGATAGGAAGAGTGAAGAGGATCTGGTCATTACCTACACCCAGGGCCCTGAAATAGCAAGAGCTTTGTGAAACACAATTCCCTGAAGATCCTGGAAAGGAAGGATCGCACACTGTGCTGCCTAAGAAAAAACCTGCAGAGAAACAATCTTTCATCTCCAGCTTGAGGCCATTTTATTCAGTTTTTAAGCCTTGATTTTAAGCTACAGTTTGCCTTTAAATTAAACTGTTCTTCCCCCTCCTCACTGCTACCCATGGCAGGGGGTTGGAACAAGAGGTGCCTTCCAACCCAAACCATTCTGTGGTTCTATGAATGTTTAACCCCTTGTTCTCCCCTTCTGAGTGCTTTTAATTGCAGAGACACCAAATTCCCTACGAATCTCTGTGTCTGGGTTAAATATGCCAATTTATTCCCAGTTCTTTTCAGAAGGCATTCCTTTAACCATTCCCACAGCCACTGCAATGGCCATTTCTAGGTACTAAGAGCTCTCTCCTTTGAGTTCCTTTATCTCACTCTGCAAAGCCAAAACATCCCTCACTAATCCTGTTCTCACTGTTGAGGTTCACTGATACAGCTTCTCCGACTCCAAACTCCAAATCCAGCCCAGGATGATAATCCTGAGATAAAACCATTTGCATTATCTAAAAAAAAATCCTGCAGAAGTGCTTGGTCTAAGAGGAAAAAAGTATGCAGGCAGCAAGAATTTCTAGGTATCCTCTCTCCTTTTGTCTGAGAGTTTTCACTGTGACTGTGTTTACATAACAGACCAGGAATTCCATCGTCCACAAAGCCCCATCCCTCCAAGGGATCTGTATCAAACAGATGTAAAGCAGGAGGGAGGTGGAGGAAGGCAGGCAAGCAACAAGCTTTGCTAGCTCCAAACCGTCACATTATGGAACGGAATTCAACAACTTACATGTATATTTGTTTCAAAATCAGAGGTGAAGTGTGAAAAAACTGCAAGAGCTGGGAGAGAAACCAGGATTGCACCGAAGAAGTGTCGAGGCAGCCAGCCAGATATCACCTCCAGGAGACGCTTGGTGCAAGTCATCACCTCCTCCAGGAAGAACGCCATCCTGGAACACAGCAAAGCAGGGACCCAGGCATTAATGGCAGCACATCTCCTTGCACCTCTCATTTACCTGTAATAATACAGCTTCAAATCCATCACTTAGGCTCTGGGAGCAACCAAAGGTGCCACAGCACCTGCTGGTGATTCCAGGGAATAATCCAGCTTGGCTGCCAGGTTTGCTCCGGTGAGGAGGGGCAGCAAAGGGAGGGAGAGCCTCGGCATGGTGGCTTTGAGGAAACAAATTGAAAGGCAAACTTCACTTCCTTGGAAGGTTAAAGCAGAGGGAAGACTCCTCTCCATTCATAAATAAATCAGGCAGGGAGAGAGGAAACTTTTTACAAGTTAAAGTTACTGAAAATAACACCAGGAATGTTTGAGGAGCAGGGCAGCTCCAGCACCCATCACACTGCAACCCAAACCAGTTCTCCCAGTTGCAAGCAGCCAGTCTGCAGGCAGGCTCCGTTCCCTGTCATTAGGGAAGGGGAAGGGGAGCGTGGGCTGTGAGCTGGCAGCCTGGCAGGAGCTGAGCTGGAGGAGCTGAGCTGGAGGAGCTGAGCTGGAGGAGCTGAGCCTCGGGAGGCCAGCTGGCACCGCACACCCAGCTGGATCCCACCAGCCACGCGGGGAGGAACGGCTCTCGCCTCGAGCTGCCGAGAAAACCACGGCCCCAACCTGTGAAGAGCTGAAGGAGCCAACTGGAAGAGCTCTGGAGAGCAGCTTACCGGAGATGCTTCTCAAATGAGAGCAGCTCTAATTGCTAAAATGAGTAAGGGAAGGTAAAAGGATGCTCAATGCTCAAGGGCATTGCACAGAAAACTAGTATTTATCCACAGAAATAAATCCTTGGGATAACTTCCTTCTCAAAGCTCAACGTGAGTCACTTGAGAAAAATTGCAACTGCTGTTCAAGTGCCTAATTATTTTTAAGAAGCTGTAAAAAGGTGGTGTAGCAGAGTTAGCTGTATCCAGAGCCATTAATGGCATGTGTGGAGTTATCAGACTCAGGCTGGGCAGGTAATTCTGGACTATAGAGCCCAAACAGTACAGAATTACAGCTTTTTTTTTTTTTTTGGACAGAGATGCTCACAGCCAAAAAAAAATCCCCAAAAACCATACACTAAATAGGAAATTCTCCAAAATCACATAAATTACCCCGTATCACCCGTATCTCTAAAAAGAGAAAAGATATGCACTCATTTTTAACCCTGTTGTCTGAAATACAAGGTTTTATATTGCATAAAAGCCTGAGATAAATCATGTTGAATTTCAAGTTCTTTATACCAGTTTGACACTCATTCCACACCTTTAAATATAAATTGTTTGTGAATGAGATTTTAATTCTCTGGTCTGGAATTCTTTGACTTGCAACCACAAGTATTTTGTGAAGCATAAAAACTCTTCTCTAATTGTATGTGTTAAATTCATGGAAGAAGAGGAATTTGGGATGGAATACACTGTAATTCATCGGGAGTCCACGAGAGGGTGCTCACAGATTTGCCAGTTCCCAGAGTTTAATGGACTTCCATTCACACCAAAAATTCTAACTGTATTCCATCGGTAAACAGAAATTCCAGCAAAGCACAAAAATTTAAAAACGGGATAAAAAAGATTTTAAAAAAAAAAGCTCTTTAGAGTAAGAACTGGGGTTTCTGAAGGGTTACAGACTGTCAGAACTGCCCCTGTGCTCAGTGGCAGCCCCATTGTCCAGCACTGAGTACATCTGGAATCACCACCCAACTCCCCATCTCTGAAAATAAAACCCCGCTGTCCAACAGAAATGGGCTGGAATTGGGATTGGGATTGAGCTGAGAGAAGGGGAAGGGGAAGGGGAAGGGGAAAGGGAAAGGGAAAGGGAAGGGGAAGGGGAAGGAATGCCAGGCCCAGGGCTCCCTGTGAAGGCAGCCTGGTGCCACCTGTGCCCACGCCTGGCGCTTCTGCGCGGCTCCCTGGCACAGACCCCGGCTCAGCTCGTGTCTCTCACCCCAACCCACACACGGGGACTCCACTCTTTGCATCCTCCTCCCTGCCAAGCCTCCATGCCAGGACAAATTCCTCTTGGAACTACAGCAACAAATCCACGGGCGAACCCGCCGGGTTAATCCCACCACGAGGACGCCGCTGTGTTTAGGCAGCTGTGTGTCTCAAAAAGGCAGGTGCAAATTCCAGGGCAATGCCACGTTTCCCCTGATAATCTTCACCCTCTTGCACTGATTTTTTTGGGATGGGATTTATCGTGGGGCTCTGTGCTCTGGAATTAAACTACAGAATTCTCCTTGAGAGTGAATCCAACGCTCCCAGCACAGGAAGTCAGGGGTGCATTAAATCCAGACAGCAGTGAGAGCTGCAGACAGATTTAATAGCTACAGGGCAGTATCAGTAAATAATGCAGTGTCAGTGGGCAGCTCAACAGGGCTTAAATGCTAAAGCATCTGAGCTGTTTACACAAGCTGGAGTTCAAATTAGTAACTTTGACATAAATGATTAATGGCTGATGGAGACTGTTACCAACATTTCTGTATTTACTGGCAGTTTAAAATCAATTCCCAGAGTTCAAATCAAAAGCTTTTGGCACGGCAGCAATTTGGTGGGATATTAAATACCAGATGTCAGAAATAAATAAAGGCAAACAGACTACATTGTTTTCCCCAGCATCAATACTCTGTATCAGTCATGTTAACAGATCTGGTTCATTAAGCTCAAGGGGCAGAAAACAATTTGTGCTCCTGGTCATGAGGAATCCATTTAGGAAGATCCAGTTTTGGCCACAGGTCTTGGCTGAGGACAGAAGGGATGTGAGAGCAAGGCAGGGAAGGCAAAGCACCAGGAAAAGGGCATTTCTCTGGTCAGACAACAGCGAAATTTCCCTTCTACTGTTGGACTGCACTCGCTCTCTTCATCCAGGTAATTCTTTTTTGCTGTCTAGAAAGGTCCATTTAAATTCCTGAATCAACTGAAAGTGCTCCCACCTCTCACTCTCTTGAGCAGGGCTAAACACCTGCTCTTCTGCCTTCAACCCTTCACCCACAAGCCTTCCCTGAAGCACCCTATCAAAAGCAACACATTTTTTGTAAATAAACTTATTTATAAGCAGTTTTATTCGAGGACAAGATGTCAAAATTATCTAGTGAACAGAACTTCTATATTTATACTAAATATTGGGCAGAATCTCTAACCCCTATTCCTGCAGAGCCTCTCCTCAGACTCCCAAGTGGAATCTCACACGTTGTTGTACATTTAATGACAATTTTTTTTAAAATACCAGAACTTCAGCACCTCTCACTCTTCAGCTGAGCTTGTCTAAGTAGCCACGTTTCAAGCAGGCAGAAGGACATTCTTCAGAGAACATTTACAGAGGAGATGACATCTTCCACATGCTCACCAATGAAGCACCAATTTTTGCACGCAGCTTTATACAATTAATCTTGGAGTGGCTCTTGAGCTAACAGTGGGATCCTCATCTATAGGTACTCCAATAATTTATTATCAGACACTTCAGAGGAATCAAAACATCTCTCTCCCTCGTAAGCTTTGCTCCATGAGGACTTTTGCTGTTGCAGAGGTCGAGTTTGAAGTTGTTTCTCACTGCCCAGGCTGTGCCAGTGCTGTGCTCTCCCCTCCCACAGCTGGACTGAAGGCTGAGCCACAAGAACCAAGGGAGCCCTTGCTAGGCTGAGTCCTGGGTTTAATTACAATTTAGCTGATTTAAAGGCAGGGTGCTTAGCATCATGATAATGAAAATACAATGTGAAACTTAGTCAAGAATTTTCTGGTCTTAAAATAATCCTTTTTCCTGAAATTCTGGGATTGTGCCCAGCATTGTAGTCCAGTCTCCTCCCCAAAGATATCTCGGTGGTATTCTGTGATTGTCATTTGGGATGACATTTCTGCACAGGAAGTTCTGCACTGTTTCTGTGCATAATGAGTGATCAGAGGGAGCAGTCCTCACTTGGAAGAGGATTTGAAGAGGAAAAAGATAATTTTCACCTCCCTGCCCAAAGGAACTGTACAGAGTGTGTGCCTCAGGTTATGGAGACTAGGGTGGCCCAGAAATGTATTTTATTACAAAATAAATTCAAAACATCTCTGCTGGTTAGAAGAAGAGGAGAGGGAAAGGCAGTGGTCACTTACCCCATCCAGCCATTCCTGGTTCCCAAGGTAACCAGGACAATTTGAGGGGTCTTGGGATCACTGGTCAGGTTGACAGCACAGAGCTGCAGTGAAGCCAAACTCACAGACAAAATCACTTTGCCAACTTTTGACTATATAGACTGAAAACAACAATTTCCCTTCTCCTTAAGGAACCCATAAACCACCAGTTATAGAGCAGGACTGCAATAAAACCTTATGTATCTACCTATAAATATTTCTGAGATTATAGCAATAATTTTTATAAATGTACAAAATAAGGCAAAAGCAATGTCCTATGGGGAAAACAAGTGGGAAAAACAACAAATTGAAAAATACTAAACTGAAGTAAGAATTCACCTGTAAAGTGAGTGAACACAAATTTTCTCCAAATACACCTGGACAGCAGAAAGCAGCATTTCTGGAAAGTGGTGGTTGAGCTGTTCCCAGCTGAACAAGTTCACAGCCACCAAACCCAGACCAGCTGAAAGAACAGCCAGGGCACATTAAACTGCTTGAAAAACTTCTGCCCCACCCAAACCAGAGTGCAGGAACTTCTGCAAAGGGGAAAATGCATTTTTGATGCAAGAGAGAGGACGGAGCAACAATTTACACAGTTTTGAATGACAACTCTACCAGTTCAACCATCAGTACAGCTTTTAACTCTCTGAATTTTTAGACTTTCTAAAAACTATTTCAATTGCAACAGCCAAACACCCCTGCTAAGAAATGCTATCTTTAAAAGTATTTCATAGATGGCTTCTCTCTACTCCACATGCCAGCTTTGATGTAAATCCACTTGCACACATTTATATGCCCAGTAAGGTACAAACCTCCTTCAGTGACTAAAGCATTAATTCAGTATTTTTTACCTCGATCCTGCAAAGTCAAAATAACAGTGCCAACTGCAATCTCTTGATTCTTTTGAAACAGCAGCAGAAATTGCTTCCAGCTCATAATTACAGAAGCATTCTGATTGACACATTCCTGACAGATCTACAGGATTCCAGGAGAGGACACCCATTTGCACACACCACCCTCATCCTGCTGTTGTGTCAGGGAAATGCAGCAAATGCAGGGATGAGGAGGGCAGAGTGAACCCCTCCCACAGTCCAGACAAACAAACATCTCATTAACAGCTTGATTAGCTGGGTTAATGACAGCTTACACGGGGTATCTGTGTAGATCACCCAGCACACCCAGGAGAGCAGAGCTGCAGGAACAAAGTGCTCTTTGCTCCCCGTGAGCGTGTGAGTGACCCCAGGGCTGGGGGAGTTACACAGCAGCTCCTGGAAGCCCAGAACAGCCCAGCCCTGGGCACAAAGGGGGAATGAGGAGCTGCTGTTAAAAACCAGGCTCCTGCAGCCAAGTGCAGAGCCTGAGGGGCAGGACAAGGGCTCAGGTGTGGGGTTGGCACCTCTGAGCACGACCCTGCCAAGTGCCACCCCTTTTGTCTCTGCAGAGACAAAACAGTGTCCCTTCCCTTCTGGGGAAACACTGGACTCCTGTTATATGTCAGACACAGAAAACATCAACTACCTCAATGTTAACCCATTTTAAAAAAAGAAATAAATCTGGACAGACACAATGTGCCTTTAGCAATTTCTCTTCTTTCTTTCTTTGAGGGGAGCACTGCTCTTTGCAGCTCTGATACATGATGTTGGTTTTAACCCCAGAACTCTGTACTCTTATCTTGGAATTTAAAGAAGCGTTTTTTTGGGTGGGTTTGTTTGCAGGCAGATAAAAGTCTTCTGTTTGAATTCTGATGGTCCTGTGAGGAGAGAAGACATACAGTGGCACGTGGCACCCCGAGGAACAGTTAGAGGGGCATGGATGGGGTGCAGATTACATTTTCCATTCTATCAGAGTCATAATTCTGCTGCAATTCCTGTAGCCAGAGCTCTCCCTGCACAAGCTGTGCCACGAGCCTTGGCTGCACTGACTCCGTTCTCCAAGTGTTACAGCCCCTCCAAGCGAGTCCCTGGGATGCTGTCAAACAAAATGTTCCTGAGCCAGGCACCACTGCAGCTCTCCCTGCTATCTGCAGACTTTGTTACACTTTCTTTACCTGATGGAGATGACAAGGGACAGCACTTCCAGCAGGATGGCGATGACAAACACCACGACGGCCGCAGGTGGCGGAGGGGACGCGACCATTCCGTGCTTCAGGAAACAGGTAATGGAGAGGATGAGGAAGACTGTGGTGGACAGGAACACGTCCAGGAGTGAGCTGAAGGTAGCACTGGCAAATGTCTTCACTGGAGCATTCCTTATAACCTGTGTGGAACACAGGGATTGAGGGAAGGGATGAAAAGGAATAAATGCTATTTTGCCGAATTCAACCGGATGATGAACAGCAGCTCCTAACAAATAAAGGAATGAAGAAATTTTCTTCATTAATCCAGTGAAAACACTGGTTGGAAACAAGAAGCAGAAGAGGTGAACTGATGGCTGTCACAGCTCCCTGAGCAGATTGTGTTGAAAAGAAGTATTGGTGACACAGCCCCCAGGCCCGGGGTGATTTTTACACACTATTATGACACAGAAAAAAAACAACATTAAAATTGCCTGTTCTGTGCAAAGAAACATAAATATAATAAGTAGAAGATAAGTTATGGGATATTTTCTTCTATTATTTTAATTTAAAATAGTAACAGATTTTACCATAACCTTTTTAGCACTGATGGTTAAGAAAACCCTCCTAACACCACTCCACAGACACAGCTCCTGTGGCAGAATCCACATCTCCCTTTCAGACCAGATTAAAACCTGTGTAATCCAAATTGATCAGAGCCCAGGATACCAAATTCTGCTCTTCATAACCCCTGACCACACACTCCCATCCCATCCTGGCCAGTGCTTGTGCAGCTGTGCTTTGTGCTACCGTGGCCAGTCCTGCTGAAAACCAGATTTTGAGCTCCACATCCTGGCTTATGAAGGTGAGCCCAGTCCTTGGAGTGTTTGTATCTGCCCAAGAGATACACCATAGAAAACAAGTTCCAAAGAAAACCAGATATTATGTTATCAATGTCACCATGAAGGAGCCCAGCTGGAGGGCTCTGGTTTGATTGAAAGTTTCTTTTGCTCCTCAGAACACTTCTGTGCTCAGCAATACTGGGAAACAAACTTGTTCCTCATTTGTACTTCCCTGCAACCTAAGAAATCCAGCCAGCATCACTTCAGTGCCAAAATTACCTTTTAACCTGATGGGGTAGCAGAATCCTGTTCATCCACACATGAAGTCCCATCAATTGAATTAAGGGAAGCAGCACTGGATCCCCAAGTGACAGAGTTAAAGATGCTCCAACAGTGTTAAGTAGTGCCTTCATTTCCAAATGATTAAGGCTCTTGGGAAGTAGAGCTAATTCCTGAGAGGGATCACAACCTGAGCATGCAGCTGGCTCTGCATAATCAGAGGTGAATTCAGGGGTGAATTCAGAAAGTGAAGTCACTTTCAGCAGCAATGAATGTCAGGCCGTTAGAGAACTTCAACTGTTGTCAAATCTTTCCACTCTCTAAAAGATTTCACTGTTGTTTTGAACCAGAACTCTGCTAACATTAAAGCTTCAAGAGGTTTTTGCCCCAGTGCTGTGGAGTTACTATTAGAGAGTGAAAATTCCCACTTTCAAGGAGGTAGTAATTTTCAAATTATTAGCTTGCCACTAACAAAATGCACAGGCCACATTCCTGCTCTTTCCAGGAATTTCCCAAATAGCCACATTAATAGGTCCATCTGTATGTGCTTTACTACCTCTGCTTTGCTTCTCTTTCCACTGGAAACTACCTGATGTACTATTTTCTGTACAGTTTGCAAATTTTGCAGGCTGCATACCATAGCAAGTTTCTCCCTGTTGTTGCTACAGGAACTTTATGCAGAGATACCACTAAATTACAGTGCTGCAGGATGAGCACAGAGCTCCTGACCAAAGTGAAGAGACTGAACTGCAACACAGCTGGGCTTTCCTTTGGTAAAATAAAATAAATGTAATTAGGTGTCACCTGGAAATATTGGAAAACAAACAAATATTGCTAAGGAGAATGTGACAACATTGCCCAGAACTGAAAGGAACAAGCAGCAGGAGCAGAAATCCTGCTGCCCTCAGATGCAGGACAGAGAAGAAGAAAAGAAACCCATACCTAATTTATCCTGGTGCAGTTCTGCAGAGGGATCACCCAAATCAACAGCTCAGTGCTGCTGGAAGGGAAGGGCCCATTCCCCTTCCTGCTGCCGGACGCTTATCTCCTGCTGGCTCTGGCACTTGCCAACCTCTCCAGAGCTGCTGCTGCTTCAACACAGCACAAAAGAGCCCGAGATGGAAAGAGAAAGAACCCCAAACAGAAAAACAAACCATGAATATTTCATGCTAGGCCAGTAAATGAACTGCTCACAGCAGGGAAGGCTGAGAAGCACCAGAGCCATTAGAAGGAGCAGGGAGGAGGAGGAACAAGGAGGGCAGAGCAATTGCTTTTTCTTGGCAGCAATTTTTCAGCTACTGGTGGAAATGCAGCCTCAGTTCTAACTGACACCTAATGTCACTCTAGATAAATTTAAACCATCTTGCTAGTTCCTATCAGACAGGCAGGGAAACACAGTGTTGTGGAAAGCCTGTGATATTATTAGACCCCAAGGGAATTAAGGAGTTTTTAGACTCAGTGCAGAATCCTGAAGAAAACCTTGAAGAGTTCCTTACAATTTACTGCTCCTTACAATTCCAGTGTTTTGAGCTGCCTGTACTTGAATGCAGCACATGTATGGAATCAGGACATTTGAATTCAGCACAGGTTTGGATTCCACAGGGATAACCATGAGACTGTGACTAAACAAGAATCAAATTCCAAGTTACCATTCTCAAAGTTAGAATATTTTATGAGAAGACAAGCAGCAATTGGTCCTTTACTTTGGTAAGTGATGGTCCTTACCATCTCAGCATAGTTCTCTGGCCACCCTAAAGACTTAAAACATTAACCTGAACATGGAGGAAAGACAGGTGAGAAGTGATCAGTGTACCTCAGAGTTCCAGCCCAAACACTGGACTAGACTCAGGGCATGGCAAAGGATGCTCCAAGGGCTGGAACTCCTCTGCTCTGATGTCAGGCTTGGAATGCTGGGGGTGTTCAGCCTGGAGGAGAGAATTTTGGGACACTTCACAGCCCTTCCAGTGCCAAAAGGGGCTCAAGGAGAGCTGGAGAGGGACTTGGGACGATGGCCTGAGTTAACAGGACAAGGGGAATGGCTTCCCAGTGCCAGAGGGCAGGGTTAGATGGGATATTGGAAGGAATTCTTCCCTCCAATTCTTCTATTGGAGGCCCTGGCACAGGATGCCCAGAGAAGCTGTGGCTGCCCCTGGAAATGTCCAAGGCCAGGCTGAACAGGGCTTGGAACAGCCTGGGATAGTGGAAGGTGTCCCTGCCCATGGCCCAGAATGAGATGGGCTTTAGGGTCCTTTCCAACCCAAACCATTCCATAATTCTATAATAAACTGAAAGGAGACTGTTTTCAGAGGCAGCAATATCAAGTAGCAAATCACATTTGACATTTCATGACCCTTGTCATGAAACAACTGAAACAAAATGTGTTAAAAAACCCAAGGACAGACAGTGACTTAGACAGATTACAGACAGAAACCAATGCCAGTAGAAACACACCTCTTCCTGGTAGCTTGTCCTGTAGGCCATCTCCAAATCCTGGTCCAAAAAGTTGAGGCTCAACTTGTTAATAGGTGGTTTAAAGAAGTAATCTTTCATGAGGCTGAAGAAAGAAGACAAAATCAACATCAGTTTGTTCAGCTGTACCTCCTTCAGCCCCCTCCCCAGTCTGTGGCTGCTGTTTCTAGGGATGCTGGCACTTGGCTTTGAAGTTCCTGTGGTTTTGCTTCTTTCTCAATCACCAAAGTATCCTCTTACCCACATCACTTGCTCAGTCAAAGGAAATATTCCACAAAAAAACAGCAAAATTTTATACTTCCAGGAAGAGTCTAACAAGTCCTTCCAGAAATTTAACAGACCTAACTGATGAGTACAGATAATTGTAACATAAGCCAGCAAACAGTAAAGGTTAATTGCTGCTACAGACACAGAACTTCTGCAGACACGTGGCTGTGGGGTATTTGTGTCTTGGGTGGAATTCTATGGCTCAAAGCAAGCCAAGGATGACAAAGGTGACAAATTGTTATGGGGGGGAAAAAAAACATTGCCCATTTTAGAAAACAGCAGTTTCTTGTTATTTCAGACACTATAATAACTCAGTAACTCAACTGGGAACACTCCCTTAATGATCCAGGCTGCAGAGAAGAGATGGAGAGCTGAGATTTACTTCTGAAATGGGAGATTTGGAATGACCAGCACCATCAACAAAGGCAGTGACAACTAATGACATCAGGGCTAAGGAACCCAGAAGCAGTATCTGCCAGAGAGTGTTTATGCCCTCTTTCACCTTCATCTTTTCCACAGAAGGTGAAAAAACCCCACAACAACATAAAAGAGGCTTCAATCATTAAAAAGTTGCTTTTATTTCCCATCCTTTGGAAGAAAAATAAAACCTTTTTGAGTTTTGCATTAGCAGTACGAGGTTTATGAATGAAGTTTCCTGATGGCACTTGATCTGCAAACTTTTCCTCCCCTGAGCAGGTGCCAGGGAGCTGAAGGGACCCGACAGCACCGAGTGCTTCGTGCCCAGGGTCACACAGCAAGGTCACACCTGCTTGTGGCACTTGTGGCTGGGACACTGCTGTGTGCAGCTTACAAACACACCCCTCCCTGCCTGTGAACCTCATTTCTGAGCAACTGATTCCATATGTTATTTACAGGGAATTGTTTCTAAAATCCCTCCCAATCTAAAATGGGGTGGCTGCTTTCCCAGTGCTGTTCCCTCCCTGGGAACTGCAGCACCACAGCCACAGTCAGAGCGGGCAATTTCCAAGCTGGTGACTCTGAGCAAAAACCAGAGATGCACATGAGGTCAAATTCCAAGCAGATGAAGAAGCTGAAAGAAAGATCCTACAGAGCTTGTCTGTGCCTGAATTCTTTTTTTAAGGGGGTTTGGTTTTGGGGTTATTTTCTGTTTATTTTTATGGAACTCTTGCCTAAGAGGTTTTCTTGGAAGTACAAGCTCCCAGCACAAGAAGGCATGTGGGAAGCTTTTTTTTTTTCCCAACTGAGATGCAAGATCAACCAAACACACATTTCTAGACTGATGCTAGAGAAGACAAAGGAGTCTAAGCATGAATATGGTGGATACTTGGTAACCTTTAAACACTCTGGCCTTGGCCAATACATTAAAAATATCAGGATAGTCTGAAGGAATGACAGGATACCTTCACTTGAGTCACCCCTCTCTCTTTCATTCTTCCTTGTCTTCATTCCTCACCTTTCTTAGACATTTCTAAGAGCATCTTAAAATAAAAATTTGGAAGATTTTGGGTTTTTTCCCCTTAAGTACTGTTGAATCCCCTCTCTTCCTGCAGGGAAGCTCAACAGAGTTGGTGATGGTGCTGTTGTGCTGGTTAAGGATGTAGGAGGGACAGTCCAGCTCCACAGTACAGCACGAAACAGAAGGTGGAACATGATGGAACCAGGGTGAAGGCAGCACTCCTGGGCCCTTCTTAGCTCCCTGTCAGCTCATTCTGTCTCCAAAAGGAAGATCCCACTTGATGAAACAGTCAAGTACATAATCTGCTTTCCAGGAGGCCTCTGCCTCCCAGCACAGGGTGTTCCCCGGATCAAGCAAGACTGAGAAGGGGGAAATGAAAGAAACAAACAAATTTAAAAATAATGAAAAAGTATTTAAACAATATTTAAACAAGAAACTGCCCCAAGGAGGGGATGAAGGGCTGCACAGAACCCAGTTCTGGGGGAGCTTCATACATGCCTGAGATTCTGGTCTGGAAGTCTGAAGAGATCATTGTGAGTACTGCCCTGGTCAGGACACGGGTATTTGCATCTTGTACTTCAGAAGGTTTATAACCTAAGGAATACCTAATTTTTGCCAGAAACAAAAATCCCCAAACCAAAAATCCTTTGAGGATATTCCCAGTGAAATAAAGCTCAAACATTCTATACTCTTACACTACAGTTTTTTTTTTAAAGAACACAGTAATGTACAGGTTACAGTGAAGAAGGCACAGGATTTTTACAGAAGTAAAAGCAGACTGGAAGCTGAAAGTATTCACTGTTTGTCAAATACAGATAATCAAGCTGTAAGAACTGTAAACTTTCATAAAAGGATCCTTTTATAATGTACTAATACAAACACGCCACACTAATACTGTCTTTATTAATATTATTTTTAAAGAACATTGGAATTGTGCTGAGGTATCAGCTCCAAGGTGAAATCTTGGCATGCAAAAAACTCCCAGCCACACAGCTGAGCTCAATACCCCCAGTGTGAAGCATTTCCTCCCAGCTAGCTCCAGGCAGCTTCCTAATGCAGTGTCCAGGCTCCTGAATCCCCCCAGGATATGTTTAACCCTTCCCAGCTCTGCAGGAAGCCTGTGGGATTAATTTATGTGCTTTATCACCATACCTGGGTTAAGTATTTTCTGTTAACAGGAATTTATATCCAAGTGACCTGCAGTGGAAATCACTGCTTAGTGCTTAGGGAAAATCACTTGGCTTTGCAACAGCATCAAACCAACACAGCAAAACTCAGTGAAAATGGGGATTCCTGTAAAATGGCCATGAGGAAGTTGGGTCTCCTCCCTGAGACACCTCAAATTCCTCATTCAAAGATCCTCACAGATACTGGATTCATCAAGACCAACAATTCTCTTTTACAGAAGGGGACCAAGAACATTTTTTAAATGGCTTATTCCATATAATTTCTCATTGAGAAATGTTGAAAAAAATCAGTGTAAACTGGTAGGCTTAAAGCATTTTGCATAGATCTAATTAATCAGAAGATTATTTTTGGAAAGTTATGTTTACATGAACTGAACTCAGCAGAGAAGTTTCCTTGGCAACAAGAAATGGCCCACTTAATATGGTAATGATGATATTTAATTGGGACCAAAAAAAAAGCCAGGCTTTGACTGATCTCAAATCATGGTACTCCTTCCAAATCAGAAAAAATTACCCATTTTGGGAGCGGAGGAGGAAAACACAAGAACTTGAGCGAGGTATCTTCAGCAGACCAACTGCATAAATTAAGCTACTTCTATAACTTAGAGTTTGCAGAGTGCTGGTTACATTTTAAACAATATTCCTATTTGTTCTGGCTGATTTCTGCCAACTTTTGGAAGTTCTAAAACTGTTTATTTTCTAATATTTGGAAATATCAGCTAAACCTTTATTCTCAGCCACTAATGACAGATCACACACCAAGAAAAACAATAAAGAACCCTAAATTTTGACTCAAATTGGCAACAGGAGAAAGGTAAACTGAGAAAATCTAGGTAAGAGACTGGAGAGGGACTCCTGTCCCTCCCTCTCTCCTCTCCCTGCCTGAACCATGTTTCCATAACAGTGATGGTGTTCCTATTCCAAACAGCTGAGTCCATAAGAGAACACAGTTTCAAGGATATGTAGATAAAATACCCTCAAATCTGAGTGGAAACAATGAAACAAAAATAAAAATAGCCATAAATAATAACAAACTCAAGCTACCTGTTTAGCTGCTCCAGTCAAGTCACTGCCATAAAGGAGATACGGTTGTGTTGATAAAAATCCCACACTGCTAAATTTTGAGGAGTATTTCCTCTGCCCAAAATAAGATTTTTGTTTGAAACAGAGAAAGTGGTTTTCCAATATCTAAGTAGATAGTAAGGCCATGAGAATTCACTCCTATTAATTCTGCTTCCAAGCCCAGTAGGATTTCATGATTAGTCACATATTATCAGATGTTTTTCTTTTACTATAAAAAAATTTGAGTTTTGTGGTTCAGATTTTATGTCACACCTTAAATTGCAGAGGAAGGTACACACTACATGCATTAAGAGGACTTTGCATTATAAAATGGAGCTCAACTGCGTGATGAGTAATTTAAAGAGCAATTTCCCTTTTGAAGACTCGACTGAAGGAGGACTGACAGGAGGACTGTTCACCATGGAAGCAATGAAAAACTGGCTTTACTTATTTTAAACAGAAAGCTTCTGATATCGAGTTCTTACTGTCATTTAAGCAGAATAAAGACTAAAATCAGGAAACTTATAATGGGCTATATGTTGACAATAATCACTGAAATCAGGCAAAAGCACACAAATACTAAAGATATGGGACCCCAGTACTGCCTTCTCACCTTTACAGGATTTTACACTGCACAGCTCCGTTCTCCTTACCTGTCTTCTTTAATCACATCCACAAAGTGGGCATCTGTCTTTTCTCTGATGTTTTTGAACCTCAGAGGGAGCAGAGCTGACTGATCCAGGCTCACTCCGCCCCAGCGCCCCTTCTCCTGCAGCATTTCATACAGCGAGGTTTGGCTGTTGCTGAGCTTCTCCTCCTGGGGAGGACTCAGAAGTCCATTCTGAGTCTTTGGACTGTGTCCTCCTGGAGCCTGGACAACAGAGAGCAAAACACACCCAGGGAATGCCAGGGTTAACAACAGACAGAAGAGGATGTAAGGAGCAAAACCTGAGAGAAGCTCTTCCCTCAGCACCCTGAGCTTGCCCTGACCATAAAGACCAAACTCCCCTTGCCTTGAATCCACCCCCATTTCCTGTGGGTGTATCTCCCACACCTCCCATGTGCCTGTTTAGGTGACACCTTTGTGTTTTTTATGAACCAACTCACCAAGGAGCAGAAAACAAAGTGCATTTTCACACACTCGGTGTCAACCAACCACAAGCCCCAGTTTCATTCACTCACCTTACAGTTAAGATTCTTTGAAAAAGCTTTTTAAATACACATTTAATCTGTGCTGACTCTCCCTGGGTCAATGGACAGCTCTCTCTGCCAGCCTTTGCTGATCCTTCCCCTGACCACTGTGGATCTGCTGCTTTCCCAGAGGTTCCCCCTCTCCCCCACCTGTGGGAAGAGCCCTTTTGTACATCTCATCCTACAACAAAAACTCCTGCAAATTAAACTTAATTTCCTTCTCTAAGACATACTTCTTTTTTCTGGTTTTCTTTTGCCTTCCTCTTAATCAAGCTTTAATTCTGACAACAGCTTGCCACATGGCTTAGGTACACAGTATCACCAATGCTGCTGCCATTGGAGAACACAAATTACTTTTAAATAAAAATCATTCTATTTTCATGGAGCCTGAAGTTCCCTCTTTTACATTTTGTTTGACCTAGACCAGTATGTACTGAAGCAATTCCAAAAGAATTAGACAGCTAAGTGTGGTTAGAATGAAAACGAACTGCAGTTAGTCAGGATCATTTTCAAATGCAAACATAGAGCAAACTTGGCATATTTGAGTGTTCATCTTCCCCCCTCCATATCTTATCACTTATCATGTAGCATTTATCCTCATCCTGAAGCCCACTCATGACAGAAGTTTCTCCATTCCTGCTTGTACAGAAGTGACAAGCTCCTCCAGAAGACTATTCTTGGATGTCATCACAGTGACCATAAATAAATACCATAAATATCATCACCACCCCAACCATGTGCTGAAATATGTTACTGACATTGTAAAATCAACTTAGCTAAAGTTAAAAAATATCTGCTTTCTGGCTGCCCATGCAAAATCAATTCCATTTCCTTGAGTGATCTGTCCTGTGAAGCAAGGGAGGCAAGTGAACACAGGTGAAGGGAAAGGTTCAGACACAGCCAAGGAAGATAAAAGACTGAGGGGGCAGCAGGAGAACCCTGTACAGGGAAGAGCCAGGAAGCACTTGGGCTTGGCTCCTGTCACAGCCACGACCTCCAGAGCTAAAGCCATAACAAGGTGTGTTGGAATGGTTCCCTGGAGCTACAGGAAAAGCAGGAGGGAGGTGGGTTGTGCTTCCCCTTCCTCCCTCCCTCCCTCCCAGGGGGATGTGGGATCCCCACCCTGTGGGCTGCCCCAGCAGAGGTGTGAGCCCGAGAGCCACGTGCTGGGAGCCAGGAGATGGAAAGATTCCCAGTCTGGTCCCTTCTAGCCCTCCCAACAGTTGTTTTGGCAGCTTGCAGGTGCTCCCAGCACAGCGACAGCAGCTGAGGAAGGAATAGGAAATGGGGTGGTTTCCTTGGTGTGCTGCCAATGCTTTGCTGCAGACCATAATCACCAGAGGGGAAAGGGGATTTCAGCCACAGATCCCAGCAGGGGCACACCAAGAGCCCCAGGACAGAGGGACACTCCTGTAAGGCAGAGGCACACGAACTTCTCACATAAAAAAGGTCACCAGGTTCTTTTCTAAGAGAAAAAACATTGAGCAGCTCCTCCTACATGTCTGCCAGGTCATCCCAGAGGGAACAGGGCTACGGAGCATCCTCCAGAGCCAGGGTAAACGCCTCTGGTTTTGAGGTGAGGAGGACTAGCAAAGGGAAACCAAATAAATTGACCAACCAGCTCTTAGTGAAGAGCCTTCATTGTTTGGTGGGTTGTTTTTTTTTAACTTATGCTAAGGACTGTATTTGCTCAGAGCATTTCCCAGAACAACCTGAGGCCTGAAGAAAAACTGAAAGTCATAGTATGAAACAATCTTTCTCCTCTTCCTCACCACTCCACTTGTTAAAAAGCAGTAAACAAAAACCCACAGTTTTTGCTATGATCAGCTCAAATACAAGATTTGGACTCCTATGCACCGTCTGCTTTCCCTGCTATTCCTCAAGATCATCTGAAAAATGCACTGAAAATTTCTCTCTTTCACAGAAGGTCAGCATGGACTTTCTCTTTAGCTCCTTGGCAAAGGCTCAAATCCCCAAGAAAATTCTTCCCTTCAGTCAGCTCAAGGTTTCTCTGTGCTCTGTTAATCTCAACAGGCAGGGATTAGAGTATGAAACTGTTTGTGTAGGAAAAAAAATCCCTATTTATTAAATGTTGTTAGCTCCGATGTTACTGGTACTTCCGAAGGCAACAGGCTGTAGGGTTTCCCTGGGAACTTGGAGGCTCAGTGTGGAGTTTCCTCTCATCAAGACAAGGAAGCTCCAGAGGCTGTTGGGAGCCACTCAAGTCCAAGGATATGATTAAACATCATTAACATTCCCTAAAGACAGGGACATGAGTGCAGCATGGGGTGTGGGAAGGGAACAGAGATGGGTAGAGGCTTTTGGCTCTTCTTCCCAAGAGACCTGAGGCTTCAAGGAAGTCTTGGGAATCCAATGCCACAGCAACTTTGTGCATGTGGCTATTCTTTGAGTTTTCAGTTGAACAAGCATCCCAGACTGATGGCCATGACACTCTTCCCATTTTTGGCTGAGCAGTAACTGAACCAAACCCAAGAAGGATGTGCGACTTGGGCTCCACTGGAATTCCTCCAGTGGAATTACAGACCCCTTCCTCAGCTCTGTATACAAATCTCCTCCAGGGAAGGTCAGATGACTTGCTGATTCACACACACAAAGCCAATGCAGCTACAGTAGGAAGCAACTTAAACCAAGCAGTTGGTAGCTAAGGACAATCCCTCTTCAGTTGGTTCTTGGAGATCCCTGCACGTGGGCAGGGGCCACCTGGAGAAGAAGCAGCTCCTGCCTACCATCTTGGCAGCCCAGGCAGATCTCCCACATGTTCTCTGTCTTAAGAGATCTCATGCTGGTTTGAGACAAGTCCCTGCTGACACCTCCCTCAGGGCTCAAGAGATCATGATTTTATTCTTTTCTTAGGCTGTTTCCTGGAACTCTGGCACAGAACTGCTGTGTAACACACCCCTCCAGCCCTGTAAGGCAGGCCCTGCTTCTGAGCTTACAGTTTAAGCATGAGACAACAGGTCAAGTACAGACAGAGAGGACAAACACAGATTAATGTAGTGGCTCAGCAGTGGCAACAGTGCTGGCAAGTTTTTCAGTCAGCTTCTTACAGGCAAGAAGAGCTGTAGGATAGACATGAAGAACAAGATCACTGTCTCAGAGCATATCTACAGAGTGATTCTCCTCAAGGAGGGAAAACATTATATTTATTTGAATATGTAACAAGCAGTTAATAAGCACTGATCCTCAGTCTGCATTTAGCTTAACATTCAGGGAGCAGTGAGAGGCCACAGGCAGAGCAGAGAGGCTGCGAGGGCCATGAACAGGACAGAAAACTGGCAGTGTCTGGCACAGGAGTAGGTGGCTTCAGTGAGAATATCTAAGCAACAGGCAAGGAAAGCAAGCATGGCAGCAGCATGAGGAATATGAAAGAGGCTGTTTCTGTCAGTCAGGAAAGCATACAAACTGACTTAAAGCTGTGAATTTTGTGTGTGAACAGGAATGACCTCTGTCAGAGCAGTGATGCAGGAGACACTGGCAAGACACAGAACTTGTGGTGAGGTGACACAGCCCGCTGGTGTGAGGATGGAGAGTGTGCTAGTGCTCATTGGGCCTCCCTCTTTGGGTACCATCAGCATAGTTTAAAGAGTCCAAATTTTAGGTCCTTCTCTGGAACAAGTGGAGCTCACAGAATTACTAAAAATTTTGAAAATTGGGGCAAGGGGACTCAACTAAATTTTTGAACATAATTCAAAAATCAAAATCAGTTCTGCTGCTTAATGGCTTGGATAAAGGAATAGTGGTGCAAAAATAAGAAAGCTGAGGGAAGCAGAGAAATAAGGGAAAGAGGGAAGTGAGAAATACTTCAGTTACCTTCATACTGTTTTTATGCTCATCCTGACAACCATTTTGGATAGCTCCTTCATCTATGCTGACATCGCAGTGGGGAGCAAGGGTGGTACTACATGAAGGGCAAGGCTGAAATGAGACAAAAGAATTTTAGCCACGAATGTTCTGGTGTCCTTGTAGTATGATGCAATTTGTAATTCAGTCCACTTGTAAACTTGCAGCACGGTTCAAAGATAAACAAAGCTACAGAATGGGAGGCAGGGAACAAAATTTGACTGGAACAGAATGCACCATTTCAAAAATAAATCACAGATTTGCTGTTTGCTGAAGCTAAATCTAATCCAGGAAAGCTTCACTAGTGTAAGATCACAGATACAGTGTAATCGCCGTGCACAGGCAAAGGACCTCCCCAAGAGGAATAAAACACTCTGTAGCAGGAGAAGTGCAATTTTCCTGTGTGAAACCTGTCTGCATAGGGATCTGAATGCCATTAAGAGAAGACAGCAGAAAATGCAGCAAAATCCAGAAAAAGAATGAAACACCATGATGAATTATGAACAATCCAGGGAAATGGAAAGCTACAAATCTGAAATGAATAAAGGAAAATGATTTTTCATGCAGAGCCCTAAGAAAAGAGAGGGGAGCTCAGGCTATCGTACATTGTTGGAGCCAAACACGCAGCAAATGTCACAGGGAACAAGGAAAGCAAAACCATCAGGATTTCCACTGGTTCCGGGTTGTGCATTTTGGAAGCAACCTAAAATATTGCACTTGAGCTTTTAAAACAAGCTAATTCCTTCAAGTTAAAATGCCATCTTTTTTAGGGGAATGAATCCTGGAATTGTATCTTCCAAGTTCTTCACTCTCTTCTCCAGTGCTGGCAGTGTTCAGGCAGGATCCTGCTCAGAGGGACCCTGTGCCTGGGCCCTCTTGGCAGCTCCTCTGTTCTGGAGATGTTCACTGTGACCAGGCTCGCCAAAGTCTGCTACTAAATATCACAACAAGTTTTCCAGCAAGAACTTGAGCCTTTTGTCACAAACTCAACATCCCATGTTAATTTTGTCTGTTTGTTCTGGACATGTTCAAGCCTCTCTAGTCCAAACCAACAACTTCAGCCTTCAGGTTCATGCCCCATTTCAGAGACCAGCATCTTAATTCTTTTCAGAACTAACTTTTCACCTAATTCTCCTTTTCCACTTTTGATGTCCCACCTGAAAATACCCAGCATGTTTAATTTTCAGATGTTTCTCCCAGCTCACTCTCCCTGTGACATCTAACCACTCACCAGTGCCTCCCAAAGGCTTTCATGTAGGACCTTGAGCTTCCTCAGCAGCCAGCAGACCATCCTGTCTGCTGTTCCTCAGGGACACAGTCCAGGCTGGGCACTGAAATTACTCTGACTTTCTTAACCTGGCATTGGAATAAGCAATTTACATCCAGTTCTGAACCTCTGCAGTCTGAACAAATACCAATACAGCTGAAGAAACTATAGACTTGGTTCTCAAATGGTTTTGTTTAAAAATAATCTGACAAACTATCATGAAAGTCTTGGCGACTTGGTGGAAGGCATTACTAGATGGCCTAAAAAATAAATTGGCAGTGGGCTAACAAGCCTTGTTAACTAACCCTCTAGGAGTTAGATTTAGATTTATCCATGGCAAAAGTCAGGTAATGGTGACAAAAACCAAATTATCTCTAACAGAAAATGAAGAAACCACTCCCTGTTTGATCCTGCTAATAAATCAGCAAGACCACCTCCAACACTCGGCTCCTGGGGTTAAGCCAGAAGACAAAGGGCTTGGAAAAGCAGCCTGACCTTTGAGAAGAGGCAGAAGTTCCTCTGACTTTCCCCATGTGTTCAAGTCAACATCATTAACTTCCTTCTCTATTGCAGGCATTCACAGACTCCGTGTGCTGCGACCTCAGTCCATGAATAAAACATTAATGCACTTCCAGCAAACCAAGACAAGCAAAGGACTTTCTGTTTTCATACCAAGCAATCATTAAAACATTTTTACAACAGCTTATGACTCCCTGTCAAGTGAGGCATGTCATAAAAGATGATAGGGAAGATAAACTGATACCAAAACCACTTAGGCAGGGTAGAGTGTTTTCATTCAAAAAAACACCTGCTATTATAGATTTACTCAGAGTTTCTACCCTCTGTGTTCACCATTTTATTAATGTAAACACATCTTATTGACATTCAAACTGCAACAAGGTTTGGAGTTAAATGAACTACAGATACACCAGAGGAGGAAATACAATTCCTTTCATGGATCAGTTACTGTTGCACTCTCCCTTCCTGACTTTCCTTTACAGATCTTGTCCTCTAGAACATCCGTTCAAGCCCAAAATGTGAAAGTCATCCCTTGCATCCAATATAGCCACTTATTCCCTTTAAAATAAAAATATTTCAACTTGCCTGTAATTTTGCCTCTCCTACTTAAGTCTCTTTTGCAGAGCTGGAGTCATCTCCTCCTACACTGACACCATTTACAGCTTTGTATTTAAAACAGTCGGCATGTAAGTCATGATTCTTTTGCAAATTATTATCTCCAGACCCTACCAGCAAGCTGCAGGCTTGAAAAAAAACTCTCACGAAAAAACCAAAAGCTGTAAAAAAGAAACCCACTCCTTTTCAAAAACTGTGCATGATCTGTGATCAAACTGCAGTTGTACCTTGTGGGGGTTTTTTAATATACATATATACTTAAAGCAGAAGAGGGGCAATTTAGATTTGATATAAGGAAGAAATTTTTTACAATGGGAGTGGTGAAACACTGTCACAGGTTTGCCCAGAGAAGCTGTGGCTGCCCCTGGATCCCTGGAAGTGTCCAAGGCCAGGCTGGACAGGGCTTGGAGCAGCCTGGGACAGTGGAAGGTGTCCCTGCCCATGGCAGGGGGTGGGACCAGGTGGGCTTTGAAGTCCTTCCAAGCCAAATGACTCCATGATTCAGTGAATCTCCCCAGCAGAGAGAGGTGCACATTACCCTCAAGAGCGAGCTGTGGAGTCAGGAATCCCTCGACCTGCCTGTGCTGGGAGAGCTGGGGGTGCTCTACAGCCTTAAAACAGGTTTTAAGCCAATGCTCACACAACTGCTCCATGGTCCCCACTGTGACACGGCTTCTGCATCCACCAGCCGGATGCTCATGGGATCACAGGGAAATCTGGGCTTGGGCTCATCCAGAACTCAGTGCAGCATCAGAGCACTGGGGCAAGGCAGGTTCAGGAATCACAGCTCTGAGGCCACTTAGGAAATCCCTGGCCAGAGCTGCAGTGCTGAGGGTGATGAGTAAAACCAGGCACCTCTAGACACAAACTCCACAGTATCTGTAGCACAACAGGGTATCCAAGGCAGCTGAATCTGAGCTGGCACTTGTCTGAGATGCTCTTCTGAGCAGCTTTTAGTATCTCCTCCTCTCACTCTCAGCCATGCTGCTACTTTAGCACTCTACAGACTTTCACTCAGCAATTAAACATTTCAAGGACCAGGAGCTGGACTGCAATGATCCTTGTGAATCCCTTCTGCTCAGGATATTCTAAATAGCAATTAATACCCAGCAAATTAATACCCAGCAATAGTCCCAGGGCAGAAAATCAGAGACAAAGTGTGGTGGGACAGCAACGTGTTCCACATCACACGTCAGCTGCTCAAGAAGAGTGGTGCAGCTGTACCTGCCCCTGTGCGAGGTAAATCACCCCACAGGTTAGAAAACACCTAACAGAGCTGATCCTTAACCACAGACTTCATTTTGCACCTGGATCACTTGAACAAACAGCACCCCAAGTTTGTACATAACAGTGCCATCAAGCCCCAGCTGCAGGTGGGTCAGTCCCATCCCTCACTGCAGTTTCAGTCCTCAGTCACAGCCTCCTCTGCTGTCTGGCATTCCCAAGGCATCCTCACTGTCTCTCAGAACAGCAGCCACAGCTTCACTGCTTGGCTTCATCCCTCCTCTCTCCCTTCTGCTCCACACAGGCAGCTCAGCAATCCTGCTCCACTTGGCACATTCTTCTTCCTTCTTTGCTTGAAATGAAGGAGTTGCTGTCACTGCCACACCTGGACCTCTGCACGACCACACCCTGGGCAGCACTCACAGGTTTATCTGTACAGCTCCCCCCAACTCTAAGATGTATTTTCCTGCCTTATTTGCCATTGCCTTCGCTGAAAGGCAAGAGGGAGCTGAAAACTGGTGCCAGCAGGATGCCAAATATATTCTTTCTTACACAGGAAAAGGAATAGAAACATACCACCAGCAACTTGGATGCTGTCAAACCACACTCAGTGCATATTTTGGGGAGAGATAAAGATGGCTACAGCTCCCTCCTGTAGCTAAACAGGCCTGGCCTGCTCTCTAAGGAGCTCACTCGACTTCGGACCATCTGTTTGGGTCAGCCCTCCAGCTCATCTCACCTGTAATCCAGTGTTTTTACTTCAAATCTTAAAACTGGGAGCAGAAGCAGGGTAAAGGTGCCCTACTCATGCTCTCTCTTCTAATCCAGAAAAAAATGAGAAGCAGTAAAAATGAAGCAAAATGAAAATTATCCTCACATCAACTCTGCCAGCCAAGTCTCAAACCTGCATTGAAGAGATCCAGTCAGGTCTGACCACACTGAAGTGTAAGAACAAGGACCTGCAGATGGCCACCCCTGGCTCTGACTTTGTGCCCACCTTAAGCAGCCCAGGAGAAGGAAATCTTAGCACAAACGAAAAGAGAGAATAGACATCTGTTGTTTGGCAAATCTGTTCTGAGATGGAAGATGGAGAGTAACAGCAAAGCTCTGAAGCAATACACATTGTTTCACAGATTTCCTTGTCAAGAGATCTTGTGAGAGGTGTGAACATAACAAAGTGTCATCATTCCTCCAGGCTGAATCCATACAAATCATTGCCCTCAGCTCCAGATATAGGTTTCTAGAGCAAGCAGATAAACCCATCTCGCAGCCCACCAGAGCATTTTCTCCCATCACAGAAACAATTCAATTATCTTTTGCAGGAATGTCTGTTGAATAATCATGAAAAGGCTCTCAGGTACATGACCTTCATGACACAGGAACAGCAGAAGCAGCAAGAGCAGAAAATCACAGGAGTTGCAGTAGCTGCATAAATCATATTTCCCCCCCACCCAATAAAATCCAGACCATTGAAAAAGCATCACTGACCTCAGTCCTGAAACAAATAGAAATATTTATTTGAAATCACCTTTGCAAAGTGCTCACTGTATTTTAGGGATTGTTTGCTAAATGGGGAGTGAGGCATTTGACTTGGTAAATTTTTCCTCCCTCAAACTCTGTTTTGTCACTCCATGTATACACATCCATACATATGTAAATATGTAAAGCAGTGCATAAACAAGCCCACAAGGTTTTCCCATCTCTGCTTTGAGATCCATGCTGCTGGGCTTTGAGAGGACAACTCACCTTGGGCTTTTCCACCTGTTTGGTTGTCTTGGTTGGGTCGCTGGAGTTCTCGGCTGATGACGTTCCCGGTGTTCTGGCTCCGTCTGAGGACTCCAAGCCAGGAAGCAACGCTTGAGAACAGCTGCAGTGGGGCTCCTTCACCTTCTGACCTGAGATCAGATAGGTCTTTAAACCTACAGGAAATAGAAATGAACAGTCAGAACTACAGAAAGACAGAGAGAACACTCCTTTGGGCTTCTCAGACACAGTGACTACCAAAGCACTGCCAAGACTTGGGAACAGAGCACACAAAAACAGACGGTGGTTGGGAAAAATGACCAGGAATACAAATATGTTCTGTGCAAAGTGGTGGCAAACAGGGTTACCCAAATCTGCTGTTCCAGACACAAGAGGCGACTCAGACACACAGCAGCATGTACTCTCTTTATTCCATTTTCATTCATGTACTTCTGAAAAACACAGCTAAGACCTTATGTATTTGCTTCTAAGTCATAATTTGAGCTTTCTCATTAACTCTTTACTTCTGCAAAGGATCTGCAGCCTGGTTTTCACTGATATCTGTATTAATATTCTACTTCTGAAAAACCAGCATGTACTTCTTCACTTGCCAGAGAGATGTCGTGAACATTACTTAGTGCTGGTAGCACATTGAGGAAGGAAATGGCATTTAAGTGCTAGAAATTCTGATGGGTTTTCATAGTTAGTGCAGACTTCACATTTTTAAAGAACAAAATCAATCTCCCTCTCTCGCACGTACACCCACACACGCCCTCTGCAACTGGTGTATGAATTGAAGCATAATTGGAAAGCAAATCCAATATTAAAGGCCAGGCTGGTAAATAGCAGGTTGTATCAAGCTGAGCTGTATCAAAAACCTGTTCAAAAAAATGAAAGATTGGAATTTTATTTAACATATCACTTCTTTTACTTCCTTGAACTTTGCGCTGTGGTGTTCTGGGCTATTTCTAGACACAAAGCCCGAGAAGGAGCTCTTAATCACTGCTTTCTGAATTCACAGGAGTTCATTTGATTGCCCCTGGATGGGCAATGTCCTGTTCAGCACAGAGGGACACCAAATGTCCCCCAAAAAAGGGTGGAGGGCACCAGCATGGAGAAGGGCAAAGCGCTCGTTTTCCTGTGGTGCCAGAGCCCACATTCCCAGGGGATGCTGCCCCAAACCCTCCCTGCCCCAGGTTCCTGGGATGGCTGCTGGGTCCCATCTGGGTCAGCTCTGCATCCTCTCCCTGCCCCTGAGATTTGGCTCCCAGTGCAGCCAGACACGGCTGTCACAGCCATCGACCCATTCCACTGGCTCCATCCACAGCGTGAGCGCTGCAAATAAATGTGTCAGGTTGCAGCCCATGGAAGAGAGCAGGTTCCTGCTCCCTGTGATAAGGTCACTCTCTCATACCCTCCTTCACAGACAGAAAATCATATTCCATAAACCTTGCTTTAGGTCTTTAATACACAACACAGACTGTATGTGGCCGAAACCTTTCCAATAAAATAATTCAGGCACGCTAAGAGCAATTTTACAGTTTCTCTCTTTATTCCACTCTATGAGCTTCAGCTCCTGAACATGACAAGCACCACAGAAAGCCACATCCCTACCCACCATGTCCCCCTCAGGCTCCAAAGCTGCTGGGAAAGCTCTGCTGCTCTCACACAGAGCTCCAAACCCGGGCGCGCTCGCTGGCATCTCGGAGATGTTACGCCATAGCCAATCTTTATTTTTATATCATTTTATAGTAGTGCTCGCATTTTATTTGGCAGTGCTGCTTAATAAAATCCTGACTGCTGCTGGCTTCCAGATGTCGGGCTCTCTCCTTCAAACTTCTGCTGATGGGGGCTGTTGTTTGAGGAATTCACCACAATCAGCTTACAATTATATGTTTACTGTGGTAAAGGCTGGAGCATTAACTGACTGCTCCTATTTATAAAAGCTACCTTAAAGCAACAGGAGTAATTTCCCTACTCCTATTATTCCTCCATTTTTTTCCCTACACAAACATCTTTTCTTTGTTTATTGTACTTTTGAAAAGGCACTTTTTAAGTCTTACTGTGCTGTGCAGCAAAATTATTTTGTCAATCTTGCTGCATGCAGTAAAATTATCTTCAGTCTGAGCTCCAAACCAAGGAAAAGGCTACGCCACAACAGACGTGGATTTGCAAATGGATTTGGGAAAGCAGAATCCAGCCCTACCCCAGCCTGAAGCATCAGCTCCTTGAGCCCACTCCTCATCCCACTCTCCATCCCTGGCAAACCCACCAGCCCACAGCACATCAACAGCAGCCACTCTGCCCCCCAGGCTTTAAAGGTGACTAAAATGCTTTGTTGTTGGCACCAAGGACTCTAAAAATCTCTTTATTCCTGCCCTGTGTTCCCCAGCCCCAACACATCCCTGCATTACTCAAAAGGGGTAATTTGAATTGGGACAGAGAAAAACCAATATCCTGCACATGTTTTGTATGGAGCCAACAGGAGAGCAAGAAGGAGAAAAAGGTTATTTCTGTAAAGTTTTGGAAAATGAAGAGGTGTAAAACCTTTCATCTTTACAAAACTTTTGAACATGGCCTGGCTAATACTTTCTTTGTTATTCAGTCTTTGTGATAGGAAAACTCCATTTGCTTCAGTATTCCTTGGAACTCTCTGACACTTCACAAAGCACCTCCTAGGCTGAATCTGAAATATTTCAGTATACAATAGGGTTATTAATTGAGTAGAACTGTACTGGCGTAACTGAAATGCATCATTTGAGAACATCATTCTTCTTCCTTTGACATCTCCAGGGAATTAGTACAACCAACACTGTCATTTTCCACACAAGCAGTGTAGGGAGTGAAAAACAACCACAGCAGCACGTTTAAATCAATTAAGTAACATGACAATAAGGAATGAATAAATAGAGGACCTGCTATTTTATGTGAAAATGCAATTTTTGGTGTGTGTTGCTGCGCAACGAAGTAACTCAAGACATGGCAATGCAGAAAGTGATATGAGGTGCCTGTAGTGCTATTTATAAAGGCCAAGATCAATCTTGTACTCACTTCCTTCCCTGAAATTTATCCAAAATAAATGCTGAAGCACAACCCCGAAGTGCCTGATAGCAAATCTGTCCTCTGGCAACCTTTAACCTGCAATTCTGCTTTTTCCAGAGGTGGTTCTTGGAAGCAAAGACAGGGAACAGGCTACAACAACCCCAATAAACCAACTTTACACAGTAGTGTTTTCTGCCCTGGGAAAAAAACGAGCTCTCTAGTGTTTCTCTGAGGAACACAAACCATTCCCTTCAGTGATCTTCAAGGTCTGAAATTCTGTAAGCATTATAAAGAATAACAGCTTTTGAACACTGAGCCAAAACACTCATTGCTCAAATTCATCTACTTTGAGTATTGACATGGCAGTGTTTGTAAAGTGTATTTTTGACAAAATAATAACAGATGAGATCTTCATAAAACAACTGTGGGTTTCTTAGTCCTACTACTGTGGAATTTTAGAGGCATTAGTGAGTCTCTGTACTTGGCTCCTTTCTTCAGATCGCCTTTCTTTGATCCGTGGCATTTCTCTGAGCTTATAAAAACAGAAAACCACCCCAACCACTAAAAACCACTCCTAATAACAACAAAAAAATCATATGCATGTGCTCACACACAAATTATTTTCCGTATGTACAAAAATAAACAAGAGTTATTATAAATAAGGCTGTGTATAAACATCCCAGGCTTCCCCCAGGTTGTGGTGGCGTGAGAAAAGCCGGTGGCTGTGGAGGAAAGGGGAATTCAGGAGCACAGGGAAAGGCTGGAGCTCCCCCCTGCCCATCCCCAGGGACACCCAGATAATTTGTGTGAAGTTACTCGTTGGGAAGAAACAGGGAAAGGAAGAGGAAAGATGTTCTGATTCTTCAAATCCTTAATTCAGTCATTTATTCCTTCCTTTCAGCTCATCCTCACGACTTCAGGTCAGAAGTTGCTGTTATTCCAATCTAATCTGATTTTTATATTACAAGAGGACTTTTCTCCATGCATCTGTTAAGGACAGGATGTCTTTTCCTACAGGAGATGAAGGATTAACTCAAATACTGGTAAGGAATTCTTTGACAAAATATTAAAATTTCAATTTTTGATGCTTCACCTGTCTGGAACTGAAACTTTTTATCCCTCTGTTGATAGGAGACAGGAAAATTTCTTTCTCCCTAGCAAACATTTTTACACTTCTCATGTGTCTGGTGTAAGGAAATTCAAATTCTTTTGAAACCCTCTTCAGCATTGATTTGAAGAGACACCAAAAAACAATGGCAACATTGTCACAGTCATAGCCTTACTGATTCATTTAATCAAAATATAACCTCACTTTTCTTATATATCCACGTTCCTCCCTCCATGGATCACTTCACCTTTTTATTTGCAGTATGGGCAGTTTAACAGGTGAGCATCCTTTTCTGATTAAATGCTTGTCAGTACACAGCCCTCTGTGCTGGGAGACAGCAATATTCCTTATACTGATGTAATAAAATCCAAATTGTATTGATTACAACCCCTTTTACCAAACAGCTTCATATTAATGCTGCTCTTTCAATGTTTAACTTGTCATCATTTCCATTGCAGTCTCCATGCTTTAACCATTTAATCATACCTCAGGTCTGGTCTGAGCTTCTTTCTGAACTGATGGCTAACTCATTTTTGGGTTGTGCTTCTCTGCAATCCATCAGCTTTCTGCTTTCTCCTTTTAGCAAGACAATAAAAGGTTTTCTCCATGACTTTTAAAGACATCTTTGCACTTGAATAAAAACCTGGGAGTGAAAATACTGCCACTCTAGGGAAAGGAAGACCTATGGTGAGGTTTCCTCACACAATAAAAGGTGCTGCTACACAATTTCATTAGACTGGCTTGCTCTGTTAAAGAAATTTAATATTAACTGTGATTTCTGGAATGTAACATGACTGGCAAATAATAACTAAAAAAATCCCACCAATGTATTTACTTCTAATTGCAGTCTTTTTTTGACATCTCACTTTTTGGTGCTGGTTGTATTTTCTTTTTTCCTTGTCAAAGCTCAAGTGATTTTTCAGTCTAATGTCCATGCAAGAAATAATATAACAAATACCACCAATCCAGGAGCTTAAGTGTCCTTTGGGTCCAAGCTGCTGCTGAATCTAAAGATGATTTTCAGTAACAAATATTCTCCCTCATTCTTAAAGTTCAACAGTTGCCAAATCTGTATTTATGGGGAGTGTTTTCTCACTTTATTAGAGCCACTTTGCAGAGGGAGTTCACACAAACTTCTTCCTTCCTCCCAGCAAAAAACTCTCATCTACTGAATTGGAAACAGGGCCAAAGCCAGCAGATTTCTTCACACACCATTAATGAAGATTTTAATGTTAATTCTTATAACCCCTTAAAATGCTTACCTGTTTCTACTCCTTCTGAACAATACAGGGTGTGTGTAACATCACACAGAGCTGTTCACTGAACTCTGTATCAAATACATCCTAAAGACCCCCACATCTTTGTATCCCTTCTTGAAAAATGGTTAGGGAAGCACCAGTAAAGGCAAACACAATGCATCCCACTGCTCTGATGAAGGCTGTGCAAAATGACATGAAAAAAAATTTGTAAGGCTCTTTTTTTTCTTTTAAAGCCCTAAAAATACTCCTAAGAATTGCACATGAATTCCAGCTTTTTATCTTCAGGGATAAAGCTGGAAGCCAGAGTTACACCACTGCCTTTTATACCAACAGCCTTTGTGTAACTCACACTGCAGGACTGTAGAAAAGGACACTGGATGATGTCCCTATAAAAAATTAAATTTATTCTCCCCCAATCTGTAAAGCAATGAAACAAGTCCCACCCTCTAACCCACAGAAACCACTTCCAGCTCAGTGCAAACAAAAGCACATAACTCAAAACACCTGGGTTCCAAACCAGCCTACCTGGAAAAGCGCTTTGAATGTAGGGAGCAAAATTTCCTGTGGCTAAAATGAGAAAGAGAATTTCTGAGCCAACTTGCTATCTTAGGTCTCTGGAAAGCAGAAACAATGATAATAAGAAGCAGAACTTTATAGACTGGAAAGACAAAAGAAACTCAAAAAAGCCAAAACCCCAAACCTATCCTCATAATCTCCAGGGAAGAGCTGCAAAGAGTCAGGGAAACCAGAGGCATCTTCTGTATTATGGAAAACTGCCGTTTTCCTTATGCCTCCTTTGTTTAGCAAAATACTTACTTTTGATCTTTTGATCATCTAACAGACAACAGTGGGTTTGAAAAATGCTGATCAACAACACATGTGTAATTTTGGTATTCAACATCTGCCAGTTCTAAGTGGGGAACCCTGGACCCAAACCCACAATTTACATTTATAGCTAAGCTGCAGAAAGGAAGTTGCAGGCTGGTGGTCCATCCTTTTTCAGTCTCTTTTATCTTCTTCTCACCTGGGTGAGATAAAATAACCCAACCAAAGAAAAAACATGGGATAAAAAGGCCTGGGCAAACGTAGCACAGGTATACAACTCAAACACACTGATCCAGCTGCCACTGCTGGCTCAGGAATATATATATATATATATATATATATATATATATATATAATTTTTTTTAAACTCTCCTGGCAGATGAAAGACAGTCTGAAGAGAAACTCATCCCTCCCTGGGCTTTACAACTGCCCTTATTTACACTGAGCTCTACCAGCTGTGCTGGTGCCCAAGTGCCTGTGACTGCTGCCTGAGAGTGAACAAGAGATGAGCCCATTCTCTGCAATGACTCTGGGTTTTTAACTCATTTTTTCACTTCAGTACAGCTCACAGCTTGTCACCTTAATAGCAGAGAAAAGGAGGTTTAAGGAAAGGTAAGCCTGGGATTTTGCAGTCTTGCCAGGGGCAGTAGCGTGTTCCACAAGGGAAGCTTGAAGTCCAGCAAATTTACTAACATGCTGCAGAGAAGAGATTCTCTCTATCCTAAGGGTTCCTCATATAATGTAGGAGATATATGATGTTCCTACATTTAAAGCTAAAAAAGGCCTTAATTCCAGCTCTAGGATATTGGGGATTAACTGGTGAAGATACTGTCTGGCTTTTACTGACACTGCTCAGCCCTCCTGTAAACTCTCCTGCAGTCTTGGTCACAAAAACAAATTCCATGATGGAATCCCACACCTGAAAAGGCATCTGCTGTTATTTTATTGACACTATTTTTCTCATTAATTGACAATCCCTTTGTCCTCTGTGTTAATTTTAACACCTGGAAAGGAATAAGCAAGGTAAGCAGAACTGAAACATTTGAACAATGCAGGTGCCAAAGCACGAGTGACCCAAGCACATGAGGGCACGGCACTTGCAGGAGGTTCCAAACACTTCAAAAATTATTATATTCCTCACACAGAATACCTTTTCTGGAAATAAAAATAATAATAAATTAGAAACCAAATCTAATAAAGATACAGCCCATTTAGAATTCATTATTTGCTTCACTGCTGGACTGGGAATGAGGTGCCAGTGCAGAGGAGACAGCAGAGGCTGAAGAGCAGAAGCAAGGAGCAGCAGGGATGGAGAGAGACCAGAGCTCAGCCCCAGTGCAGCCACTCTCCAGCACTGCCCCGCTGCACCCACTGCCAGCTGGGAGCTGTGGGATGCTGAGGTCCAGCCTGTGGGTGTGGCTGCAGTCATGTAAAACAGATGTAAATGCACACAACTTGCCTGTTTTGTCAGGCTCAGGACTCTGTGCTTCAAGGAAAATGATAAGGTTACAACGCTGTAAAGTCATTTGAAGACATTACAGAGAGATTTTTTCTTTCTGTTTCTTGTTCAGGACGCAAATGTGAGTTTGGAGTTTTTTCTCCTCCCTCATCATTGACAGGAAGGTACCTCAGAGTCCAAAACCAGACAGCCAAGGCCATAACCAACCCCAACAGCTCCACAATATCAAACACAGGGCCACAGGTCAGCTCCTGGAGCTCCTCTGTAACACAAATCCGTGAATACATCCCTGTCCATACAGGGAATTGCAATATGGCAATAGTATGGAAGGCAGCAGGGTGACAGAGGAAGCCTTTGGGCCCCTTCAATCCAAGCTTTTGGGCAGGATCTGTCCCTGTTTCCCTGATGAATTTGCACACGTGGGAAGTTCTGACGTTCCAAGAGTGCAGCAATCCTTTGGGATATGTAGAATATACTTCCAAAACTTCCTTTTATTGTAAACAAAAAAGCATTTCCAACTTTAAACTGCTGTGGGAGGGAAACAAGCAATCTGAAGAGGGCAGAGGAGCTATCTCCAAGGCAAGGACTTCAAACAGTCTACTTAAACAGCAGCGTTATAAACCAGAGATCTATGGACAGATAAGGATTTCTCAACAAAAATTCCACTGCTCTAGACAGGACAATTATACAAAGCCACAAACATCCTAGAAAGACATCACATATATTACATTTTCTTCCCACACAGTAGCTGGCATACCTCAGGAACTATGGATGGCTGCACCAGCCTCTCCTACACACAGGCAGAATTAAAAAGAAGTCACAGAGAGGCTCTAGGTACAAGTTTTCTTAGTTTTCCAGGCTCTCGAGAATGGGAATTTATTAATTTTAAACTAAAAAGTCAAGGCCAGAGTTAGAAGCTTATTAGAAATCCCAGCCAAGAAAATTCCACTTGGGACCAGAGGATGCCACCTATCTTTTTGATTGATATTTTAGAATTGATGAATAACAAACGTGCAGGATGGAAGAGAGGATTCCAATAAAAAACAATAGTCTGATGCAACTGGAGCCTGCTCGGCCCATGGTAACCGAGTGAGCTATTGTGGCTCTCCAGACCAACACTTTTTAATAGAATCCAGATTCAATTTAAACAAGACTTTAGAAGCCTGCTTTGTTATACTGCTGCAATCTCTTTGTGTTGACAGGACTACAATCAGGCAAATTCTTTCCCTCTTGCATAATGCAGGTAGCTGGATGTGACAGGCTAAATCAGCGTTTTACGGGGACCAGGGCAATCCCACAGGCTGGCAGTGCCCTCGTGCTCCAGGGACTCGCAGGGAATTAAAACCCAAAGCAGTTAAAATCCATGTGCAAAGCTGGTGGGCTCTGCAAGGGAGCACAAGTACCTTCCATGTTGTTAGCTTGAACAACAATTCATCAGCTTGATTAGACTTAAAACATACTCAGAGAATGGAAAATACTTGCCCTTAAGGGATCAAATTAAAAGAGGTAAATCTGCATATCTTAGATAATTCCTGCGTAAAAAAATATAGGGATTTTTTAAAAGTTGTATGTGTCTCTGTATCAGTGCTCAAAGTAAAGAAAAAGGTCATCTGGGGTCCCCAGCACAGGGACCTGTGGGGAGTGAGTCCTGAGGAGGTCACCAAGGTCATCAGAGGGATGGAGCAGCTCTGCTTTGAGGAAAGCCTGGAATTGGGATTGTTCTGCCTGGAGAAGAGAACCTCTGGGGTGACCTAACTGTGGCCTTCCAGGACCTAAAGGGAGCCTGCAAAGAAGATGAGAGAGACTTTGGACAAGGGCCTGGAGCGATAGGACAAGGGGAAATGGCTTCCCACTGTCACAGAAGGACAGGGTTAGATGGGATATTGGGAAGGAATTGTTCCCTGGGAGGGTGGGCAGGCCCTGGCACAGGGTGCCCAGAGAAGCTGTGGCTGCCCCTGGATCCCTGGAAGTGTCCAAGGGCAGGTTTGACAAGGGCTTGGAGCAGCCTGGGATAGTGGAAGGTGTCTCATTCCTTTGGGGAACAAGATGAGCTTTCTACCAGCACAGTTTGAGGAGTTAGTGTTTATACCAAAATAATATAATTTTTATACCAAATGATTGTTTGATACATTACTATATTTTATTACTAGATCAGTTAATAATGGTGTTTCTTCCCCCATCCAAGCTCTTTGGTCAGAACACAGTGAGCAAGCACAGCTTTGCCAGAACCTGCATAAAAAGGTTGCTCACCACGTGGGCTGGAGCAGAGCAAGCATATTCCAACACTTGGGAAGCCAGCAATGCCCCCCAGGACCACGGGCTGTGAGAATCATGTGAGCAGCACAAGGGGATTTATTCAAATTGGCTGCAAGAACTCAGACAAACAGAAATAATGTTGCAGTAGTGAATTCAGTCATTTCACAACTCCCCCAGCGCCAAGCCTTGTGCAATCCAAACAGGCAGTTGTAATTCCAGGTAAGTTGTTATTCATAACTTATGCACCGCTTGTTTACATGTGGTTGACAGTTTTAAATGGTTACTAATTCAGTACTGAAAAATAAAGCTAATGCAAATAAAACTGCTGCAGGAGGCACTTCAGAATAACAATATCTCACAGTGGTATAAACACTGGTGAGGTGGTGAAGAAACTCCCAAGAGCAGCTACCACCTAAGCAGACACCACCTAAGTGTGTAGATGTATTTTAACTGGCAAGCTTCAGCCACTGAGTATTTGCAGTGTTTCTAGCTCAAAATAAGATTAATTTCAGAGCCACTGCTCTTTTCAGAACAGCTACTGAGTGTTGTGTCTCCCCCAAGCAGAGGATCAGCTTTTCAGTCTATTTCCCTCCTTAGGTAAAATAATCATAATAAACAAATAATCATTCCCCAAAATAAAAACCATTTGAAAGTCCAAAAAACAAGGTTAAAAAGGAAATATTGCCAGAATTATGTTTATTCACAGAGTCAAAATGTTTCTGAAATCCCTTCCATTTCCTCAACGTACAACACTGAGGCAACCTCCAGTCCTGACAGGCCACATTTGAACCATCCCTTCCTCTTCGCACGGCAGCCGTAATTTCAGACGCCAGGTTGGATCCACAGCACGCATCTCTTTCACCCAGATGGCACTAAACCCATCCTGGAGATGGATTACGAGTTGCTCCACATGGAGCAGCCTCCCAAGGCCATGGGGCTGCTGCAGGACAGCGCAGTCACCCGGTGGAAAGGACACCGGGCTCTTGCTCAGCTGTGTGATAGGAAAAACATGGCCAGCTCTTTACTGGAAGTCTTGTCCAACAGCTGATTCAATCTCCAGTAGTTTCCAGCTTGTGCTCCTCAGGCTCTGGCCTCTTAAGAGTGCCAAAGCACCAAACTGTGAGGAGTCAGGAAAACACCACAATAAAGAATCACAGAATTGTGGGATGGTTTGGGTTGGAAGGCACTTTACAAACCATCTAGCTCAAATACCCTCCTGCCATGAGCAGGGACACCTTCTCTAGACCAGTTCCAGCCTGGCCTTGATCTTCTAGGACATCTTCTATTGCTCTCTCCCATTGCATCACTGTCCAGTGGAGTTCACTGCATCTCTTATTTCTGGAAAACAACATGATGGGCAAAAAGGGTGATTACACCCCCCACCCCCCAAAACTGCAAGGACAGAAAACAAATCTTCTGTCACACAAGTAGCTGTTGAGGGGTTTTAGCCCATCCCTCAAAGCTCCCAGCATAGAGGAGCCAAACACCTGGGTCAGGACTCATCAGAACTAACACAGGTATCTCAAGCCAAGCCTTAAACCATGCGTGGTGACCCCAGGTAAACCTGTGGTCCTATGTACGTACTTCAAATGGTGGATGACTGTAGCAGCATGTACTTCACCAAATAACACAACACGATGGATTATAACATGATTCATGCCCATAAAGTACGTAACATAGGTAATGAATTCTTTCATGTATCCACACGAACCCGATGAAACAGATATGGAGATTTGTCACTTGCTACCCAACAGATTTACTTGATCATTGTTAAGTCATGTCATTAAATCTATCCAGTGGGAGTGACATTAAATAATGTGCAGTTAAGGAAACATTCTCCAAATGCACATCCATTGAAATGTTCCACTGGCTCTGTTGAAAAGAGTCCATCCCCTCACTCCCAGAAGCAAATCACTGCCCAGTGCTGATACTTAAACTTATTTTTAAGAGCGAAGGAGATACCAGCACCACCAGACAAGCAAGAAGTCCTTCAAGTGACATAAACCAGACATGGGTAAAATCAGCATTTCTGTTTCTCCAAGGTTTGAAGATTCTATTAGTCATCTATTATTATTCTCTGCACTTGGACCACTCCTGGCAGCCTATTTCATACCAGAGCAAGCCCCCAACAACCCCAAGCTCCTCCATCAGCTCACGGCCCAGATTTGATTTCTCCATCCTTTGCAAAAACATTCTCAGACTTTGTGCTAATAACTAGCTGATTACATTTCAAACCCTCGGGCTAGAAGTATTACTGGGGAGCGCAGGAATGTGTCTGGAATGCAAAAACAATGGGGGTGAAAAATCAGTGGGCTCTGAGCTGGTATAAATAGACAGTTCACTGCGGAAACTCATCTCATCTCAAAAAACTAAACCCAAAGAGAGTGCCCTGCTATCTCCTCCAGTTAATCTTACTGGAGAACTGACTCAGCCATCTCCCAGCCCTTAGGAAGAGGCATCTCCTATCTACACAAATACAACATAAATAATGTTTCTGTTGCGCTTGCATGTGAGATAGAGAAGCACCCTGCGTAATCTGCTGATAAACTCACGTAAGAGACAGCAGTTTCGTGATATGCCAAATACTTCACATCTTGGAAAGAAATGGGGGAAAAGTTATTCTTAGGGAAGCTTTCTCTGTGGTCGAACGGTATCAGGTTTATTGACAGAAAGTTTCTGGTATGCAAACTTACTTTGGTCCAAGCAAATTCCTGCATCACCCTCCACCTGGAAGTTCAAGCTGAGTATTAAACCATGAGATCATCACAGAGGTCTGGTGTCTTTCCAGCCTCTGCAAAGGGGGTTACAGCACTCAGCAAGAGAGCAGCCATGCAAGGGTAATAAACTGCATTTATGGGATCCATGGAAATTAGGGATCAGTCCCCCCAGTTTGATTTCTGGGGCTTTGTGCTGCCCTTGGGTAACTTACATCCCTTCTCATTTAGATGTGGAGTTATTCTTAATCACTTTGAGGTACAGAAGTCACTGGGGAAAGTAAAGATTACAGGTCTCAAGAAGAAGATTGTTGTAAAAACAACCTATTTATTTGTAGCCTTTAGGCAAAAAAAAAAGCTTTAAAAACAACCTAAGGACTGAAGATCAAGTGAAAGCACAGAAACAAAGGAAATATCCCCTTCCCCATCAAACCCTAAAAAAAAGCTCTTGGCTGTACTTAGCAAAACTGAAAGAAATCCAACAAAGGCTAAATATTTCCCTAACCTCTGTATTTGCCTCTCTGACACCGCTCCCATTTGCTGCCACAACTCTGTTAGAATTGGAAAAGACAACTCCATAGCCCAATTCCTTTGTACTTCCACAGAATCATTTGCCTAATGAAGTCTTTCATGGCTTATTTGAAGATTTAAGCATTCAAAAACAAAATTCCTCAATGAAGGATGAAGTATTTTGTGGGATTACTCTTTCCCTGAGGTTAGGGATCAAGGTTTCTCAGAAACACGATGAGTCACTGTGGTTTTAGCTTACTCATCTTAAAAAGTGTGGGTTTTTTAATCTGATAACAAGCAATTCTTTTTTTCAAAAGTATTTGAGACAACTTGTTTGAATGAGAAACAGAATATGCTTTTTGTTGCCATCACATTTGTATAAACTATTTTATATAAAGGCAGGATTTTATAACCAACTTTTGACATTTTTCAGCATGACCCTGAGATAACCTATAAGAGCTCTTGCTGATTTAGAAGCAACAGTTTATCAAGAGTACAGCAAGAGAGCTGCACACGTCAGAGGTACAAAGCAAAAAAGCAGTAAAAAATTACAGTGCTAAAATCACCATTTGATTTGCAATATCTTCCCTCAAGGAAACTGAAATTAAAGACACTGACATCACAGAATGGTTTTACATGATTTAAAGTGAGATGAGCTCACAGTTTGGTCAGTACATCTATTCCCTGTCACCAACACCAAAATCCAGTGTAAGTTTTCACATCACTTTTGTGTACAGTGACATCTCTGTTCTTTACGGATATTCTGCCTTCCTGACTGTATTTCTGACTTTATTTCACTTGTCCTGTTGCTCTTGCACTTTCCTTCCTTAACCACCAATAGACAAATTATAGATTAATTTGATATCAAAATATAAAGTACCCTCCAGAATGATTAAGTCTAAAAAGCTTTATTAACAAACTTGTTGAATTTTAACATTTTTCAGTAAGTGAAGAAGTACCTTGTAAAAACATTTTTTAATATAAAGGAAGACATGTTAGTGCTGCAGATATCATAAGCAAGAGATTTTTCTCCTTTAAAAATCACCATCATATAGTATCTCAGAAACAACAGGAAAATCTGGATGATGAGTATATTATGATATACACAAACACAGAAAAATATACATTGCTAATACAATGGGTTTTGTTCCACTTGGGACATTCCCCTAGGCTGGAAACCTCTATTCATGGCTCTTAGGAAAATGAAGCTTCAAAATGAAGAGCATTATCTTCCTACAAAGAACAAAACCCAACCTATACTAATTTTTTTTGCTAAACCTGTAATTCAGTGTCTTTTTTTCCAGTTAGCTTCCTAGTCCAAGAAAGGACATTTTAATTTTGCATTGATCCGTGCCACTGGAATTTCACGCAAGATTTTGTTTGGAAACTGGAATGGAACAGTATAAACTTAAAAGGGAGAAAGGAAATACTTTTCTAATAGTTACTGGAGGGCTCCACTAAGTCACAGCCATCAACCCAAGGTACTACACAACAGCTGGGTGTCCTCTTTGCAGAATACAGAGAATATACAGAATATGGAAATCGTACAGTATTTCCTAGAAAGAATTTCTCATACCAAGCCTATACAGTAGTTTTAATTTTCTTTTTTATTTATAAAGCTGCCCCAGTGTTAAGGAGCAAGGTCTGGTTTTAAAAGGAGGTGTGCTTTTCATCTTTTCTGTCAGAAGCATAAAACTGTTTACTTTAGAGGAAAACTGATTATTTGAAATCTGCTATCCCATTAGCACCACAGCACAAGCAAAGCATTTGTCTTTTCTGCTGGACTTGGATTGTGCACACATCCAGGGAAGCTGCACTTTCTCTCTCAGGCAAGCCAGCAAGCACAGAAGCCTGGGGGTAAAAAATATAATTTTTTTTTAAAAAGTAGCTGTGCTCACTGAAGCCTGAAGCAGTTATTTTGGTGTGAAACCTGTGCTGCTCCTGGACCCTCTTGATCGCTGGTAGGTCCTCGGGCACCCAGGGATGTGCCCAACTGAGGGACACACATCCCTGCTGTGCCTGCACAGGAACCCTCTGGCTGGAAAAGAAAACAAAAGATGCTCCTTTCCCTCCCTCCCTCTACTTTTTTGTGTGTGACCAGATGGATCATCTGTGCATCTCCATATCTGCGTATTTTTATTCCGTTTTGTTCCAATAAGAAGAGATGGAATCCATCTTGTAATTACATTTTGAAATGTCTCCACTGAAAAAGAGAGGATAAACCAAAACCTAAAGCTAAGGAAGAGCCCAAGTCCTCCCAAAGCAGCTAAAATCCTCAGTGCAATCTGCAGGAAGGAGGCTGATTTTCTCTCTCAGCCTCTCCCACTGTGTTTGCCTCCACACAGATGAGCCTCAGTGGCTGTGGAGAAACGGATCCTCTCTCCTTGTGGCTGTCTCAGCCTGAAAGCAAGGGCTGAGAGCAAGGTTTGGCACTTCCCTCTCCTCGTTCTGCTGTGCTTTAGAAAGGTCTGTTTGCTTGAAGCTGATGAGGTGAAGCACTGGGGTCTCTCAGATGGAGTTTTTGTCACCAAGTCCTGCACACAGGTTTGTTCTGGCTCCTTGCCACACAGAGTGAGAGCTCCTTGGTTTGCAGATCTCAGTCTGAGTAAGATGACAACTTCATGTCATCACTGAGTTCACAGCCAATACCAAACTGGGGGGACAGGACATGATGACAAACTGGCAGCAGTCAAAAGAGCAGGCTGCTCCTCAGAGAGACCTGAGCACTGAGAGCATCCCAGCGAGCACTCACAACAACACTTGGAAAACCACCTCCAGTTCTGGGCTCCCCAGAGATGCAGCTGATGCATTGGGGTGACACCAGAGAGGACCATCAGGGTCTGATGGTGATGATCAGGGGGCTGAAGCATTTGATGTGTGAGGCCAGAGCTGGATTCTGGGAGCTCTGAGAGGAGAACACTACAACCACCTAACAGGGCAGGAGGAGAGCCAGGCTCTCCACAGAGGAGCACAGCACCAGGACAGGGTATGATGAGGACAAATTACAGTGGGAGAGATGTTCTAAAACCCAGCTCTAAACCTCTTCTGAGCCCGAGTTAGGACAAGACACCTTCAGAGGTCCCTCAACAACCTGTATCGTGCTGTTTAAACAAACCAAATGGAAATCAAATGGCTGCAGCATAGCAAACTACAGGAAAAGTCTGATTTGTTTCCAAGATCTGCTGTGTGCCTGTCTGGTTGACATTGTCACTGATGCAGCAGAACACACAGGCAAGAAGAAGTTTTCTGAGTTTTTGTCATACTTGATTTAAAATTCCATTTCATGCTCTAATTTTCACAGAGAAAGGTCATACTAGGTGCATTGTTTGAATTCAGGTAAATATGAAATCCTTTCAGTTGAGATTTCAACATTGTTAACATTTTTCCTTCAACATTCTTATTGCTATTTCTTCAGAAACAATAAGTAGGTTAAAAATTAGAAATTCATGCTCTGTTCTGAGGAATTTCCACCATAACCTCACATGGCCTTGGAAAATATTGACCAGATATACTGAGATTGCATTTATGTACCATCAATGAGATGCCTGTGTGGGGCAAGACCTCCTGATTCACAGTGGTAAATCCAATTTTCAGGTCCTGTTGTTGAAAGGAGAAAGACTGAAAAGGTGAACTGGTTCACCTGACTCAAAGCATGAAGGTTACAGCTGAAAAGTACCCATGTGAAATGCCAAAGGAGTTATTTTTATCCCTCCCTCTCATTTAAATTTAAAGCAGGACAGCACTACTGATCTGTGAGGTGCTAATGTTGTTGAAATGCAATGGGAATCAATAGCTTGTCCGGGAAGGGAGAGCTTGGTAAAAGAGAAGAGCAGTTTAAAGTCTGCTTCACCTCTGCCAGCAGCAGCTTCAGCCACCTCCTGGATACTCAAAACCCAAATTATCTCCAACACCTCACTTCTGCCAAATACACTAATTTTTCTCTTATCATCTAACAAGTCCTTAGCTTGCACACTCTCAACAGCTCTTCTGAGTTAACATAATGAATAAAAAATATGCAGCATATTGAATTAAAAAAAAAAATAAAAATCTGGGAACAGCTCTGTCAGCTCTGGCTCTGCCACGCAGATTTGATCCCTCCTGCACAGGAGGCAGAGCATACTCACACAGCCACCCACCTCCCAGTTCAGGAGAACACAAAGCTCTTATCAAGTGTTGCACTCCACATTTCCAGGCTCCAGGAGGAGAGGCCAGACCACAATTTAATGAAATATGGTTCTGATTCTCACTCTCCTCTGGAAACTTCCCACTAGGGCTATACATCACAGCTAAATTTCTTTTTTTTTTTGAGTGAGCAGATTAATTATTGTGTTTGAATTGGCTTTCTTTAGAAACCTGCAAAATTTTTGTGTGTTGGAGGAGAAAAAAAAAAAAGAAAAAAAAGAAAGGAGAAAATGCAAACAGCGAAGTCACAAAAAGCTTCCATGGCAAAATCCTTTTGAATTCCAATTCAACTGGAATATAGCAGCCTCGGAAATGATGGTTCTAAACCACAAACAAGCAAGGGAATGTTTAGTAACCCCAAGCAAAAATCCCCTGGCCTGTGCAGCAGCACAGCTCAAGCCTGCAGCTCTCCATCTATTTATAGACCTGGGGCACATATCACTACAATAGCTGATTGTGCTTTGCAGCTGTTTTGTATATCTAGAAGGGCAGGAAAGAACACACTGCACTTTGATCTTGCCCTTTTTTGGAGCAAAAACAACAACAAAAAAAGGCCATTAGGAAGGACTCAATATTTTGGAATCACAAGGGTCCATGCTCCCAAAGCCACAGCTTACACTTGGCGTGGAGGACTCCCAGCACATGTCCAATTGTTTACTGGGATTATAAATCCGGGCTGCAGTCAATATTTATTCTAGAAGCATGCAAACTATTTCACCTCGCATGAAAACATATGTCAAACCTAATTATAGGAGTTTTTACTCCCCAGAGCATCTGTTAAGTGATACACACATGAAATTAAGATTCAACCTGAATGCAACTGCATCATAAATTAGCACTTTGCATTTCTGGGGAGATTAAAGAAATTAAATATTTGCTCAAGATAATATTGTGTAATAAGAGTCAACTAGATACAACCTGTACAACATGTTGGGAATAAAGCTTTATAAATTATACAAATATATTGGAGCTAATGCTGCTGAAGACAGAAATATGTATGATTTGCAGAAGTCAAATCAGTAATCCCTACGTCAGGAAGTGAGCTGGTCCTTCCTGAGCTCTGAGATTAGGGAGCATCTACTGGAAAACTCTCACCTCCAGCATTCAAACACTTGGATGATAGGCAGTACTATGAGAAGAAAATATCCAATTTTTTTAGCACTAAAAAGGAAATAAGCCTAAAGCAGCATTCTAAGTACCTGACTGTACCATATCCAGAATACCTGAAGAATATTTCTAATCAATTACTGATGGATTTACAAGCTGCAATAAAATGTGAAATGGGGTTTAAATATGCTGCTTACGGTTACTAAATGAGTTTGAGTAGTTTGTTTCTGGACAGCCACGTGGACTAAAGTATGTGAATATGCTTAAAACACAGCAAGTGAGTCTGCAGAAGAGATTTTAAAAAAGCACCATTAGAAAAAAATAGAAGGTAAAAAGTGTTTGTGGTGAGCCTTGTGGTGGGCTAAGAGAAACAAAAGGCTGAGACAATTGGGATTGTTCAGTCTGGAGAAGGCTCTTGAGTGATGTAACTGCTCCTCCAGTTCCTGAAGGGAACCTGCAAGGAAAACGAGACAGACTTTGGACAAGGACCTGCAGTGACAGGACACAGGGAATGGTTTCCCAGTGCCAGAGGACAGGGATAAATGGGATATTGGGAAGGAATTGTTCCCTGGGAGGGTGGGCAGGCCCTGGCACAGGGTGCCCAGAGAAGCTGTGGCTGCCCCTGGATTCCTGCAAGTGTCCAAGGCCAGGCTGGATGGGGCTTGGAGCAGCCTGGGATAGTGGAAGGGGGTGGAATGAGATGAGCTCTGAGGTCCCTTCCAACCCAAGCACTCCATGACCCTGTGCCTGCAGGCTGATCATCCCTGGGTATCCCCCTGCTGCAGGGCAGCCAAATGCTGATTCTGGAATGCCAGGGAGAGCAAATACATTATGGAATTAGGGAGATGGAAAAGTAGCAGTAGGCTGCAAGAAATGCAGCCCATCAAATGGAGGACAGAACAAATCTAAGAGGAAAGTTGGCAAGATGGGACTTTTGTTAAGTGCTAAACAGCCTCCGAATTATCTGTACTGCATTATCAACACAGCACATTTGATCATCCTGAACAAAGCTTTTAGACTTTTAAGTATCTAAGACAGGACATTAAATAAAACCTCTAAAAACATCACTCTAAACTCTCTCAAATCTCATTTTGTAAGAAAATATTTAGGTATATTCCTATCCTGAATACCGATTCATTTCTGCTGTGGGTTGTATCTCTCCATCTTGTTTATTGAAACCAGAATTCACAGGGATGAAGAGTTTTTTTGTTTCATTTTTAGAGCACTTGGGACAATGTTCTTGATTTTCATTAACACTATTATTTAATTATATATTAGATTTGAAACTGGTACATAAATGAATAACTTACTTAATAAATTATTTCTATTGAGGTAATAATAAAAATATTATTATATCACCCTGAGCAGGGGTATGGAAGAGCAACTCCTTAAATGTATAAGCATGTTTCACATAAATTACAAAAAGCAATAAATGAAATAAAAACCTGCATGAGAAAGCATGAGGTGACAAAGACAGCAGGGGTGTCTATGGAGCTGTGATAATGAGATTTAGAACCATTGACAAAGTTACTAACTTTGCTGGCCCAAGCAAACTACATTTCAGAGAAGGAATACTCTGAAAGGTTCCAGTGTGTTCACATCCTACAGGGCTGTCTGAGACTGAATTTTTGCATTTCAAACTTATTATTTTAAGAGCTGGAAAAGCTGAAATTTAGAAGATCACTCACATTATTCTCTTCCAGAAAACTTTTGATAAAAACTTGTTTTCCATACAAAATATAAGTGGATTTAGCTACAATTACCAGCAGGATCATTGTTACCACAACCTCTCAACAGAGGGCTGCCCTCCTATAATATTATTTCTACAGTAAAACACGTTAAACATTAAGTTCAAATGTCAGGTTGGCTCAGCCTGAGCTAAACTTTAGCTCTGAGTAGTTTACAGCTCTTGTGCAATGTCACAGCACTAAAAGCCTTCATTTTTGTGCCCATGTGGAAGCCACGAAGCCCTCCTGACACAAGGAATGGACAGGAAAGTTGTTCATTACTGCTGAACAGCTCAGCTAAAACAACACTGGGCTCTTCCCTAAATCTGCAAGAATGGGAATTCTAGAGGAGAGTCCCTTCTGAGGCTGTGGGACAAGGTACTCCAAGACACAAGGCAGGATAAATACTTTGCTCTTGCAAAACACAAATGCTAAAGATCAAGTTCCAAAGAGAAGAAGAAGCAAACTCTGCTTGTCAGCTGAGATGCCTGAGATAAGTTAATTCCAGTATCTCTGAGGGGCAACACAACACATCCCCCCAAAACAGCTTCCCAGGGAATGCTGCTCGAGCCGGAGCCAGGCGGAAACCCTGGACCTCAAATGACTCAACACCGGCATTTGACAAAGCCAGCTCCCATTACCTAACTAATTCCTCATTTTTTCATTAGACAGCACCAAATCCAGCCTGGAATATACGGATAAACCTCTGAGACTGGTAAACTTCACTGCCCATCAATCTGTGCTGCTCAGACCTCTGGGGCCGGGTGACAAACACATAAGGGATCCATGTCAGAGACGCCTTTGTGACCACTTTGGGATCTACTTTCCAAAACAGAAATGCAGCTTTTAGAAAACATTCCCATTTTAACAAGCAATGGTGCACACTAATAGAGCCCTAGAAATAGTTTTACAATTGAAACATTACACACAGTAACCGCTATTTATACTTCAATATGTCAACCTTAAATATTTACTTTTCCACTCACTTAGTTTACATGTTGTGCCAGCAGAGCACTTTCTTGCATCATTTAAAGAGCTTATAGAAATTTAAAACTATCAGAGGAATAAGGAAAAGTATTATGAAATAAGTCAAATTAAATGATGAGGCAAAACATATTTGCTACTTTTTATGCAAAAATTAACTTCATGCAGAGATGCACAATTTCTACAAGTAATTAGGTACTTTGCATTATTTGTTCTGATTAAAAAAAAAATACTCTTTTTGAAAAGCAAACTCTTTTGAACTTTAAACTCTATCCAGGTTTTCCATTGCTACATGGAGACCATTCATTAGCTGGCAGTATTATGTTATGCCCCTGCCACATGGGCTCTGAAAATCCAATGACTAAGGTCAGAGTAAGTAAATGTTTCTAGGTAGAGCTGCACATCACACAGCTGTACCAGCAGTTACTGGACATTTTTCCCAGAAAGCAAACAGCTGGGCAGCTGTATTTTGACAAGAAAAGTTGTTTCCCTTTATGGCCCAGAGTTGGTGGCTGTGGTCTGGGGTGGGAAGGCAGTGGGCAAGCAACCCATGCTTCATCCAATGGCACTGTCATCCCTGGTCCAGCTGTTCTTCCCAGAGTCAGCCTGATGATTCCCTTCTAGCACTCACTTATATTCAAGTGCAAAAGAGACACTCCAGATAGGATATTTTATTATTTACTTTCCCTTTTGCTCTATTTTAGGTCCCATAAACCCAAAGTTTAAACAAACTACTCAGATTGAAAGCCATTTATGGGCCCTTCCTAGCCCACCAGATTTGGGCTTCTCTCCTGCAAAGGAACAAGGACAGGCTCAGCTGCCCTGCCACTTTTCCATTCTTATATTTAAATTTTTGTGCCATTAAAACCAGCTAAAACAGATTTTGAAGAACAAATGGCTGGGAAATTCACCACTGATTCATCACTACTGAGATTACACAATGTCCCATGTCATGGTCCATATAAAATTAAAAGGATCACTGTGACCATTTCCAATCAAATTTTTGGGCGTTTCTTTGGGAATTCTGAACCAATGGGCACTTAAGCTGGAACAACTGCAAGGAAGAAGCAAGAGAGCAGAGGAAGTGAGAAAGCCCTGCAGCAGATGAGCTGCAGATAGACAGGGAGCACCTGTCCAGGAGCAGATCTGCTGAGCAGGTTCCCAACCAGCCCACCTGGCTCCTTACTCCCATTCCTTCATTTACTCCTTTTGCTTCAGCTCTTCGCTTGTATCAAACATTGAACCAGCCCTTTTACGTGGCTTTAATCTCAGAGTGGAAACCTGGAAGAAAGACTGGAAGGAAGGAAAGGGCAATGGGGAAAAGTAAGACACTGGAGGCATGGAAGAAAAACATTTCTATAAGGAAAATAAAACAAATTTTCCTAAGGGTAATTGGAAATTCAACAGTTCTAATCTATACAGAAAGTGGAAGGCCAAGAAATCAGGGATGAACACTGTGTGCATCATATTACAAGCAGCGAAGAAGCAAAGTTACCTCCCCTACTTGAAAATCCTTATCTAACTTCTGCTCTTTTCTAAAACAAAGCAAAACTGACATTTTGATGGAGGCAAACTCCAAGCAGCATTCACAACCACTGCACCAGCAGAGAAGAACCAGCCTCTTAAACTGAATGCACTTTCCCATGTGATTCCTTACTTTAATTTGAATAAAAGTTACACTCATGAGAAGAGAAGGGGAGAACCAGCAAAGAAAGGGGAAAAACCAGAGTGCAAGCAAGCTGCAGGAATGGAAGGATACAGCCTGAGGGGCATTAATGCTGAGCCTAGAGGCTGAGTTGTAGGGATGTAGCTTTGCTGGTCAGTTATTTGCACAAGCTTTACAGGCATGGGAAAACTGTGAAGGTTGTCAGGAAACACAAAACCTCCTGTGATGGAAAATCCTGTAGGGAAACGCATCCTGGCCACTGCCTGAGCCCCAGCCTGGTTGGGCTTCTCTGCTCCTCCAGCAAACAACGTGCAACTCCAGCAATTCTGAAAAAACTGAGCTTGGAAACTCAATGGAGAAGTTAAAAAACTCATCTCCTTTCCATCAAAAGCACTGGCACAGGGTGCCCAGAGAAGCTGTGGCTGCCCCTCCATCCCTGCAAGTGTCCAAGGCCAGCCTGGATGGGGCTTGGAGCAACCTGGGGTAGTGGAAGGTGTCCCTGCCATGGCTGGGGGTAGAACTGGATGAGTTTTAATGTCCCTCCAACCCAAACCAGCCTGGGATTCCATGATTCTGTGAGCAGGAGGGATTTAAGGTTATTTGAGTAAATCTCAGTTCTATTCAAATTACATTGGTCCCACAGGAGTGGGAGACTGGAGAAACAAAACAGGCCACCAGTTCTCCCTGTTCCTTGGGAATGTGCTGTATTATACCATGGGCTTCAAATGAGTGAAATAGATTTATACTTTTAGATTTATACTTTGCTTTTCTTCCCCAATCCAAGTTTAAAAGTTGGTTTCCACAACCTGTAGATGGAGAGATCAAAATGACTTAAGCACACAGCTCCCACTGTAATTTTAAATCGCAAATTAAAGGCAAGGCATAGCCTGGAGAAGCTCAGGGCTCCTGATAGTTCAGTGCTGTAGAAACTGTTTAAGTTGTAAGAAAGTTATAATGGGAAATTTAAATAATTAGATCTGGCACCGTTACATCAGATTTGAACAAAACCAAATAAAAGATTCAAGTTTCAAACTTGGAGAGAGAACAAATTATTGAGGAAACTGGATACAAACATACACTGGCATACTTTTGTAATAAACATGGCCCTGTGCGATTTAACAAGGAAATTAAAGAGGTATAAAAATAATAAAACAGATGCAAAGAAATCCTTATGTAAAAACCTCAATAAAAATGAATCTAAAAAATACAATTCCCTAAAACTTGCTGAGACCCTTAAAAATTAGTACTTCAATGCAACAATTTTCCCAATTATGAAAAGAAACAGAATTAATTTTTAAAAAATCCTAAAACAAAACAAATAACCCCAAAAAACAACAGTGACAAAAAACAAAACAAACAACCAACCGAACAAAAAAAAATCCACACCAAAAAAGGGCACCATAAAACCCCAAACTGTGCAGGAGGGAGAGGGAAGACAGTCTCAAGTTTTCGGTACCTAAAAACAGCCCTTGAAGTGCTCCTCCCCTAAGGATATTTTGATCTTAGTCACATGGGTTTTTTAAGGTATTTTTATTTAGTCTCCCTGTAGATAACTGCGAGTAGAGAGCTGCTAACATGATATTAAAGTAATGATTTGATGGCTGCCCTCATGGCTGAGAGAGGCTTTAAGTCTGAAATATTACCAGTAAACCATTAGGACTCAGCAACCTCAGAGAACACTCACTGCTTCCATTACTTTCATTACTTGCCAACTTTGTCTCAATCAAGAAATCAAACTTATTTTCTTATTTTTTGATATTTACCTGCTTATTGATAAGCCTATATAATTGTACAGGTACATAAGGAAAAATGAAAATAAGAAGAGAAAATATTTGAGAATGTCTTATGATACACAAGTGCTCTTGTTTGCACAAGGAGGAAATGGATCTTTTCCTACTGTGGCTCATATTTTCACCCAAATCACCTATTTTTCATTTTCATCTGACCATTCACAACATGATTTTGGAAAATCTACAGAAAGAACAGCTCACACAAAAACTTTTCCAGATAGCTACATCTGGTTTGTTTTTCTAAGTTTAGACAGTGTCAATGAAGTTTCCAGTTAAATGGACTTAGAAATGCAAGAACAGCGGAGCAAGGAGGAATAAATTCCAACAACAAACATGCTCGTAATCACAAAAACTTATCACACAAGTGTACCCACAACAAAAGCACCTTCAGAGCAGGGATCAGCAGCTCTGCAAACCAAGGCCTGGCTCAGTGCAGGGTTGGACTCGGCTGGCCAAGGAAACGCGGATAAACACGGAAAGAGAAGACACAACAGGCAGAATTGCTCCCGCACAGGCGCCGCTGCGTCACAACCACCTGCCAGGGACATGGGCTGCTCCTGCAGAACCAAGGGTGGAAAGAGGCATCCCATCCAGCTTCTGGCTTGGCATTTGGAAAGGCTGCAGCATACATCAAAAGCAAAACAATCCTCAAATGTTCCTCTGCAATGTATTTTTTTCAGTTCTGAACTAAGTGAATTGATGGATTTATTTATATACTTTTACATGTGCATATAAAGACAAAAATTAGTATTGTTGGATGTTGGATTTCTACCAATAGGAAAAATTCTGGTAATGAGAAGCAGAGACTGATTAAATGCTAAAATAGAAAAGAAGAAAAAAAGAGACAGTAACCCTCTGAAGCCTCTTGCTCTGCTCAGCCAGCTGTCAACAGGGGTAGGGCAACAAGTATCTGTTGCACACCACATTTCCCTTCCAGAAATGGGTACCATGATAGCAACATGCAGCTTGCACTGTGTGGGCAAACCTGGATCTGTGCATCCCTGAGCTCCTTGGGCAACACATCCCTGGGATGGGCCACCTCCATCCCAGTGGTGAGGAAAGGCACAGCTCCAGCATTTCATTGCTGCTCCACGTGGCTTTTGATGACAGCAAAGATCATCTCTGTCTACTTTGAGTGAGGAAATTCTCTTTCATTCCATGTCCTGGACAAGCCAGACAGTTCACAGCACACAAAAAACCCCGAAACAACCTCGGTAATTCAGCAACAGCTCTACGCCAAATTATTCAAATTATTCAGAAAGAGGATTAAAATTCTTGCGATGCCATCTTGCTGAAACACTGTGTGGTTATTTCCAGTGGCACAGCAGCAATCCACCCCTATAATCCATGGCTCCTCCAGCTTTCTGATGCCTCCTGGGAGATGCTGAGTTACCTTCTCACCACTCCAGGCCCCACCTGCCCCAAAGCCACAGCCTAGAGCCGTTCCCACAGAGCTCCTGAACCCCTGCTGGAGGCGTTGGTGTTCCCACACATGGCAGTGCTCTTGCAGCAGTTTAAGCACAGGGCTTGTGGCTCCAGCTCCTTCCTCTCCACAGGTGACCCTTTCCTTGTCTGGAGAACACGGTCATCTCTCCCACCTGGAGCTTTCTCCACCAGACTAACAGAACTGCAGTTCCTTGCTCTTTTCTAGACATCCATCCATCCATCCATCCATCCATCCATCCATCCATCCATCCAATCCATCCATCCATCATCCATCATCCATCCATCATCCATCCATCCATCCATCCAATCCATCCATTTGCTCTCTTCCAGGCTCTCTCCATTTGGTTCACATCTCTTTAATTGATGTTTCTTCTACTATTGAAACAGCTTCTGAGATTTAAGGACTGAACAAAAAACACCCTCCAAAAAGTGCTTTGATTGGTTTCCAGCAGCTTTCAACTTCTTAAAATCTCTTCCCTCACATTGTAACCCACCATGCCTTTGCCTTCCACTTCCCCACTACCTTCCAATTTTTACAAATACCATCCTGAAATTCCTCTCTAAATTACTTCTCAGAAGATACAATCTAATGGGTAATTAAAAATACAAAAGAGAATTTAGGAATAAGTATTTTCCCTTAACAGCTTCCATCCCATTAAAATATTTTGCTGTCATAATGCCTGCAGGGATTATCTTCAGTTGCAAGAGAACAATGAAAACAAACACTTAAAAATTATCTTAAAAAGCCACAATATTTTGAGAAAAGCTGCCATGATGCTATTGGTCCTTGGAAACTTGCACCAAAGTATGTGAGATATTGCTCAGAGGTCAGTTTTGCTCTTGAGTTCTATGGCTAGAAACCATAATAGTACTAGTATTATGTATAGATACATAATAGTATCTGCAAATCCCACCTATTTTCCTACTTTCCTATTCCATATCAGCAAATTGCCTTGGGAATACTATTACAACTCCCACCACAAAATCCACCACTACCTCCACTTGTTTGTGCTTTTGAATTATTGGCAAACAAATACTAAAGAACATTGAATTAAATAAAAAGAGGGGAATAAACAAGAGCATTAACATATGACCAACTACATGAAACTTAAATAAAAATATGGAGTACTTTTTATACAGGGGACAAGGACTGCAAAGTTTGTTTATAAAGGAGTCTGGTTCTCTTCCAAGTTTCACGTTCCAGCCTGAAAATAACTTCTTAAAACAGTTGTCAGGTTTTTTTTGGGAGGAGGAAGAATGATCTACCAGCAAATACGACCTTTCTTTAGAGCACATGAGTTATCATGGGCTGTGCTTCACAGAGAAAATTCAACTGCTGTGTGGCCCCTAAAATCTGCAATCAAGAACATGGAAGAGTATCCAGAAGGAAAACCCAGCTTTCATGGAGAGCTCACAAAATAGAGAAGCACCATGGTCTCAGTGCTCAGGAGACCATGGGAATTAATCATCCCCCACTGGGCCAAAAAAATCAGCTGTTAATCTTCCTTTCACTTAGATTCTTTTAAAACTTTTTTTTTTCACCAATTAACATCTTATTTAAGTAGATTTAAAAATATTAAAATAAAAAATGGCAATATATTTTAAAATTAAGCAATTAAAGCTCCAAATCTCATAATAGTGGATTTTAAAGTCAAACATGAAGAAACTCAACAACTTACTGACTGTGCTGTTAACATCACTTTAGTGATGACCTCTCAGATTTTCATGGTTTATATATATTCATTTGCTCTCTGTTGTCTTGGCTGCTAAAACAACAGCTAAAAACATGAAAACTTTTTTGTACAATGTACACTGATAGTTCAAATCCTCCCAATTTCTCCACACATGGAGAAACGTTCACAACAGAAGTACTCACATAAACAGTTGTGCTAAGTAGTCCCTGTATCCAAAACAAAATTATTAGCTGGATATATTTACTGAATTAGTCACTTCCACATCTGGCACAGGTGGGGGCTCCTCCACGTTCTAAAGGTCCTGGCATTTTCTTTGGGGAGCATAAAATAACAGAAATCATCTTGGATATACTCTTGCTGCTGGAGTGTGTTTTCTCTATCTCATATAACATCCAAAAAGCTGAATTTTGGTTCAGGAAACAGCTGGAATTGCCCCTAATGCAAAACACCATCAGAAAACTCTAGACCATTAAAGAATCACTTCCTTCCTCCCAAAAAGGTATCATTTAAAACTCCTGTCTTCTAGAGCCAGTGTGACATTGCAAAAGAAAGAGAAGTAATTAACTGCTTTGTATTAAAACAGGCAAACAAACAAACTACAAAAAAAAAAATAAAATTTCAAATGCTGCTGTGCTGAACCTGCAATCCTTTATCCTGTTTTTGGAATGACAATGCCTGGTATCCCCACAGTCCTCCATCTCTTTTCATTCTAATATCCAAATGCAGACTTGACTTTTTAAGACCTCCAACTATTGTATGAAGGATTTATACTACCACCAAGCAAAATTCTCCCCTTTATCCCCTCTTCAACATGTGAACAAAAATGCAGTAGGCTGAAACTGTGTGGGACTGTGATACGAGAAAATCAAAAGAGTGAGACACCCTGTGTCCCATGGAACAATAATACTAATTTTAGCTACTCACTATTCACTATTTAGTCTATTTAACTGTACTCCAGTAACAAGCACCTGGATTTCTGGACAAACCTCAAATACAGCATTTTGGGAATGACTGTCACCAAAACATTAGCACAGTTTCTTATGAATAAATGAGCTCATGTGCACAGACCAGCACTTCATGTCACTCATGAACCACAGGCATGGTTTAGAAGTGAACACAGGTATGATTGTTTGGGATTTAAACCTGGGTTTAGGACTGCCATAGCAGAATGTACAGAAAAAATCTCAAGCAAGGCAATGCTTCAATGGCACATCTTCAGGATGAGTGTGGTGTCACATTAAAAACTCCTCACATTGGCAACAATTACACTTTGTGGAACAGGAAATTGAAGCAGGGTTTTTTAGAAGCTTGTAAGAGCAAGCAGGAACACCATGAAAGAGCCCCTGAGACACCCAACAAGAGCTTGGAGTTGGATGAAGGACCCACCTCTTCTGTCAGGTTATTGAATGGGCATGGCCAAAAAATGATACACTCAGACATTCAAATGTCTAAACAAGGGGCTTCTAGGAACAGGCTCCACAGCTACAGAGTTTATTCATTAGGAAAATTAAATGAGGAGTTTATTCATTAGGAAAATTAAAGGACTCTCTAGTTTTCAAACCAGGCACCTGACCCACCCTCCTTTACTGCAATATCTATACACAAGTAACACACCTTTAATCCACACCAGTTACTCAAATACCTGGTGATCTTTCCAATGTCTGTACTGTGTCTATGTGGGAAATGTTTATCCCCTAACAAAGGAAAAAGTAAATACTAGAGAGTAAAATTTCATCCCCATTTATCATGGTTCAGCTATATATTAATAAAGAAATATCCAAATGTATATATATCAACACATTTATTTTAGGCTTTCTTGAGTGTAAAGCTTGATTTCCTTCAATTTAGGAGACAGGGCAAAGTCAAATCAGGAAAAGAAAGAGCTCAGAAAAGAACCATTTCTTTGTGCTACAAGGTTCTAACAGAGCCATGACCAGCTCCAGCACAGGGATAGGATCCTTGCTAGATTTGCTTGATTGTGGCCCAGACATGAATTCAGGCTGCCTCACCTCCTTTCCTTCCTTCCCAGTCCCTCAGCCATTTGGAGCAGGACAGCACACATGGAGTGGCTTTTAGGGGTCTTTCTGGTGTCATTATGTGAATACAAACCTCACTGGGGCTCAGCCCCACTGGCTTCCCAGGGAGCAGCAAAGGCTTCATTAGCTCAATACTGCTCCTTGCCCGAGAGGTGCCTCGGTTTACAAAGATCCAAGGATGAATCCTTTCAATGACCATCTAACACCAGCTACATTTCACTGGATCACTCTCCATAAGACTGCCCTCCAACAGTCATTAAAGCAGGGTTGTAATTTTATATATGCAATAAAAACTCTCATAAATTCTGCAGGCTATCCTTCTTCTGACCCCAAAAATCTGTGTTTATAGCGTAACTCTTTGTGTTTGCTTCCCAGAGAAGATGTGGATGTCCCATCCCTGGAAGTGTCCAAGACCAGGTTGGATGGGGCTTGGAGCAGCCTGGAACAGTGGAAGGGGTCCCTGCCCATGGCAGAGGGTGGAGCTGGATGATCTTTAAGGTCCCTTCCAACCCAAGCCATGTTGTGATTCTCTGATTTTATACTGAATCACCTAAATACAGCAGCAAAGACTTCTGGAGCAACATTTTGCTTTACTTTTATCAGTGAGTCATAGGCTACATTTAAAGCTGTTTTATTTAGACAAGCTATAGGCTTGCTCAATGTATATTAGATGCAGTTCCTGAATTTTGTTATTTATTTCACTCACACAGGCTGTTGTGTTACCATAACATCCCAAAGATGACATTTAACACACACAATCACATTATTTCCACAAATCGATAATTCTGCTGTTAAAACTAACTGGCTCCTCTTTGAAGTGACTCAATTCTAACTGTAAACTTCAACAAATGCCATTTAAATTCAGAGGATTTGGTGCTTCAAAAGCTGCCACAAACACTGGTGGGGCATGGTCCAACTCCTGCACTTATTAAGCAGCACAAGAATTAACAAATCCTTTGCTCCAAATGAGGTAGACAAATAACGCTCTGTCAGCACAATCCCGCTCCATTACAGCAGCAGCAGCAGCACAACTCACAATAATTTATGACTCTCTTGGCTGCACGCTTGGCTATGGCTGATATTAGGATCATACAACTCCCATCACAGCCTAAATCCCAAAATACATAATTAATACCGTTTCTTTAAGTGCTCTGCAAATCCACTGCTTCAAAGAAGCACTGGTGAGGGTGGAAGCCAGAGCAGGCAAATCTCCTAACTTGAAAAAACAAAATTTTAATCTAAATTTTAAGACAAATTCCAACTTTGTCACCTCCTGAAATCTTGGAAAGAATGAAATGCATAACAGATGTACTCCATTTTAAATATAGCCACATCACGCACGCGTTTTTTATAACACACAGAAAACACTGTGCCTGATAAAAATGCCTCCCGTATGGTCTGATTCATTTTCAATACCCAGTTATGGACACAAAATCATTCCTGACTCCTGATCAGCAAACAGCCATGGCCAAACTGGTTCTATCCCCAAGCAGGGATAAACAACAAAGCAAAAGGATTGTCCCAGTGCGTGATCAGGGCTCAGAAACCACCACCTTCCTGTCAGGATCCTCTGCCTTCACACTTAAAAATGGCATTCTTGATGTGCTGAAGCTCCCACCTTCTGCTACCAACAGGTAAGTTCTATGATGCTCCCTATTAAACAGAGCCAAGCAAAACTTTCAGTAAGAAGTGTCACCCAGTTCATGAACACACAGCCATTCGTGCTACAAGAATTAAACATGTTTTGCAAGCTGACTAAACAGGATTCAAGCATCTGATTATGGAGAAATAACAGACTGCGGCAACAACTCGGATCATTTTCACATCAAAAACATTCTAAGGGTGCACATAGTTACTGAAATGCTATATATACACATATACATGGGGAAAGAGGGAGTATGGAGTGACAGGAAGAAGGGGAATGGCTTCCCACTGCCAGAGGGCAGGGATGGATGAGATATTGGAAAGGAATTGTTCCCTGGGAGGGTGGGGAGACCCTGGCACAGGGTGCCCAGAGAAGCTGTGGCTGCCCCTGGATCCCTGAAAGTGTCCAAGGCAAGGTTGGATGGGGTTTGGAGCAGCCTGGGATAGGTATCCCTGCCCAAGGTAGGGAGGTGGAACTGGATGATCTTCAAGGTCCCTTCCAACCCAAACCACTCCACAATTCTATGGATTCATCAGCTTTATGTAATTTAAGATTTTTGGCCTTATTTCTGGAGAATTATCATCAAATACCAAATTAAAGCATCTGACACAGGTAAAAAGACGTGAGTGAAGACTAGCAGACCTTTTGTTTATCTCTGTATCCACAGCAAATTCCAGCAGCAGCAATGTTTCATAACAAAAGATGTATATGTTACTTTAACATTCTCAGCAGAAAAATTGTTGCTGATCATTAAGGATTCCAGAACCTCGGGTGAGGCACGGGGTGTGTATGTTTCTCTTAAATGGTTTATTGGAATTATGAAACAACTTATAATAAATTTTCTCATCCTCACATGGTATTTTTAAGAACACTCTCTGCTTCTAGATGATGCCACATTGCCAAGCAGCAAGTAAAACATTCAACACTATTCATACTGTCCCATTAGTAACTTACATGTGCATGAGAGAGAATCTCTTTCATAACATGGATCTTACTAGCAAGGTCAGTCCCAAACAGGGAGTCAGACAGATGAAAACAACTTCCCAGAATCATGGAATGCCTTGGGTTGGAAGGGACCCCAAAACCCTTCCAGTTTCACCCCTGCCATGGGCAGAGACACCTTCCACTGTCCCAGGCTGCTCCAAGTCCTGTCCAACCTGGCCTTGGACACTTTCAGGGATCCAGGGACAGCCACAGCTTCTCTGGGCACCCTGTGCCAGGGCCTGCCCACCCTCCCAGGGAAGAATTCTTTCCCAAAATCCCAACTAACCCTGCCCTCTGGCAGCATGAAGCCATTGCCCCAGGTCTTCTCCCTCCAGGCCCTTGTAAATAGTCTCTCTTCATGTTTCTTGTCAGCTCCCTTCAGGTACTGTAAAGCCACAGCTAGGTCACCCCAAAACCTTCTCTTCTCCGGTCTGAACATTCCCCATTCCCTCAGCATTTCCTCATAGGAGAGGTGCTCCGTCCTTCTAATCAACTTAGTGGGATCCTCTGGACACACTCTAAATAAGAGACAAGTTTTAAAAACTGGAAATAGATGAGAAAAGCCTCAGATCAAAGCCTGGTTATCTGCTGGTGCACAGTCACTGTGTGTGACACCACAGTCTCCATCCCTGCCCTGGACACCTGTGGCCACTTCTCTGAGCACAGGCTGAACTCAGACCTGCTGGAAACAGCTCTTCCCAAGCATCACCCTGTCTAAACAAAGGAAATTTGGAGCTGATGTTGTACCTGGTCTCTTTGCAAATAATGCCCTTATACAGGAACATTTCCTCATTACATCCTGCCTGTAGCACCGCTCCTGTCAAGCCCTGAGCAATTCTAAGAGATTTATCTGCTGAACGCTTGTCCAAGTCGGTCAGAGGTTAGAGACACTCAGTACCTACAGGACACACTTCAAGCATCCACCAAACACCAGTTAAAGAAGGCAAGAATTTGATTCCAAGAACTACTGGAAAAGCTTCCCAGAGAGGTCTTCTTAAAAGAGCACAACCAAAAATTAACTTCTATTCCATCTCTCAGGCACATGCATCTGACTCAAACAGCAAAGCTGCACATTTAGAAACTGAAAAGATCCCATTTCTGACTCAAATTTCCTCATTTATCTAATGAACTTAAAGAATTAAGCATCCGATATCAGAAGAAGTTTTCACACATTTCCTGTGGTCTGTATCAATGTTTCATAGCAGGTTTTATTTCAATTATAGACTTTTTTTTTGAGGTGGGTTTTCTTGAGGGTTTTTTTGTGGTTTTTTTTAGCTTATTATGAAGTTAAAAACAGTCAAACTACAACCATTTTGTCCCTTCAAACATACAAATAATTTTTAATATCAGCGGTATCGTTTATCAGTTAGTTTTGCTTTCCACTTTTCCCCCTCTGTTTTGAAGGCCTTCTCATCAAGGCCTAAAATTTAGTAATGCTGGAAGGAAATTAAGTCTTTATAAACAGAGACAGCTGGATTTGGATGCTTTTGGGCTGTTTTCTGCACAGCCCCTCTGCCCCCATTGCAGTGGCAGGACCTCTGGTTTATGGAATCACGTACCCAGCAGGAGCTCCGGGAATTCCAGCCTGTGACAACATCCACACAAGCAGATTTGAATTAACTTCAGCTGAAGGAAAAAAAACACCAAACCAAAAGGAAGCAAACTGCTCTTTCATGAGCAGATGACCAAAATGTTATTTTTCCTTTGTTTGCATGTTCCTGCACATGTAAAGCAGCAGGCAGAAGGAAAGAGCCCATCACCAAGCTAGTGGACTTTATTCAGCCACTTCTTCTGGACTCTGCCAATTTTGGAGATTTTTTAAGTAATGCTATTTTATGATAGCAATGTGATTTCTAAATTTATCAAGTCAAGTTGAAGGCAACAGTTTTAGACGTGCAACAAGAGGAACAGTAAGTGCTATCCGTGAAATAAAGATTTGCAATATAATCGTTATTTAGATAGTTTGCCAAGAATTCCCACAGTAAGTTACTGTAGCAAATACAAACTCAAAAAATTTACAGGCAGTTGAGAGGGAGATTTTGATCCTGAGGGATGCTAGCTGAAGAAATATATCTAGAACATTTTGTTCCTCCACAAAGAAATTTCAGAACCATGAAAAAATACCAATTCCCTCAACCCATATATCTAGTAGACTCATTGCTCAAGGTTAAAACATTTTGGGGGGTGGGGGGGTGGAAATGAAAGAGGATATTAATTGGATGAAAACAATTTGGCTTGAAAGGGCAGTAAAGGTTTCTGGGGTAGTCCAATACTGAGAAATGCCTTGCCAGAACCACCTCACCAGCCAAATCTGTCCTGCTGCCTAAGACAGAAGCCGTGCCCAAACACGACCTCTGAGGAAAGAACGAGCTGTAATTTCACAGTACATCCCCAGTTTAGGCTTCTTTTCCAACTGCCACTTTATATTTTCACAAATTATTACTTGGAAGCAAGCAGCTAGAATTTCAAACCCTGCATGGCACATCTTTAAATTGAGTTCCAACAATTCCCTCCAAACCAATGAAAGAGCCATCACAATAATGCAAACTTATATAACAGAACCTGTTAAAATGTGTTAATGAGGCTGTATTGACTAGCTGGCTTTTCTGCAAAAACAACTCCCACTGGAAGTAAAAAATTTAAAGGCTAGGATTTTTTTTTCTTTCTTTCTTTTCAAAGGACAGAAACGAGATTGAAAATCATCTAAAAATAGCTGAGAATTTTCAAGTGTCAGCTGTAACGGAAAGAGGAATGGCTGTCTCTCCTTACAGAGCCAGGATGGATGGAGTGAGCTTGTGATTCAGGATCGAGAGAGAGCTTACACACAGACTGTAGATGGAAGAGGAAATAATTCTAATTTTCTCACTTTAGTAATATTCCAGGACAATCTACAGCAAATTGAAATCCAGTGAAATTGTACTTTAAATTCTTATATTCTTTGCCTGCCAGCAGAAGCGAAGTACGTATTGTGAAATAACTGCAAGAAGAGTTTTAAACAACTCATTCAAATCATGCATCCTCCTCACGACAGAAGATGAATATAAATTACATGTCTTTGACTTTGTTTTGTCTTTTCCATCAATCTTTTTCCCCAAAAAGCACCATGTCAAGGCTTTTATTTAAAGAAGGTGATCTCTTGCATTTAAACAGTTCCCTACCTCTTAAGATTTTCTGATGTAAACAGGAGAAGGAAGCTCAGATTTGCAATTTGTAGGGTACCTGTGTACATCATGCACCCAGATTTGGGGAAGCCAAAGACAGAAATACAGATCAAAGACTCTGCAGATGATGATCACAGAATGCAGCAGAAGCCATGGTGTCCCTCCAGTATCACAGGACCTGAGATTTCAGCCCTCACCTTTCCCATGTTCTGCAATGAAGCTCCATTGTCCCATGCTCAGTTGAACTCCTGCAGGATGTAAAAGCTGTAAGGTCTGTTGAAACTGATCCTTCACTCCACAATGTTCATAGAGGGCTTAAACAGGTAGAGCTGCAACACTTGACAACCAGACCCTCAGTACTTCCTCGACTTATTTATTAATTAGTGTCAGGACATGAGAAACTGAAACCAGTTAAACAAAGTGTATGGTTAGGGCCAGGCCCCATCCCTTTCAAAGTGATGAACCTTACACAAGTTCTAACTATGATAATAAATTATTTTTTACTGTGTCCAGTTGTATTACCTGTAAATAAGTTATCAAAACTCAAAGCCTCAAATGCTGATATCCAAGTTTCCCTTAAATAATAAAAGCAGCTAAAGTGTGAATATTTTTAATGGAAAGATTTTTTTCTACTTGGTTTTGCACAAATAAAACTATGAGCAACTCAAAAAATCTTCCTTAAAAATTTGAGAAATTCTGACCTTTCTGTCTAGTCTGGCAGCAATCTGAGCAGTACCTGCACACAAACTCAGGTTTACTTAGAGAAAAAATTATGTCATTTCATCAAGTCATATTTGGAAAGCTTAATAATCACTAGGTTTTCCTACCGGGTTCTTTCTTTTGTTTATAGCTATGAAAGACATCTTCACAGAGTGAAGACTTGACAAGAACCAGGTTGAGCAACTATATTCACTATTTACCTCCTTTTCTTTATGCTATTACATGGTAAAATTACAGATCATGTCAAAATGTTAAATCAATGTAGAATTTGCTTCTCCCTGGCAATACGCCTCTGTGCAAATTACCTCTAATTATTATTCTTTATCTGTCACTGAACACTTTCCATTTTTGAAATACAGGAGTGAAGTCAACCTGTGTATAATATTTTATTTTCACTGTCACACATAAGATCATGAACCACTACCTCAACAACAGTTAATAAGTCAGATTAAGTAAATCTGATAAATTGACTGGTCACTACAATTTTCTGTCATGGTCAGCACTCAAAATTCTCTTTGTGGGAAAGTGGAAATACATACACAAATTTACTTAATTACTGTTTTCTTTAAAAAAGGGACATTTGTTCTATCTGTTTTTGCCTGATCATCAGATCAGTATCAGAACACATGAAATCCAGAATCACAGTGTGTCACAAGCCAGTACAATAAATATAAAAAGCTTTTACCTAGAGACTTACATTTATGGAATATGATGAAACGGAAGTTGAACAGAAAGACCTGCACAGCACCTGGCAAGACACAAGACAAGCACCTTAACCCCCCTTACGGACTTGCTTGTTAACGACTAAAGCTGCCCTTAACCCCAGAGCAAAGCTGAATCTGCAGAGCCATCCTGCTGGCACGAGCACAAGCCTTCTAGATTTACACTGTGCCCAGCAGGCTGGGCTCAAAAAGCCAAGGAAAACTTTCATCTGATCTTTCATCTACCCCTGAACTTCAGGAGCACATGACAGCTACAGGTGTACACAGCACTGGTAAAGGACAAGGAGGCAGGGCAGATTCCAGGGCTGTCAGGGTGGGATTCTGCTCTCCCCTGACCGGTCACAGAGGGGAGGAAGGGAAGAAAAATTCAAGGATTTATCTCTTCATAGCCAGATCCATGAACACCCCTGTTCTCTCCAACCCAAACATGAAGCAGCAGTGGAGTATCAAGTCACCAAGCAGTGCTGCATCCCATGTGCCATGGGAAAAGCATCCCCTGGGTCACAGGCTGGTCACCCTCTAAAGAGCCAGGCTATTCATGGACTAAAAGGTTTCACCACTGAGCAAAATGGTGATTTTTATAACCAATTTACTTATTACAAAAGAAACATTTAAAATTATTAGCAGATATTAAAAGAAACACCGAAAACGGTTAAAGCAGCACATCAGCGAGAGACCTTTGATAAGCTTTATCAGGAACAGGCACTGCTGGCCACAGGTGAACTGATGGGTTTTCCTGCACTAAGTGCTGTGAAAGCCATCCTTCCCTGGCTCAGTCAGGTGACAGAGAGCACAAGAATCCCTTAACATTTTCTCCACTATGAAATAAGGGACAAATTGAGACAGAAAAGCATGGTTGTATTGTCAAGAGCTTCTAACAGGAATACAGCAATAAAGCTATTCCTTGAGGCAAACTTAACAAGGAGATGTCTGGCTGCAGAAAATTTGGGAATTATTTTGGGTATCAGTGCACACAGAGAGGCCCCAAATGAAATCATGGTTCTGCTCGGCTGTGCCCTATAAACACAGAGAAAGCATTCTTGCCCCAACATGCTTACGTATTTTGAGCACTCAAAAAACAAGATGCCGGTGACCCTGGTATTTCTGGAAGAGTTGCTGGCTGGTAAATAGCAATACTGTGACCTCCCAAGTAACAAGAAAGAGAAATGCAAACAACCAAGAAGAACAGAGCAAAACAAAAATATTTCCATAAGCAGAACTTTTTATATCTCAAGAGATCGCTGCCTCCAGAGCTCAAAAGGGACACATTAACCTGTGTTATGTGACTCTCGGTGTCTCATAGTCCTCAATAAATTTATTTGCTAGGAAGCTCTGCAAGAAAACAGAAAAACTGAATTGTCTCAAGTCCTACAGGAAAATTATTATGGAAGATAGAATTGAGCTGATGGCTGGGGTTTATCTGCAGACCTCAAAAATTCATTGCAACACTTCTCTCCTGCCCTTTGCACCAAGGGCATCAGGTACTGTGGAAACAGGGGGTCTAAGAAATCTTAAAACATAGAGCAGTAAGATATAGGCAAAATATTGCAAAGCATCACTAGCAAATTCTCCTTGTTGGTTTCTTTTAGACACCATCTATTTAGTTCCAAAGTCAGAAACAGGAGGGAACACACCAGGGCCCCACTGCTTGCATTAAGGAACCAAGGAAGCAAAGGAGGAAGAAAAGATATTCCCATCCTAAGATTCCACCGAATCATAAAACAGAAAGAAATTTAATTTTGCCTCATCTCCAAAAAAACAAGAAGAGCAGCACTAGGACAGCTTGGGGTACATGAGCCTGAGTATTTCAAATGGAATGGGGAACAAGGTTTTGAAGCAGTTTGCCCAAGTGACTCCTCCACACCCTGCTTCCGTGCATGCTGGAGAGCTGCACCTGGATTCCTTCAGGGCGAACCGAGCCAAAGGACTGGCTCCAGGAGCACGCCTGACGTGCTCCAGCCACAGAGGTGCTTTTGTTCCAAGACCTCCTCCAGGAGCAGTGTTAGGTAGAAGTACTGAAGTGTGTGGAACATGGACATTGTGTGCTCAGCACCTCCTACTTTGCTCTTTGAAGAGTTTACTTGCTGCTGTTGATTCAGCCTCAAAGATAGCTAAGATTGCTGCAGCTCAGACAATTAAGAGATAATATACCAGACATAGAGCATAAAAAATAGGATATAATTAAGATACCAAAGGTTGAAAGAAAGCTGAGAATTGAAATCCTGGTAGGGAAACAAAGCTTATGCCTGTTATCTGTACAGCACTTTTAGACTTGAAGAGAGTACGGGGTATGACATAATTAAACAACCACTACAAACTTCCTCTTCTCTATCGCTCCTATCAACAGATTCTCAGGGAAAATAATACAGCAAAGCTTCCTAACATCACCTTCATTCACAGAACTGAGCAGGTGCTTGGCAGAGATCAATTAACTAAGAGGTGAAATCTCAGTTTCCCTTATTAAATCTCGAAGTTGCTCCCTAACAAAACCCTCCCCTGCAGATCCTACACACCAGCCCGAGGCACTGCTGTTTGATGGCTTTTATCATTGGCTTTGATGTATTTTTTCCCCTGATGGCATTTACCTATCAGCTGAGTAATCTGGCTGCAGAACAAAGTTCTGAGGAAACAGGAAAAAATGGACAGCTCTGAAGCACCCACTACCATGTCCCCTGAGGTCTGTGCATGGGAGGGAACAGAATAAATGTGTTACAAACCTGTGGCTAAGGGCAGTCATGGCAAAGGTCTGCTTGGCTTAGAAGTACACACAGCCTCTGATTTCTATAACTGCATAAGACATTGGTAAGAAATGGCAGCTGATTACAAAAAAATACAGAAGGGAAATGGGGAAAAAGCAAAGCCCAACCCATATTCCTCGTTAAAGTAATTCTTACCACATGCTCCAGCTGCTTTCATAGCTACGTTTCAGGGTAAGAAGAGACCATTAAACGTCAGTTCACAAAGCAAATTTCATCTTATCTAGACTGCATATCTGTTTGTCCATCTGTAGAACCCTGGCTGAAGCAGGAGCTGTGGAAAGCATTCAGAGCTGCAAAATCCAAACCTCTGTACTGAAGAGGCACAGCAGCCTGTGCCCTCTCATGATAAATGCAACCAAGGACAGAACAGAAGTCTGAGAAAGACCATGAAAAACCCACTTCTGGCATGTGGTATAATTGCTCTACACAGTGCTCTTGTGATCTCCTAGAAAATATAAACAAATAAATAAGAATATTTAGGACCAGTTCCATCAGTCTCCACAACTAAATTCATGTCAGTTTGGGACTAATATTGAGAACAGTGATAAATGCAGCAAAAATACTGAATTTTATTTGTTGCTACAACACGGCCTTCACACTGCATTTGGCTGTAAAGGTACATGGAAGAGGGAAATATCACAGGGATGTTTCTCTACAACCTGTTCAATTTATTTCCATTAAAACAGCAAAATTCATCTTAGAGTAACAACAAGGTTAGGTCTGATGCTGTTTTCTTGAAAGCAACTCCCACTGAAATACATCAGTGTCAACACTTTTCAAAGAAATTAACTAATTTGTATTTTTAGAAGCTAACCAGAAAGCCAAAGCCCAGGGACACACATCTGCTCCAGCCCCGAGGCTCCCAGGCACCAATGTCACTGCCGATGTCGTTGCTTGCCGTAAGCCTCCCGCTGCAGCCCCGCTGCCGAATGCAGACGGACAGCTCGCTCACCAAAAATAAGTTTTTGTGTCACATCAAAACAAGCACCAGGGGCAAGTGGCTGCCACTGCCACCACTGCTCTGCAGTGCTCTCCCCACGTCCGTACTCACTGACCTTTCTACCACCATCCTGGCCTCCTTTTGTGTTTGTTGCCACAAATATCTCCTTCCTCCATCACAGTTTATGACTCCTTTGGTTTCTTCCACTCAGTTCTCCAATTTACTTCATCAAAATGGTACTTTTATAAGCAGAAGGAATAATTTCACAGACCATAATAGGGTTTGTTATATATTCCACTCCCATTTTGATCCATCTGTTCCCCAGCTTGGACTACGAGCACTGCAGACAACAATCTCTCTGTGAGACAAAGGCACGGCACTGAAGAGACACAGCTTTGACAAAAGAGACAATTAAATCCTCAGCTCGCACAATCGTCCTGCACGTGCCTCTAAGTGCTGCTAGAAAGCAGTCAAGAGTTTCACTTCAAAATGAACACCGTAAAAAAATGAAAATCAGACTCTTAACCAAGGAGAACCAAAGCATCCTTCATTTTCTTCTCCAAAAGGCAAATTTGCCATTTCATCCCCAGATCCTTTGAGCTGCAGAAATGAGAGCATCTGCCAGCTCACTGAGCCACCTGAGTAACTTTTTCCAGTCTAACTCCAAACTGCAACAACTTGCCATATCAAACTGCCAAATCTACAGTGCTCATTTCTTTCTGTGAATCCAGCTGTCATTTTTCCCAAATGCCTTCGCAGTCCCAACTCTCCCAATGCCAAAAAAACCTTTTCACAGATATACATAATTTTGCAAAACACATATGCTCTCTGTATGGCACATGAAGTCAATTAACAAGTTTACTTACTGAATTAAAGGATGACACACAACAGTAAAACAAAAACCTCTCACAGACAGCAAACACATGAACCTTCTCCTCCCTACAAGGCAACACTCTGAGAAGGAGCGCTGAGTTTTAAAGCCCATTTTGAGTACCACAGATGATCTTTCACGTTTATCTCTGTGGCATCTTTTATCCTGTAATTCCCCTGGGTGTTTGTGATCATCAGCACACCGAGTTAAAAGTAAAAGACGGTCAGCACAGACAAGGGAGGCACTGGGGCAAATCTGTTCCCTCACAAAAGAAAAAGAAGCCCAAAATAAAAGCACGTACCTTTTAACTGGTCGGCTACCACGCTCTGACCGACGCGCTCAATCACCTTTCCATCCTCCATTTCATAACGATCATCCAAATATTTGGCAGTAGCTTCCGAAATATGGACCTTCCCAGCCACCCCGAGCTGCTCCATCAGATTGGCCAAATTGACATCATTGGACCACACATCAAACTTGAACCTTCTCATTCCCAAAATGCCACACAGGACTGTCCCGGTGTGAACACCAACTCTCATGTTCACCATTTCTTTCTTTTCCTGGCAGAACTGCTCGATGGCTTTGATCATCCCCAAGCCCATCTCGATGCAGCAGTAGGCATGATCTGCCCGGGGCTCAGGGCAGCCAGCCACGCAGTAGTAACAGTCTCCCAAAGTGCTGATCTTCTCACATTTAGTGTCCTCACACAGACGGTCAAAGCGTCCAAAGAGGTCGTTCAGGAGTCCCACCAGGGCGTGGGCTGATTTGTTGGCACTCATTTTCGTGAAGCCAACAATATCTGCAAACAAAATGCTCACTTGCTCTATCTGCTGCATTTTAAAAGGACGGAATATTATGGGGGTTTTCTGTATGGAAGGCTTCTTCTTCCTGTTTTTGGGGCTCGAGGTGGAATGACGTTTGATGGAGTTTTCACTTTCATCATCCCCTTGCTTCATTAAGTCATCAGCTATTATTCTTGGCATAACAGAATGAATCATCCTCTCTTTCAGGGCTTTTTCCACTTCCAGGTCTTTTCCGTGCATGATGGATTGCCCCACTTTCAGGAATGTGCTTCTTGATCTGACTTCGGACATGATAAATAAATGAATACCAATGGCATGGATGCAGATGTGCAGGAAGGCTTTACTCAACAGCTCCCAGTAAACCGCACCAGCTCCCAGAGGTGTGAAACAGTTCTCATCACGGAAGTGATAACCAAAGGTCTCAAAGAGGACCGAGTACGACAGCCCCAGAAACAAGCTTAAATACAGGGGTAAGTGCATCACTGTGTAAAGCAACAAGAGCACTTCAATACACATAGAAAAACTGCCCACTTGAGAAAGACAAGTGTCTGTGGGATCTGCCGGGGGAGTCCGGTTGGACATGTCACCACTTCCTGAGACAGGCTTCAGAGCCTGGAACTGCGGAGCGAGGGTCAGAGCAAACACCAGGAGGGTGAGGATCAGCGAAGTCCATACATAATGGCGGGCATAAGTCTTAGTGAAAGTGAACACAAAAAAAGCTACACATACCAGGAGGAAGCACAGAGCCGGCACCATGAAAACAATTTGTTTCTCTCTCATGTGTATGCCGAAGTAGATGCCCCAGAGCAGACAGGCCACGCCGATGTAGAAGAGGGCATAGCGAAACCTGCGCTGGGTCTGCGGGAAGCATCTCTCCATGCAAGCCTCCTCCAGGTTGTTGGAGTCGAACTTGGGGTTCCACCACTTGGAAGAGGCCCTCTCGAAGAGCTGCGGCAGCTTCTTCTGCCGGCGGAGGCCGGAGCCACTACCGCCCGCTCCGCCGGCTCGGCGGGTGCCCCCCGACTCTCCCGAACTGCAGCTGGAGGAGATGCTGTACTTGCAGTGCTTGGAAGAGGTGCAGCCCTGGTGCTGCTTGGGGTTGATTTTCACCGTCACGCTGTTGCTGTCCCCGCTGGAGTCGCAGCTCACCTCGGTGCTGTGGTGATGCAGCAGCTGCTGGTGCGGTGGGGAAGCCATGTTGTCAATTCCTCCTCAAGAGCCCGCGCCGGACTTGGGTCTCTGGGGTTGCTGAAGCTACCGGGCTCCTCGCAGAGTCGCCTCTAGTCTCCTCCGGTCCCCGCCGCGTAGGGGCGGCCGGGCAGCGCCGCGGCGATCGGCCGCCCGCCGGGCTCCGCACACAGCGCGCCGGGGCAGCCCCGCATAGTCCCGTCGCCTGGGCCGAGCCGGGCCGGGGCTGCCGCCGCCCGCCGCTGGCCCCGCTCCCCCGCAGCCCTCCCGAGGCGCGGGGCGGGCGGGCCGCTGGCTCAGCCCCGCGGGGGGGACGCCGGGCCCCCGCCGGGAGGGGACCGCTCCTCCATGTCTGCTGCAGCTGCCCGCCGCTTCCTCCCCGCACGGCCGCCGACGAGGGGCCGCCTCCCGCCCTCAACCGCCCGCCCAGCCGGGACGGCAGCAGCAGCAGTAGCCGCTTCCCTCTGCTCCGCCCGCCCGCCCGTCTGAGGGGAGGAAGGGGAGCGCGGGGACGCGCTCAAGCGGCCTCCACCATCTTCCTCACTGCGCGGGGGGGGGTTTGGGGGGGCTGCGGGAGCGCGCCCCCGCTGGCCAATTGGGCGCGGCGGCGCGGCGGGAGCGCGCCCCCCCCTCCACACAAACACACACTTCCCGCCTCAGTGCGAGGGGCGCGGGTAGGAGTGGGGACGGTCCCCTCAGAGAATGGTGGGCGTGATGTTGGTGGCGCTCTCCGTGAGGCAGGGACGGGACAGCGAGGGGTGGTGGGAGCGGGCGTCCCCTTAGCAGGGACAGCCCGCGGGGCCGGGCGCCGGGGTTCCCGGGCTGCCCCCGCCACCGCCCTCCCCACTGGCTGACATTTGCCATGCGCAGACAATACGCGCTTTACCAAACAATTCAGCCCGAGCCCCGCTGCAAGCTCGCTGCGTTATTTTTCTCCTCGTTCTCCGCTTGTTTATGGCTGACGCTATCTCGCCTGCACCGCTCCCTCGGTTTCATTATCTCTTGTCGCAGATGGACCGTGGCTTTCCTTCTTCACAGGGCTTCTCTCTGCTGGTGCTACAGCTCCCTCTCCTCTTCCCAGCTCTGCATCCTTCACCCTTGCTCACAGGTGATGTTCCCAAATTTGTCCCACCTCATCCGTCTCAGCCCATCAGCTCCAGCCCCAGTTCTTCCTGCTGTGGCTTCTCCTTCCCTGAATCCCATTTACTTTTTTCCAGGTGAGCCTTTTCCAGCGAAGCACTTCACTCCAGCTGTCCTTCCTCCTGCAGTCTCTTCTCCTCTAAAGACCTCACCATCCCGTAAAATAAAGCCAATGGCGCTAATGTAATAATGCTGATATTGTGGCCAGCGGGACCAGGGCAGTGACCATCCCCTGTGCTGGGGCACCTCCAATCCCAGGGTAAGTTTTTGGCCCTTCAAGACAAGACAGACATTGAGGGGCTGGAGGATGTCCTGGGAAGGGGCTGGAGCAGCAGGAGTAGCTGAGGGAGCTGGGAAAGGGGCTCAGCCTGGAGAAAAGGAGGCTCAGGGGGCCCTTCTGGCTCTGCACAACTCCCTGACAGGAGCGGGCAGCCGGGGGGTCAGGATCTGCTGCCAGGGAACAGGGACAGGATGAGAGGAAACGGCCTCAAGTTGTGCCAAGACATATTCAGATCAGATATTGGGAATTTTTTTTCACTGGAAAGGTGATCAGATGCCGGCACAAGGTGCCCAAGGCAGTGGTGGAGTCACCATCCCTGGAAGTCCTCAAAAAACGAGTGGACATGCTTCACAACATGGTTTAGTGGGCACAAATTGGACCCACCACTGGGTCAAAGGTTGGACTCAACGGCCTTGGAGATCTTTTCCATCCATAAAACTCTTTTCATAAAACTCCCTATACTCTTTTTCAAAAATAGTAATAGAAAATCCACAACCACACAGTTACTGAAATTGAAACTTGCCCTATTTTCCATTTCCTTTGTAAAGATGTCTTGTAACCATGTTGTAACTCATGTTTCTAGTATTATTATTTAGAAGAAATTTGTGTTTCCTGACATACTCAAATATCAAAATAATTTCTAAAAAATTCCAATCAATAGCAATAATTGTTCTGGTTTTGCTGTGACATGGTTGTCTCTTGAATTCCATAATGGCTCAGCTGATCAATATTTTATAGTGAGTGCTGCTTACCATGCAGCTCTTACATAAACACTGTTGGGAAGAGAGAAATCCCTGAGCTGACAGAGCAGAAAGGCAGGATGCCCTCCTGGGCTTGGCTATTAATTGATAAATTTGCTAAAACTTCTTTCCAACCTTTTTATTTATTCATCTAAATATATTTTAAGTTACATTTTTACTTCATACAGGATGCTGAATTTATTTATTCTGCAGGATTAAAGAAGTGCAACAGCTTCCAGGGATTTAAATGCATGGTGAGAAAAGGAGAAAAGTTTTTTACCTCATTGGCAGAGAATTTAAGGTAAAACTACCTGTGTTTTTAATTTTTTTAATATAAACCTGTAAGATTTATGTTGGCTGATTTGAACTTAGAGATTTAAGAGGTACTGAAATTCCAGCATAGATTTTTTGTCTTGTTCCCCTGTGCTCCATGAAGTGGGACTTTGTATGTTCTTAGAGTAAACAGAATCACATCAAAGATACTGGCTACATCACAAGTTTTCACTGAATGACCCACATGATACCAAATTTTGTCTGGCTATTGGTCAGAGACAGCTTTTGATCTCCTCTAATAAAATAGTTCCTCTTTCCCAGCTTTTGTTTACGGGTTTGAAGCGGGGAGATGGGATGGAAGGAGACATCTGACGTATCAGACCCTGCTTTGGTAAGCTTCAGATGGGGGTTTCAAGGTTGTGCAGAATCCTGCCTCCCCCAAGGAGCTCCCATTAGACTTTTAACCTGTAGACTCCTGTCCTGCTCCTCCACTTGATCTTTTGGGTGGAACAGTCACCCAACACTCACTGGCTCAGCCGTTCCCCACCTTCCCGTCATTACCAAGTTCCATGGGAACACCCTGCATATGCAGTCAAGGAACAGTTCACTTTCATTAGCTCTGTTCTGGCTGGGACAGACCTCCTGCTGTCTCCTGAAACACTGAATTTTTAATTTCACTTTGCTTTTATTGTGCAAATTTTTCACTGTTGAATTCAAGTAGCAGATTAAATACCAGAAGCAGAAAACCACAAATGCCAGTGATGCTTGGATTCAAGTGTGACTGAGATTTGTTTTAGAGAACAAGAAGTGGTATGAGATTGTATTTGCTATTTCCTCACCACCACCACTTTCTGATTTGTTTTTATCCAGGATGGGTGTAACAGCCAGCGTGTCCCTCTAAGGCAGCACCTGAGAGGGTCATGTGTGTGACATCCTTTAAGGAAGATGCTTCCTCTGGATCACTTTCTTAGCAACCACAATGAGCCATCCTGGTAGAGATGGGAGCCTCCATGCAGTCTGGATCTTGAGTCCTGTGTTCATTCTGGGCTTGGTTGTGCTGGTTCCCTGCGGAGAACTCTGACCACCCTTCCAAAATACTCCGTGACTGGTTTCCTTTCTCAGAGACTGAGTTTGAGGATATATTTCACAGAGCAATAGCTATGCAAATGCAAATCCTCCTTGTAGAGTTCTTTTAACTTCAAGCCACTAAATATACACATTTGGTCTGTGGAACTGAATTTACTTCCCCTCTCAGAGGAACAAGCTTTGTCAGCTGTAATGATGAGCTGTTGTTTGACATTCATAATATTGTACTTCACTGCTTATCTGATGGAGCCATGCAAAGCTATTTGGGGGGTTCTGAAATGTGACAGCCCACATGATGCTTTTTTAGACTTCACAAACCGCCTTCACGAGGCAGGAGAATGTGACATGGGAACGGCTGGCTGGAACAACGGCGTGCCTTAATGCCAGCGGGCTTGCTGTAGCTGGGGAGGAGGAATGCTCTTTGGAAGTTTGCAGCTTTTGTTGTGTGCTGTCAAAGGAAGAACTTAGAGCCTGAAAGAACATCTTGGATGCCATAGGTGGGGACTGTGGGGATTATTGATCCTGTCTGGAAACAGCATAAAGATGGAGGCAAATATGTTAAACCTGTTTGGATCATCCACAGACAGAAGGGGACTCAAGGGAGACAGCTCAGATACCCCATTTCATGCTGTCTTGCCATAATGAACAAAAATATCTCCATTTCTGACAAACTTCTGTATCTTCATCCTTGCTGACATGCGGAGTATTCATTGCACGCTTAGTTTTGAATCCTGGAAGCCTCCAGGTGAAAGAACTCATCTAGGAAAACCAAAACTCAACAAATCTTCTGGCTTCTCTTCACAGACTAACAGGTAAATATTGTGAAAGACTGTTACTCCTCCATGGTTTCAAAAATTATGAAGTATCACAATGTTTATTTCATTATTCCATAGCAGAAGAGCACAAGGGTTACCTGTGACATCTGTTCCATATGAACCCTTGGAGGCTGACTAAATGGGTGGTGCATTCTCACTTCCCTGCAGTGGCCAGGTTGGTTTTGTGCTCTGTGTTTTCATCCTTCTGAAATTGCTATTCAGTTTATTCATATCACTGAGAGGATATCATATCCCAGATGAGATACACAGATAAAATAAGCAGGTAAGCAGTATAAGATCTTTTTATGTGACTCAAGAGAGAGGATAAATCCCAGTCCAGATGACTGGGAATCTCTGACTCCCCTGGGACCAGGATTTTACTTGCAAACTTTGTGGTTGTCTCATTGGAGTGGTCTTTTTGCCAAAAGCAATGCAGAATAATCCATTTATCTGACAAAATGTCTGCCACCGAGAGGTGGCTTCACTCAAACATACGTTTCTTTAAGATGAAGACAAACTTAAATTTATTGCTTATTCCATTCATAACCAGAAGTTCTCCTGCCTTGCCAAACTGCTGAATCAGCTTGGGTACCTCACCCTTGAGTCAGCACAGCCCAAAATAGAAACTTGCTCCATTTCTGAAGAGAGGAAGTACCACGGTTGTCTGCAAATACAGCCACATCTGACATGCTTTTATAGCTACAAACACTCAGTTGCAGGGACTTGCATGGTTCTCTGCTGCTTAAGATAAACAAATAAAATAAAGGAAGTAAAAGGGCACTTTCTGATTCAAAATAGGAGTGTGAGGGTTGCCATGAGTGGGACTGTGTGGATGTGGAAGTCCCAAGGAATAAAGAGCAAGAGAAGGACTTTACAAGTGGCAGTCATTGATGTCACCTAGCCTAGCCCAGCATCAAGCTCCCACTCCACCTTCTTGCAGTTTCTCAGGACATACAGACTGGGGAGACAAGGGACAGGCTATAACCAAACTGAAGCAAAGTCTTAAGCTTTTAGGAAATAATGGCAAGAAAACATGGTAGAAGCTCTGGAACAATGGCTGGAGATCTGCTACCAGTATTCCCAAGGTAGAGCTGAGTCAGTCCTGTTGCCATGAGGTAACTCCACTTTATAGCACAGCACAAAACAGCAAAAACCTGGGGAAATGACCAAGAGTGGCAGTCAAAATAGTGGGAAGTGACACTAAAGTCATCAGCAGGACTTCATGAGTAGTGGAAGGCAGTGAAAAGGCACATAAAAATAGTGCTATGTGATACAAATGAGTGAGGATTTTCTGTGCCTCCAAGTAAGGGCACGAAATAGAAGAATGAAGATAATGTGAATTCGCTCGATCTGCCCTTCTCTGCAGTTTTTTCTCTTGCAAATGAGCATCTGTGGTTTTTGGCACCCTACAAAAGGACCCCTATTGTCAAGTAGCACTGGGGTGGCCCCTTCCCATGGGTGCTCCTGGTTTTCCTTTCCTGCATGCTGCAGGATGGTGTCATGTTCTTCCTGGTCCAAGCAAACTACTGTTTCTGGTGCTTCCATTAAACGTGTCTGAACTGGCTCTATTTTCCACAAGGAAAAGCCATTCCAACAGGCAGACAAAAATCAGTAACCGCTTTCACACCATGGGCAAATGAGATGTGATCCTTGGCACAGGATTTTCCTGCAGTAATATGGAGGAAACTGTAGATATTTGAAAAAAATGGTAATTTCTGCAATGGGTGTGAAGGTTGCAACACACAATTTTACCTTTTTCAGATTTTTGCAACGATGCAGTTGCAAATTGAAACATGTTTTATATTTAGTGTTTTGGATTATTCAGTTGAAAAGAGGTGGGGGTGAGGATTTACAAGTGTAATTACAGGATTATGCAGTCACCTCATGCACACACTGCAGGTTTGGGAGGGAGACCTGCTGCAAATCCACAGAAAACTCCAGCTAAGGAATTGCATGTGCCACAATTAATTACACAACATACAACTTTGTGAAACATTTGCTATGTGTGCACCAGACCCTTTTTAAATTTAGATTTCTGGGAAGAAGAGAAGTGCTGGGGCATTTTTGTGACTTGATCCCTCGTCTTGGTTGATCCGCGGTGGAAAGGTGACCCCGAGCACGGCTGAGCTGGGAATGGATCTGGTGAGAGCCATCGCTGTCAGAGCCAAGCAGTGTTCCAACCTGCATCACTTAATAGATTCACTTGCTCTTTCCCTGGCTCTATTTTAGCCACAAATTTGTTATTCTGCCCTGTGGGTGCCAATATTTTTTAAAAAATAACCAAATGCACTAATATTGGATTTCTGGTGTGGTTTTTTTCCCTGAAAGGGTTGAAGTGAACATTCTTCTCACATATACTTAGGACTTCACCTATGTGGCTGCAACTCTGGTGACATCCAGAAAGACACATGACCCTCACTCCTTCAGTGGAGCAGATGTATCTCAGCAATTCAGCAATGATGTGACAATGTATGAAGTGGAAGGCATTGAGAAACTATTACATCCATTTTTAATTTGTATTTAAGACAATTTCTACACACTTTTGTGTTCTCAAGCTTGGAAAAAGTTCACTTCTGTCTACAAACACAGGAACCAGTTGTTACTTCAATTTATTGTTGTGGTGGTAGGATTGAGACTTGGATGAAACAAGAAAAATTCATGTAGGGCAATGTATAGAATCAAACAATCATGGAATGTTTTGGGTCAGAAAGGACTTTAAAGATCATCTCATTCCAAGCCCCTTCTGTGGCAGAGACACATTCCACTAGACCAGGTTGAATGTGAAAGCAAACACCTTCCAAAAACTCATGTTTCAAACTGAGCATGAATGCATGTTTGTGCCATGTGCCTTGTTCTGTTTCCAGAGGAAACAAAATGAAAAGAAAATGTTGCTGAGAACACTAAAACATAACACTTTGGCAGAGGTGGTTATCACATCCTCCAGGGATTTTTACTTGTGGTGCTGCACTGACAGTTGCAGTGTATTGTGGAAATAAAGTGTGAAGTCACTCAGGACTGAGTCCTGCTGGTTGTGGATGAGGCAAGTACATAAATACCTTTTGACAGAGGTGAGAGGGAATGCTTGCTTCCACAAGGGAAGGGGAATAGTGGTACTGAGAACTGAAAACACAGCAAATGTTTCTTTTAAAAGGGGGAATTGGAGAGCAGGACAAGGCAGCACATAGAACACAGTGAAAGGTCACTGAGGGAGAAATGCTACAATCCAGCATTTATTGGCTAAATATTACCAAGATTTAAGAATGGGGCCCTAATCCTTTTATAAACCAGGAATCTCCTTGAGTTGGGTGAATGGCAGAACCATGTCACTGTCAGTAAGCAAAAATCACAGCCCCGTGCTTTGTGGCACATGTTAAACTCTCAGTGGAACAGGCAGGGAAAACCCCATGACAGGCTTTCCAGCAATTTCCTACCAAAGGTTTCCTCTAGACTGCAGCTTCCAGAAGCTCTGATTGATTTGTACCTGTGAGAACTGCTCAGAGGTTGTTTTGGTAGATTTAGAGAGATGAATTATTCACCAAAGGGAGCTTGGTACAGACCATGCTACTATGTGTGATCTCATGCCTAAAACTGTCCCACATCTTGTCCATTTATTTGGGAAAGTAATTTCCGGAACACTTGGAAAACAAAACCGGGAGTTGAAATTGCCTCTCAATATTTCTTCAGTCCAAACGAAAAACCAAACAAATAAGCCCATTGTGTGTCTTACATGTTCAGTCAAAACATCTCAGTTATTAATGTTAAATTCCTGGGTACCTGAAGAACCTGTTCCTGAATAAACTACAAAGCTGAAGCCTGACTGAAAATATTCAAGTAAGGTATCACACCATCTTCAGCTGAAGGATTTTTCCATACTTCTGCAGTGATTTTGGGAGGCAGAGACATATGGCCAGAGAAAGAGAAAAGGCTCCACCAGGGAAGTGGGAGCTGAGAAGCAAATTGATAGTGCTAAGTTGCTTTTTCCTCTCTGCTCATTTATCCTCTTTTACCATCCTTGTTTCCATTCCTTCCTCAGCTACATCTCTGTTGAAGAGCAGGTAAAATATTCTATTCCCCTTTCACAGTTGTAACACATATTCATTGTCTCATTCTATTATAACTCAAATAACTTTAGCCATGTTTGGACCATTTAAGCTCTTAATGAAGAATTTGCCCTTCATCTGAATCTCTTGATTCCTTTTTTCATTGCATTCAGTTCACAGTCTCCCATGGACTGCTTTAGAGACACTTGGAGTGGAGGTGTATGGATTCTTACCTGATTTTTCCTCTTGCCCTGTCTCACCGCTCCAGCTGCCCTGCTCAGACCAGGAGGCACCAAGTCCATCACTTTGCCACAGCCTCAAACTCCTTCTTCTAAACCAGAAATGTGGGCAGGGCTTCTGGAGAGATTATCAACTTCCTAACCTCAGCCTGAGTGCAAACCAGCCCACAGCCCACGTCTGTCCCTACATGAGCAGTTGTGCTTCTCTAACCACGGAAACTTCAGCAACACAGAGTCGCTGCCTGCATTTTCCCCCAAAAAGGCAACACACAGCAGTGGCAGCTTAGTGGGAGGATGTTTCTTTCTCCAGCAGAACAGAGCTTCAGGTGTCCACTGCCTGGAGCCCACCATCTCTACACTGCTCAGTGTCCTAGGAGAGGATGTAGATATAGAATTTTTGGGCTGGGGTCTTATTTAAATTACATATTAGGCTGAAAAATGAACACACAGGATTGAAGGATGCTCCCAGTGCCTGTGTGGCTGCAGCAGCTTGGGGCCAACAGCAGAGATGGTCTGGGCTGCTCCATCCTCCTCCTGCATCTCAAGGCAAAGACTTTGGCAAACACCATGGACTGAAAGAAGTCCCTTTTATAGGCCTCAAATCTTACAGAAAATAAAGAAAGTCAGGGATGAAGAAACCTCTTAGTCTGGAAATGTATTCAGTGTTTCTGCAGAATAGAGCACAAAGCTTCACTTACCAAAAGCAGCCAAATCTACTGGACTGTGGAGTTAGAAGACTTTTATGTCTAGCAAGTAGTAACTGTCTTTAATTAGCTTTGTTTACATGATAGATGTCAATGTCAAGCTCTCAGTGAAAAGGGCAGAATGTCCTTAGTGGGAAATATGAATTTTGAAGCCTGACAACATAAAACCAGCGGGAAGGTCTGTGCTCAGACTGCTGGGGAGAAAAATCACCTTTGGCTCAACAAAACAGGAAGGATTTCAAGCCCATAGCAGAAGTTTTTCAAGAAACTAATGAAAATGGAGGATTATAGTTTAAACTGTTTTGCAATCACTGGCCTCAATCCTGCAGTCACTTTTCACACACACTCAACTTTATATCTGTGGTTGGTTTTGCTGTCCCTCATGGGATTATTGACACCTGGAGATAGAAGTGAAGGCCAGACTGTTTACAAAGCAGAATTTAAACGATAGCATTTTAATCAAAAAAAGACATTGTATCAAGGTCTGCATAATCGGCTCATTGGGATCCTTTATGTTTGAAAAAAAAAACTGAGAAATTCAGGAATTAAGATTCATGAGGTGGTCTCAGATCTGCTCCCTTGTGTGAATAGGACCTTTTGTTATGCTGGATCACAGCACTGGGCCACAAAACTCATTCAGCAAATATTAAAAAACCCCGCCTTGGTAAAATTTGAATTTATGGCTCACATGCAAATACTGTCTGCATTTCTTCCCTCTCTAAAAAAAGTGTGTTTGGCCACTGCCTGAGACTGAAAGGTTTTCCCTCATCAATAGTGAGCAACTATTGGGAAAAATAACTATTTTATATATTTTTTAATTTTGATTTTTTTTTTCTTTTATATCTTGGGAATATATTGTACCTGCCATGAAACAACTTTTTGAACCCCCTGAAACAGGAATAAATCCCCTCTGCAAGCTCTGGTTTCACCGTTTATCAGGCTGTTGGTGCAGGAGCCAAACTGCCATTGGGCTGACTCACATTTTGGCATTTTGTGTTTATATACATGATGACGATGTTTGCAAGCAACAGGGGAAAAACCCTGTGTTCAACAGCACCATGATCCCAGCAAAACCTTTCCCTCCTCAGCTGCATCAGCAGAGCCTGGGGACGTGGCCAGAGCCACGGTCTGGTGTGGGCACTGTTGGCACCGCTCGTTGCCACTCGGCACCCACAATCCTCACATTGCATCCCACACCTCCAGCTGACCAGGCCCTGCGGCTGCCAGAGCCCCAGATCTGCCCAAGTTTAGGCACACCTGGTGCCCCTCTGCCCTGCCAATCCATCCTGACCCTTTGTGATTCTGCCAGCATCCTCTGTGGCTGTGGAAAGCCAGCTTTGACACTCAGGACGCCTTTCACATGATCTTGATCCCCCCCCAGGTCCAAAATTGTCAATGTAGTTTTCCTGGCACTGGTATTGTCCTTGACACCAGGTTTATTTTTATCTTGCTGCCCCTCTTTATCTCCAATTCCCTTGCCCCAAGTCTTATCTTAGTTTTTTTTGCCTTTTCCCAGGCTTTAAAGACCTGATGGGGACTCTGGCCACACAATGACCTGGCAGTCCTGCCTGTCACTCCCACCTGCCTCTGCTGGCATTCCCTGAACTTTAACCACAACTTCTGGCTGCATCACAGTCCTGTTGGTCACTGGGGAAAGGCAGAAGAGGGTGTCCCTTCAAGCCCTGCCACCACGGTTCCTCTCAGTGTCCTCTGGCTCACGCTGACCCATCACCATCTGCCCCGTCCCACCTCTGACATCCTGCCTCATCCTTTTCCAGGTGAAGAACCACAGCTGGAGTAAAACAGGGGGACAATGCCATGGGAAAACCCTTTCCTGGGATGCAATAACCCCCCAGCCTGTTCATCTTTGTCATGTGATTGTGCTTGTCAGCGCAGCTCTGCCGCAGAGCTCGGGCTGTGCCGGGCCCTGCAGGGTTGGAGGCTGGGCTGGCTCTCCTGGAGCATTTGGCTGAGTCTGTCACCAGTGACTGAAGCAGGAGCAGGTTTCAGCTGCTGAAAATCCCATCCAGATCTGCTGCAAAGTGGAAATCATTTGTTAAATGCTTTCTATTGGGGCAGTAGCACCCCTTCCTCTTGCAGAAGCATTTGGATTTCTGCCCGTGGAGAGGACCAAAGAGAGCATCAGGATCCAACTAGGTGAGCAGATAACAAGACCACAGCCTTGATTTTGGCCAGGGCTGGGGCTGCAGCTGCAGCTGACACGAACTTTCCACCGGTGGCAATGGGTCAGAGGCAGCTGGGGCTCCTTTCCTCCCCTTTCCAGCCCTTGCCTTTGGGAGCTGTGGGTAGGATTAAGGAGAAAAAGCAATGTATGGGTCATGGGAAGAGGGAAAACAGAAGCAGCTCGGCCAGCCGAAGAGGAAACAGGGGACACAGATGTCTGTGAAAAGCTGAAGCCACTTACAGAGGATGCGTTTATTTGTATTTCCTTCCAGGAGAGCTTAATTGCAATGTTTTTAATGACAGGTAGGATGGGAGCTGGGCTTCTGCCTAAGCACTTCTGTGTCCTGCATAAAACTGCTGAATTTAATATTAACAACAATTAATCTGCTACCGGGAAGCAGCCGGCAACATTCCCTGCCCTGGGAGTGTTTGGTTTCCATGCTCAGCCCCACCAACTCCCATCCCCCGGCCAATGGCACTGGAAAGTCACAAGGAAGCAAAGGCCTTCCCTCTGCTGCTGAATTTTGATCCAGAGGTGAAGTGGTTGTGGCAGTAGCCCCCCCTTCCCATTCCCACCAACAGCCTTTGATGGGAATACAGATGGGTTTGGACACCTCTTGTCTTTCCCATTGGTAAGAATTGACCACTTGCCATCATCTCACCCACATTCCATTTTCCCTCCCTCTGCCCCAAAATGCTATTGGGATAATTCCAGATCAGAGCAGTTCATGTGGGTTAGGGTGGATCGCAGGTTTGCTGGGATGCTGATGGGTATCTCCTGCTGTGGATACCATGACTCCCTCTCTTGTTAGCAGCACTAATTGCTCATTGCATGTTTTGCACAGGTACGTGGGTATTTTGGAGTAGCTCGTCTTTGCATCCTGTAATTAAATCACCACTAATGAATGTGTTAGAGAAGGAGCAACTGCTGGGAATTCACTGTGATGTGGCACCAAGTTGTTGCCTGGGCTGCAGTCTGTGAACACCCTGTCATCCCTCCAGCCTCTGCTCTGCTTAGAGGTACCTCCAGGTCCTGGCCCACCACCCAGCATCTCCCCCTTTTTCAGGGGTAACATTTTCTGGACACCTCATGGAGTGAAAATCCTCTTCCCAGGGCTCCAGCCCTGGCTCCTCTGATGCTTGCCCTGAATATGATATAGGTGCATTAAAGCAAGTGGTGATCCCTTAGGGCCAATATCCAGGCCTTTCCCATCTCCCTCAAGCAGACAATCCTTTTGGACATTCGTTTTCCCAAGGCAGACAGCTGTAGAAGCAGGCTTGCTCCCTTCCTTCACCCTGTCTCCTCCAGGAAACACCAATGTCACATGCGAACCCCAGTTCTGGGTCTGAACCCCTTTGCAGCCTGCAAATCCTCCTCCCATGGAAATGTGTGGATGTGGCACTTGGGGACGTGGTTTGGTGGTGACAGCTGGATTTGATGACCTTAGATGGCTTCTCCAACCTGTGATTCCATTGGTGTTAACCGAGGGAAGCGCTCCCAAAGCTCCTGCACACTCTTCAGGACACAGCTTTACTTGCCTTCCTGGTTTAGTGTCCTGCACATCTTGTACAAAATGTGTTGATTTTGGGGTTCTCCACAGACATAAACTGACAGCAGTGCTCTGGTTTGAGGCGGGAGGTGTTTGTCTGACATGTCCTGAATCCACACACTGCACATGCACACTTAATGTTGAAACTCTTCCAACTCCAAGCCTGAGCCTAGACTCTGTCTTGGGAGGGATGCCAGAAGGCTGGGGTCTGTGCAAGCCAGGGTGATCTTGGGGCTGCATGAAGTTCCACAGACCCAAAAAGGAGGGACTTACATGGAAGGGGTGTTTTGTTTGCTCCAGGAGCTGTAAATGGCAGCTTGAATCAGTCAGTATCTGCTGCCAGCAGGGAGAGTGCCAGCCCCAGCTCTGTGGTGGACTACCAGGTGGGCAGATTTTTGGGACTACCTGGGCAGGGAGTGAGTGGCTTCATAAACATGTCACAGCCACTGGAGTCTTGCAATTGCAGCACAGGGAGTTTTGGGGGGCAGGGTTTGGAAGGAGTTTGGCCCCAGCATTGGATGCATGGGAACAGCAGAAAACCTCCACCGTGCAGCAGGCAGAGCACCAGGGCTCCCCCCGGCTCCCAGCAGACCTTTCCAAAAGTTTTTATTCTTTTTCTGATGATTGGATGTGGGATATTTTCATGCCTGCAAGAGATGCCACTGAGGGGCTGAGGTGGTGGAGGACAACCAAAAGGGACTGTAAACCCCCTGGTGTTTGAGGAACTTTGGGAGACTTTTGGAAAACTTGGTGGGAGCACCCTGGGCACTGGCAGGAGCCGGCCACCGCCAGGCCCTCAGCAGCACCAGCAGCTCTTCCCCAGCAATGTCACTATGATAAATGTTTGTCTTTTCCATCCAAGAGATACAGCAGAGCTGCTGCCAGCACCATGTCTCAGTGGAATTGGGGTTCGCACTGCCAGGAGTGTTACCGGCTCATGATTCACATCTTTACAGCAGCTTTGGAAGGAAAATGTGCTTCTTGCCAGTCAGACCTTCACGCACGTCAAGATGCCACAGTTTTTCCAGACTTTCCAAAGGAAGCCACAGCCAAATGAGACATTCCTTCTCTTCTTCCAGCTTTCTTGGAACAATCTTCTTTGATTAGTGAGTGAGACAGATAGTTGGAAAGAAAGACAGACAGACAGGCTGGGAATAGGGTTATAACGAGTGGTTTGCATGAGCCCTAGTCGCCAGTGGGAGGGTACCTCCATCCACCCCTCGCTGGGTGGCTGCTGAGAGCCCCTGCTGTACACTGTGGTCCCCAACTCCTTTGTCTTCCTCCATGGTCCCCAGTCCCTGCCCTCCTCTATGGTACTCCACTCCTGCCCTCCTCCATGGTCCCCAAATCCCTGCCCTCCTCCATGGTCCCCAACCCCTTTGTCCTCCTCCATGGTCCCCAGGCCTCTATCCTCCATAGTCCCAACCTGGTGTCCTCCCCCATGGAGAAGGACAAACCCCTCACTTTCCTCCATGGTTCCTGACCCCCTGGCCTCTACTGGGATGCCAATTCCCCTGTCCTCCTCCATGCTCCTCCTCTATGCTTCTCCATGCTCCTCAGCATCTCCTGAGGCAGCTGGGATCTGTGTCACCAGGGAGGATCACACTGCCCTGAGGCACAAAGCAAAGGAGTTGAGGTTCGCTTTGCCTGTTGTACCTAAGGCACAAGGAGACAGTTTGGAAAAGCAGCCAAATGAGTCAGGCATGGCTGTCAGGTCCTGTGCAAGGGACAGAGGCCAAAGCTGGGGTGCAGGGAAGGAGATGGGAGCTCCTGCCTTGCTCCCTGCAGCTGCACCCCCTCAGTCCCAGCGCTGTCTCCCACAGCAGGAAGAGAAACAAAACAAGCATCTCCAGGGAGTGTGTTTGAAAAATACCAGGTTTTATTAGACAGGCTGATGTTCAAGCTGACAGTTTTATCCCAATGCACATAATCACGGGCATCTACAGGGCCTGTGTCCCACCTCCCTCCCACAAAGCTCTTGGGCAAGATGTTCACTCCCCAAATTCTGGGGGCATTGAGGTTTCTCAGCAGAATGAATATGTCTCCCTGCTCCCCATTTTTCCACTCCCAAATTCCCAGAGGTCTCCTAAGAAAACTCAGTGGGAACTGGGCTGGGAACTGCAATCCTCTTGGGACTGACAGCCACTTGGATCCTTGGGAGAGGAGGGACCTCAGTGGCAGCACCTTCCTGAGGCAGCACGCAGCTGGGTCAGCGTGTGGCACAGGGAGCAGGGAACAGGCCACCGATGCCATGGTGGAAGGAGAACCCCAATCAACCAGGGGAAAAGGGTTTTGGCTGTCATGGGAGAGCCCCATCCAGCACACAGGCACCAGGGCTTTGCACACTTTGCAGGTGCTGCAGGGCAGAGGAAGGGAGGAGAGGAGGCGATGAGGACTGGAAAATAAAGCAAGATAAAAGGAAACCAGAGAAAGGGTGGGGACAACAATGGGAGTGGCCTGAGAGCAGAGTAACAGTGCCTTCAAGGTCAATACTCCTTGTGGGACAGGGGGCCTTTCCCTGGGTACATCATGGGCTTTAGGGGGATGGAGGAACGAGGAAAGTGATGGTGCAATACAGTGCTTGCAAACAGAAATGTTTAAAGGCCTTTGCTTTCTGTGACAGTGACACACAGTGTGACAGCAGGAACAGTGACAACATCAGCCAGTTTCTGTTGGTGATTCTATTCCATTAGCTCTTTAAAAACAATGCAGACCAGTCCAACAGAGGAGAGCGAACGACAGATGGAGAGGAAAACTGTTGAGCAATGGGATCATGGAAAGAAAGAAGGAATGACAGTGGAGGGGCAGCAGCACTGGGGAAGGTTTGAGACCTCACAGTACTCACAAGCACATCCCTTCTCTCCTGCTGCTCTCTCTGACACTGCTTGCCTTCTCTTGCACCTCTGCTCCCTCTGCACTGCAGGCAAAATCCCTCTTCCTTAACCACGCCCTGCCTTGTGCTTGGACGTAGATTTCAGTCTCAGCTTCATTAGTTTAAATGTCAAGCCCTACCTTGAAGCAGAGCCAGGAACATTCAAATCCCTGCAGTAGCATCCCCTCAAACTCACCTGGACTCAAGGGGACCTCTTCATTGCAGTGCCTGGGGAACAAGGAGCTCTCCCAGGCCTCCAGCCATAGCTCACATCATGTTGCAAATGTGGAGATGCCCTTCACACCCTCCCCATCACAACACAGCCTTCATTTCCCAGCTTTCTCTTTCCCACTTTCATTCCTTTTGCCTTTTTCTTGCTTTAGCCAGCACTTCCATGTCCTCTTGCTTCTGTTAAAGTTAAGTCCCTTTTCTCCAGAGGTTCCTGGAGAGCAGCACTTGCTGTGGGTGTTTGGCAGGAGGAAGGACTTTCAGCAGGTCCCTGGTGGGCTTGAAGGTGCCGGTTTTCCATCCAGGATAGCATCAATCTCCTGGCTGGTTTGGGCTCAGCTTGGCAGACAGAAATGCTGTCCACGAGGACCAAGTTTCAAGGTCAGCTGTCCATGGGGAACCTCACCCTGCTCGGGTGCTTCCAAAGCAATACTCCTTCAGGACTGAGCACCGATGCTCAGAGACAAGCCAACAAATGGCTAAAAAGGGAGGAGTTTGGAAAGCAAGCCCCAGAAACCTGCCTGGACTGTCCTGGGGAGGACAGATCAGCAGGTGGGCAAAAGGGATGTGACCTTTTTAACTTCACAGCTAATGATCCCCCTTTCTTGCCTCCCTCCACAGAGCACAAAAACACGGAGGGCTGACTGAGAAAAGTGCAACATGGACTTGAACAGAGGCAAACTGCCAAACCCTCACCCTTGGAGCCCTGCTGATCCACAGACAAGACTTGCTAGCATGGGTTTTGAGGTTAATGACACACATAGGCATGAAGTGCCTTCTTCTGTACTGGTCCAGGGAAGGAAACCTTGCTCACATCTCCTTGTGGGACCATCTCATTTGGGTTACTGGCCCTCCTCCTCCAGCACAGCTCAGCCAGTGCTGGCTGCTCCTTTCCACCCCATTTCTTCCTCTGCCATGGACTTGCAAATCCCATCACGGCTGCCTGTCTGGAGCTACAAATGCCCCTGCAAATGCTCCTTCTTAAGTCAAACACCCACATGAAGGCTGCAGAAGATCAACTGAGCTGTCAAGTGAAAACAGAACTCACCAGGTGACCTAGAGGTCTTGGAAATAAAAACAAGATCAATATTTGCTGAGATTTGTAGCAGGTTCATGCCTGAAAACAACAGCTGGGACATGGCCTCTCTTTCCTTGACCAATGCTCCTGGTGATGCCTGGGTTAGTGTGTCACTGCTCTCCCCTGTGCTCTCACGCCGTGCCCTTGTTCTCACTCCCTCATGGCTTTGGGGATGTAGAGGCTGAAATTCCTCTTCACCTTGTCACCAGTGGAAAAGCAGCTGCAGTCCTGCCCATGCATTGCTCATACTTACAGCTTAAACATTGCCTTCTACTTGAAAGAACAAAGATAAAATGTCAGGAATTCACAGTTTTTATTCTCTTCCTTATGCCCACCCATCTTCCCCTGCCATCGATGTCAATGACTCAAAGTCTGCATCGTACGGTAGCCTTTGCCAGCACGGCACTCAAAGGGTTAACAAACCACGGCTTCTTGGACAGATAAGACATAAGCTCATTCACCAGTAGGAACACGTGGACAGTTGGGTTGTGGATCACCTTAGGGTTTCCTGTAGCGATTCTTTGGGGTTTCGCCACAGCCAGTGACGTCGCAGGAAAGGACATTGGGCTTCTTCCCCAGGCCGATGCTTCCCAAGAGATCGGGAAGCTCACGGGTGATGGCCTTCTCGATCTTCTCTAGGAAACACCCTCCCATGTAGGAACACTGCTGAGATAGCAGCTTAAAACTGGTGATGGGGTTGATGCCAAAGAAGTCCTTGTAAGCCTCACGGTTGGGGAGGTCAAATTTGCTGACATTGGTCTTTGCCAGAATGGACTTAAAGATAAAGAACCTGTCAGGATCTTCCACAATGTCCCTGAACACCAGTTCTCCATCGCTAAAGAAGGTCATTTTGTCTTTGTAGGTCTGTAGATAGCGATCGACCAGCAGGGCGTGGATGCGCACCCGGATGGCGTGCTGGCGGATGAAGGCAATCTTGTTTTCCATCCTGTTCTCAATCACCTGGTTGAGATCTTCCAGGAGCGATATCTCTTCTTTGAGGAACAGGTCTCTGTGGGTTTCTGGATGGTAGTCATGGGGCCAGAAGGAGCTAACGTACACCCTGGGCGGCTCTGTGACGTTGATGAGAGGAGCCAGGCTCCAGAACAAGGCGCCGTAGACTCTCATCAGCTCCTGGGTAGCCAGGCTGTCAGCTTTGTTCAGGATGATTCGGATCTGAGACTCACGGCCCTTCAGCTGACGAAACAGCATCTCCAGCTCCAAGCCCACATCCAGCTTCGTGGGGTCAAAGACAACAAAGATGAGGTCGGCTCTGTCAATGAACCACTGGCACACGTCATTGAATGGGTAACCTTGAGGAAAGGAAAGAGGGAAATCCAATGCAGGATGAGTCCCTTCATCAAGGGATTGATAAAGCATGAGCCTGCTGTGCCTCAATCCCCATTTGGGCTGCATGGGTTGTGAGGCACAGCGGACTTCCCCTGTAGCCTAGGACCTCTTTCTCACATGCTAAAGACACTTTGGAGCTTCTTGGCACAAAAAGCCATCCCTGGGTGTCTGGGCCTGTGACTGCCTGTCTCTCTCACCCTTATCTCCAGACCTTCCTCCTCCCTGATGCTGACCACAGGTTCCTGCTGTTCCTGTGAGCAGATACCGAATCACAGGATCAGAGAATCTTTATAATTGGGAAAGTCCTCTAAGATGACTGAGTCCAACCATTCCCCCAGCACTGCCACGGCCACCAGTAAACCATGTCCCCAGGTGCCACATCCATAGATCTTTTAATTCCCCCCAAGGGATGGTGACTCCACCACTGTCCTGGGCAGCCTGTGTTGTTTCAGGGCTCTTCTCCATTGTGCTTCAGCCACCTTTGTCACCTCAGATCATCATGGCATCTTTTTCTGAGGTCCCTTAGATGAACCAAATGATCCCCTACCTCTTTCTTGCTGCTTGCGGTTTTCAATGATGCCCGGCGTGTCCACGAAGGTGACTCGCTCCAGCAGTTTGTGGGGGACCTCAATGCCTATCAGCTTCTCCAAGAAGTTCTGCCCAAACTTCTCCAGGGGCGAGAAGGAGCGGGCGCTGTCAGCAGCCATCACAATGCCCTCAATGGTCTTCAGCTTGGGGCCGTGCATGATGACGGTAAACTCAGAGGTGGTGGGTTCTGCTCCTGTGCAGCAATGAGAGGAGCAGCAGAGGTGTGAAATCCATGCCAGGCTATGGACAGGACAGGGCTGGCCTGAGACTGGGAGTGTTGGGAGCATTGCACGCTTCTCAAGAGATGCAGGGGCAAGGCAAGCAGCAAGAAATTCCTGCCCAGACTTCCTGGGAATATGTCAGTGGGGTTGTTTTCTGTGGGGACTGGTTTCTCTGGAAGTGGCCTGATTGCACAAGGTGTCATGGAGAACGATCTCCTGGGAGCCCTCATTACCACAGCACTGATCTGGCCATGGACATCTGCCCTCAGCAGTGAGATGACATCCGTGGGAGCAGGGAGGAAGGAAGGGGAATGGCTTTTCTCCTGGGAGGGTGAAATAGCTGGCTGCATGTGAGGAGGGATGGGGAGAGGAGAAAGGTGAGTTGCCCTTTTGACATGACTGCTGCTCACAGGGTCAGGGTTGGGAGCTGTGAGCCCTGTGCTGCAGGATGAGGATGTTGTGGGAGCGATGCTCTCCTCCACCTGTGGAAGGGTGGACAGGCTGTGACGGGGAACCTCTCCCTCCACATGGCAGTGCAACCAGGTGGCACGGAGCAGATCCCACCCACCCTGCTGTAACGAGGGATCACGGGTCAAAGACACACGGCTAGGAATTGCTGACTGCACGGATGAGGAAATGCAGATGCCGGCACCCCCTCGGCAAAGCAGTGAGTGTGGTACCTGTGTAGAGCTGGTAGGGAGTGTTGTCCAGCCCCAGGAGGTAGTTTATCATGGAGGATTTGCCGACGCTCCACGGTCCCAGGAATAGCACCATAGGCTTGGAAGTGATCTCCCCATCTGCGGAGAGGGGAAATAACAAGAGGAAGTGAAGGAACAATAGCCGTCGCCGCCGTGCGATTAACTCCCGGCTGTAACGAGCATCCCATGTGAGCGGCGCGGTGATGCTGCCGGGGAAACAGCCGCCCTTCGGGGGCCACCAGCCATTCGCCAGCCAAGGAGCGCCCCGCCGGCTGCGGGAGCGGAACAGCCCCGTGCTCTGCGGCACAGCCCACCTCGCTACCCGACCTTCTCCGAGCTTTAGCCCTTCTTAGACTACGGAGGACTGGAAGGTCTCTTAAGCCTTGTCTGTGGTTTGTTTGTGGTTGAGGCGGGTGAGTTCGGGGCTGTTTGCGGGGTGGGGGTGTTGTTTGAAGGCAGCCGCCGCAAAGCACGGGACGTGCCAAGGAGGAGGCCGTGCCGCAGCCTCGTGCAGAGGGAGCTGCCGTGGGTTCGGGAGCAGCGCTGCGGCGCAAAGCGCGGTGCGAGCCTCGAGCCAGCCGCCTGCAAGCCTTTCCGCCATGCCCTCGCAGGGACCTACCCCCGGGCCGTGCCTCCCGACCGAGCAGGAGCTCACTGCCTGGGTGTGAGGCTCCAGCTGGATGTGGGGAGGGCAAACAGCCCCGCTTTGGGCTTGGGGAAAGGCAAGAGGAGAGTGAATTATAGTCCCCATCCTGCATTCTTCAGGTCACACAGTTTTCTCCATGAGGATAGTGCGCTGTCCCCATGCCATGCCATCAGTCCAGGAGTGCAGAGGTCCCTGGACACACGCAGCCAGCGCCCCCAGGAGCAATCCCTGCTCAAACAGGGCTCATGCAATCAGCTTGTGCTCACGCTGCTCGATCCCCCCAGCCCCCAGGACCCCAGGTAGGCAGCCAGAGGAGCCCAGGGCCTAATGCCAGCCCTCAAGCTGTGCCCAGAACACACAGGAGCCTGTGAGTCCAAAACAGAAGAATAAACAGGACAAAAATAGAAATAAAACTGGGTGAGTTCCCCTTGTTAAAATCCAACCCTATCATATGCTCAGGGTGGGAGAGGGTCCATCCCATTGTTGCTAGCAGGAGTTCAGCCAGGGGATAGATGACTTCAGAAGAGCTGGGAGCTGCTGTCTGAGCTGGAGCAGAGCCTTTCCCCATGGCCCAAAGCAAGGAGATGCCCTGGGCAAGCTGTGCTGGAGCCAGCAGCTTTCCAGCAGGCCAGGGATCCATCTCCAAGTTGGGGGAAGCCCCAGAGCCCCCATGGATGCTGAGCTCCTGCCCCCGAGGGTGCTGGAGGGCACTGCATGGCAGCTTCACGCTGAACCCATCTGGCCATGGGAGCAGGGGCTGGGGAGAACATTCCAGCCTCCTCCTGCTGTATCTGCCCATCACAGGCTCACCATGTCACCTCTGGGGAAGGGAATGGGCTGGGGGCATCTCTCCATGAGGCACTGCTGCCTCCAGCCCAGGCACAGCTCAGGCCTCCCTACAAAGCAGCACCTCTGAAGCAGGGGATGCATGGCTCTTCCTGCACCCTACTCCCTGCCTGGCAGCTTCAGGAATCCAGCCTTGTCTTCTCACATGGGACCAAAACAAGTGTTGAAACCTTGGACTCTCATTATTAATCATTCCTCTGCCGCTCTGTCGCCGCTGCTCTGCTCTCTTGCCAGCTTTAATTAGGTTATGGATGGTTGTTATTATTACTATTATCCCTGTGATGTTGTGCCAGAGGTTTGGGGTGGGTCCCCCTGTGCTCTTTCATAACACATCCCTGGCCAGGTGTGACTGTGTGAATGTGGGCACCTGTGAGCTCCGTCTCTGCTGCACATCTCCCTCTCTGCTCCACGGAGCCAAAGTGGGTAGCGACATGGGCAGCCCCCCTGCCTGGTCACCCACAGCCCCTCGAGCACCTCTCTACCCTCCATGGGCTGGGTGGGCAGTGCCAGGCACTTGGAACTCTGCAGGAAGCGCAGCAGCCGCAAGGATGTGAGCCCGGGTGTGGATTCCCTGCTGCTTACCCAGAGGCTGGGAGAGAGGGAGCATCTCCCACCCGGGAGGGTGCTGGCCTGGCACCTGTCCCCGCTATGTCCCCGTGTCTGTCAGCAGCAATTTGGGTCAGCTTGATGGTCCTGACAGCGGAAAAGAACCGGAGCTCGCCAGCGGCCGGGCGGGGATGGCGGCAGCTCCATCACAGCGGCTCTCTCCAGCCACCCTGTGGCTGCTCGCTTCCAGCTCAAGCTCGGACGAGCCTCAAGCTCATCCCTCTGCAGAGTCTGGCTCTGCTTGGGCCGCTCAGCTCTGGACATAGGAGCAGTTTGGATGCCCAAGTAGTTTTCTTTCCTAGGACAGTGGCTTTCTGTGAGGTTTTGCCATGTGGCAGTGCCAGATTGCCCTTGGTTGGAAGCACTGCTGCTCTGGGGTGGAGAAGGGACAACTTAGAGCCCCTTCCAGTGATTAAAGGACATCCAAGAGAGCTGGAGAGGGACTTTGGATGAGGGTCTGAAATGACAAGGCACAGGGGAATGGTCCCAGTGACCCCTGAGAGAGGGCAGGGTTAGATGGGATTTAGGAAGAAATTCTTCCCTGTGAGAGTGGTGAGGCCTTGGTGCAGGGAGTCCAGAGAAGCTGTGGCTGCTCCTGGATCCCTGGAAGTGTCCAAGGCCAGGTTGGATGGGGCTTGGAGCAGCCTGGGATAGTGGATGGGACTGGGTAGGCTTTAAGGTCGTTTCCAACCCAAATCATTCCATGATTCTATGATTAATCCTGGGCAGGGCCTTATCCCCTCTTGTCCTCTATCCCAGCAGACATGCCTGGTGTGGTCTCTCCCCCACGTGCAAGTCTGTCCTGAGGATGCTGAGCAAAGCAGAGGACCTAACAAAACCTCCTTCCTCTCCTGCTTGCAACTGAGCCATGGGCACCAAGGTCTTCTTTGTCCTCAAGCCACCCAGGAAGGCTGGAACACCTGGAGAGACTCCCAGCATCACCCAGACTTCTGTCCCATTCCTGTGCCACAAACACCGGCCACATGCCCATGGCACAGATCCAGCAGGACTTGGAGGGCACCCCTTGCTCCCAAAGCTTCCAAATCCATGAGTATCCTCACAGCATGTGTGCCCACAGAGGGAGGGATGAGCCCACGAGGCTGCAGATGGCCTGTGCCTCCCCCATGTGCCCCCCGTGCCTGCACCCACCCTGGCAGCACGTGTGCGAGTGCCTGAAGCCGAGATGAGATAAGACAGCTATTGGAATATGCTATAAATACCCACAGCCTTCTCCAGTGCTGGCACGGCAGGAGCCAGAGGCTCTCCAGGCACCGGCAGGGCTCTGCTGTGGCTGTGTCCAAAGGAGCCTGGTTTGGCAGGGTCTGGCAGCGTGGCCGTGGGGCAGGACAGGAGGGACAGAAGATGGGATTTCCCTGCAGGAACACTGTTCCCGTGGCTGAGACCAGGCCCAGGGGAAGGGCTGGGTGTTGGCTGGCATTTCTTGGACTGTCTCCCATCTCCTGATCCTCTGGGGGGACCTGGCAGCACACCCTGAGCAGGATAGGCAGGGAGAGGAGCCAGCTCAGGCTTCTGAGGGGGTTGAGGCTGCTGGGCAGGGGCCAGCCCGTGTCACTGGGACAGCTGCTGTGGGATCAAGGGTGGACATTCAGGAAAGTTTCTGCACGTAGGAAAGTGAAGGGTGGGAAGAGATCCCCTGTATAGGATGAGCTATCAGCTGGGCTCCTCCAGTTCATGCTGTGGGTGAGAGATCAACCAAAAGGTCCAACTCATATAATCATGGAATTGTTTAGGTTGGAAAAGCCTTCTAAGATCACCAATTCTAAATGTTCCTACAGCACTGCCAAGGCTACCACTAACTCACGTCCTCAACTGCCTTTTAAATCCCCCCAGGATTAGGGACTCCACCACTGCCCTGGGTAGCTGTGCCAGGGCCTGACAGCTCTTTCTCTAAAGCAATGTTCCCAATATCCAGTCCAAGCTTCCTCAGGTGAAATTTGAGGCCATTTCTTCTTGTCCTGTCCCTTGTTCCGTGGGAGCAGGCTGAGCCCCTACCTGCCTCCACCCTCCTGTCAGGGAGTTGAGAGTGAGAAGGTTCCTCCTGAACCTCTTTTTCTCCAGACTGAGCCCCCCATCTCCCTCAGCTGCTCTTCTAGGACTACCAGAAACGCCTTTGAACCCTGGCCAGAGGAATATACTGCCTCTCAGTCTTAAACCGAGAGGGAAAGGTGTCAGCGCCTGGGCGAGGTGAGGATTGGAGGGAAGGACGGGCTGTCGGGACACACAGAGTCAGGCTGGGACAGGTAGGGCTGTAGAAGGGCTGGGGACACTGTCCGGGTGGGGATGGTGAGTACCAGCCCTGCTCGGTGCTGGGCAGCGTGGCTGCGGGAAGCCGGGGGCAGCGCAGAGCGGAGGCAGTGCCGGCAGCATGCAGGGAGCAGGCGGCGATACCAACCTGTGGCCGAGGAGCCCAGGGTGCGTCCGGGGTAAGCTGTTAGCGAGGGACACGGGGAGAGAGAAAAGGAACCGTGAGTCCGAGGAGGGATGCGACAGCCCGGGTGTGGTCCACGACAAGGATGGAACTGATGGCCACATTCCCAACTGGAGACGAGGAGTTACAGCCTGGGAGCGACCTGCAGCTCCCAGGACAAGCACTGAACCCCTGTCTGCCCTGCAGGGCGGGGATGTGGCTCGGGGTGCCCTGCATCCCAAGCCCTGCTCTGCAGGGCTGTTGCCTTCCCTGGCATCACCCACCGAGCACACGGAGCCCAACAAGCCAGGGTTAGACAGCCACCAACCCAGCAAATGTCCTGACAACCCCAGTGACAGGGTCACCTGGACCCAGCCCCTGTGGCTTGTGATGGCATCTGGGAGGTCATTCCCTACACAGGGACACTTGCTAATTAGCATACATCAGTAATTAGGGTCACCAGCATGCACCACAACTTGGTGTGACCTCACAGCAAGCTTCCTATGGCTGGACTGGGAGAATCCCTCACCCTCAGCCAGGGATAGTCCCTCCAAGCACAGAGTTGGACCCAGCCAGAGCATGTCTGCATCCACGTGGGATGGCAGAGCAGAGAGGCAGGAGGGTGGCAGGCAGGGAGAAGGAAATGGCATCTGCCAGGCTTAAGCAGAGGGTGTGTGGGAGCTTTCTGAGATGCACCCTGACAAGTCAGAATTGATGGTGACAGCCACAGCTCCCACAGGACTCCAGGGGAGTTTTCATATGTTGTGGGGGGCAGAGGAACTCTTTGGGTTACGCTGCAGTGAATGGAGCCGATGGGAAGGGAGACAAAATGGAAGGCTGCCATGTAATGGAGGGGCCAAGGTGCTTGCCACAGCACCCCTCTATATTGGTTTACACCTCCAAAGGTCACACATATTCCATGACAGGCCTGCCCCAAAGCTCTCCCAGCTGTCCTGCTCCTCCCAGCCAGCTGAACCGGCCACTCTGTGCCCTCCAGCCTCCCCCCACCACGGAGAGGGGGCACAGGGGGGAGCTGGGAGCACCTCCCAGCCTGCAGGGACACCACTGACGGAATGAACCTGCTCAGGACAGGGGCACTGTGCAGGGGAAGTGTTGAGAAGGCTCCCTAAGCTCCACTGTGTCCTCACCTGCCCTCCAAGGTCAAGAGAGTTCCCTGGGCCAACCCTGTAACTAATGTGCAAGTTTCTCTGATTACACTGCTAATGAGGGACTGGGAAAAGCTGGATGTGTGGGTATGAAAGGCAAACTGCTGAGCTGTATGTTTCCAGATAGTGTTGTGTGTGCCAGGGTGTGGCTGGGCTGTCAGAGATCACTCAAGAAGTTCGGTGTCCATAGAAATTTTTTGGAGGGGAGCACGGCCAGGGTGTCTCACAGCTGAGACAAGGACTGGAGGCAGTGCAGCATCCCCATGCCCTTCCCTGGGGGCCAGGAGGGGACTGTGGGTGGCCAGCCCCAGGGTCACAGCACCATGAGGGTGCCCTGTTGGGCACAGTGGGGTGTGCTGGGACCTGACCTGGGGACTGTCAGTCTGAGGGGTGGCTGTTCCTCACAGTGAGGTGGAATAAACCATGGAGCGTTGAGCTGAGGCCAGGAGGAACACCAGGACCTGCTGTCTGAGGTGAGTCCTGCTCAGGAGCTGGGTTTGAGAGAGGCTGGGAAAACACCAGGGTTAATGGTTGTTTCCTCAGAAGCTGAGAGGGAGGAAGCCAGCAGGAGCCTGGGGAACACTTAAACACTTGTTTCCTCCCAAAAAGGGAGCAGGGAGGTGGTTGCTTGGGCATGGGATGGATTAAGGGTAGGGAAGAACATCCTGAGGGCTGGAAACTGAGGCTGGGATCTGCATCCTCTGGCTGTGAACACCAAAGTGGGGCCCACCAGCTCCCCCTGTAACCCCAAACATCCTCCTAAACTGTGTTCCAAGTTGAATTGACAATAAACATCACCAATACAGACCAGAGCAGCTTGGAGAGGAAGTTGGGGTGTTGCCAGGGGATAGGCCAGCAACCATGGGGTGACAATCAGGACATGCTGTTGTGACTCTCAGTTACCCTCCCACAGGGTAACTTCCCTCTGCTCCCCACTGGCTCTACACTGGAGAAGGCCTGGTTGGGTAGGGAGATGTCCAAGCCTGCTTACAGAATGTCTGACCCAGACTTAGGAGCTGCAGGGAGGATGCCTGGAAAGCAGGAGTTCTGCTCCTCAGGGATGTGCCCCAGTAGGTTGCCCAGCTGAGAGCGGGGCCTGTGTGCTGGTGGAGCAAGGCCAGCTGTAAAAGAAAGATTTGTGGGGAGGGTGTATCCCGGTCCTACCTCACTGGGAGGGAGGGCATAGACACCTGGGGAGACAGGCAGAGCTGCAGGACAAGGAGGACAACTTCAGGACCCTGGCAGGAGGCTGACACGGGCACAAAGTCCTGGGACACTGGCAGCAGGGACTCCAGCATGCCCTGGATGCTCAGGAGACATCTGGCCCTGGCTCCTGTGCTTGAATAGATACTCAGAGGAGAATTGCTCCAGTGAACAAGGAAGTCGGACTTGGGTTTGAGCCATCTGTAGTTGGAAAATGAGGCTGCTTGTGTTTCTTGGCTCTTCCTGTATCTTGTGAGCATCTTGGGACAGGGCTGCACTTTCCTCTTCCGGAGGGACACATGTGTGACCTGGCTCAGCCCCCACCATGCCAGGGACCACAGGGACCTGCTCACCCCATCCCGTGCGTCTGAGATTGCCAAGGGCTGGAAACTCCAGCTCTCAGGATGAGTGAAGGCTGTGGAGCTTGAGGAATACCCTGCCCACATGGCTGTGCCCTGCACCCAGCAGGAAGGATGCCAGCTCCAGCCACCCCCAGGAAGCTCATCCCCAGCCTTGAGAGGTCCTGAGCTTCCTTGCCAAGCCTGTTTCATTGGGCCGTGATCTCTGCTTGGCAGGGGTACAGGGCATTGATGCTGAGCAGGTGGGAGACCCGAGGCAGGCAGGGCTCAGTGCTCAGCCCACACAGATGGCCCTGACAGCAGATGGGCTGAGGCAGAGGCAGGAATTCCTACTGCTGGGTTCACTAGGGCATGGCCTCTAAGCCTGTGTGTTCATGGACTCCCTGGGAAGCTGCAAAGGAAGACACACTATCCGAGGCTGTCCATGATCTGCTCTCTGTGCTGTTATCTCCATCCCAAGGACCTGGTGGTGTTGGAGACCCCAACACCCGTGGCATTACCTGTGATCTCGTGCTGCCTCAGCTCATTGTATCTGTAGGAGTGTTCCAGGGGCTTGATGGAGGAGTGGTAGATCTTCCTCAGCCGCTGCAATACTCCTGGGGGGAAAAGCATGTGGGCAGGTGAGAGGCAAACCCCACAAAGCTGGGTGACACCCTCCTGCAGGTCCTGAGGGTGGCCCAGCCATGGACCAAGGGACTTGGCTTACAGCTGAAATCTTGGCCAAACTGATCCCAGTCAAACATTTTGCCCAGAGGGGTTGTGATTTCCCCATGCCTGGAAGTGTCCAAGGCCAGGCTGGACAGGGCTTGGAGCAACCTGGTTTGTGGAAGGTGTCCTGCTCATGGCAGAGCAGTGGGATGAGAGGTCTTGACCACCTCTCCCAGTCCAAGCTGTTCTAGGATTTTATGTCTCTCCTCTGCTAATGTTTCCCATTGGGCACTGTCCCCATCTGTTTCCAGCAGCTGATGGGAGGAGCATTCTTCCTAAGTGATCTTTAGCACTCAACACCCACAATCCCAAAAAGCTTTCCACCATGGTGCCAGGGCCCCCTGACATTGGCCCTGAGCTGCTTGCTAGGAAAAAGGAGGAGCTCTTTCCACAGTATCTCTTATCACTGCTTTTCCAGCCCAAACTGCCAAAGGGGCCAGCAGCAGCAAACCTTAGAGTAGCAAAACCCAGTATATAATTGGAATAAAAATCCAATCCAACCCTTTTTTACAAATTGTTCCAGGTTTCTTCAAGCAGGGATGTGCCTGATTCACCATCTGCATCTTCCAGCCTCCATACCCTCCTAATTCTTGTATGCCATCGGGGATGTCATTAAAATGCCTAAAGTATGTTAACCCAAGAACAGCCAAAGGGCTGTTACTGAAGATCTGGCATTACTAGACCTGCAAGAAGCAAGGTTAAAATCAGAACACAAGAGAAGGAAAATCCTGTCCATGTTCTCAGTGCAGGGCACGCATGGCCTCCTCACCTGAGACATCATCGGCAGGTTTCTCCTCATTCAGCTTGAGGGTGTTCTCCAAGTGCGACCGGTCACGCTTGGTCGGCTCGCTGGCATCTTCAACCTCTTCTGGAAGAGGAAACAAGGGGACCTGTTACTGCTGGAGGGGGAACCCACACAGGAGCTCACACAAGCGACTGCCAGGGAGAGGGCATGGGGAGCACACACACCCCGAGCCTGCGGGCACGCCATGCCCACGGCAGCCGCTGTCACCCTTGGCATGCCACGTGCTTTCCCTTTAGCTCAGGCTCCTGGAGGCTGCCAGGGCTGTGGCTGCTTGGAGAAGCGTCATGGGCAACTGCTTGGCTCCAAGGAGGGGGTGGCTGCTCGCAGGGAATGCAAAGGATGTGCCTGGAAGGGGCTCCCAGGGTTGGGATGCAGAACGAGCACACACGGCAGCTGCTGCCCAACGGGGCCCTGGTGCTTCCCCCGGCAGCTGCAGGGCTCAGCCTTGGGTGCAGGCTTTGTGCTGCTGCCTCTCTGTCTGCCCACTCCCCCAAAAAATCTGCACGGGGAGCTGGAGAGGTGGGTGCCAAGGCTGGGGCTGTCTCTGGCTCTTGGGGGACAGCCTGACCCATCGTGGCTGCTCCGCCTTTGCCAGTGGGGCTGTTCCCTCCCAGCTCTCCCACCTCTGTCTCCATATTCCCTCTGCACAGTGCCCTGTCCCCTCCCTCACCACTCTGTGCCAGGCGTGGGGAGCACGAGGCAGCTGCCTCCACTGGGGAAGGCACCCCAGTGTCCCCAAAACCAGGAGACAGAGGTGTCCTTGCCATGGAGGTGCTGGAACACCAGGAGCTTCCAAGAGCTGTTTGATATGGAGAGCTGGGTTTGAGCTTTAGCAGGGGTTTGGGGACAGGTCTGGGGCCACCAGGATCAAGCAGGGCACCATAAGCCCTGAGACTGTGTTGAGCATCTACTGAGTGTTGGGCTGGGGAAAACCTTTTGACTTGCCAAGTGAACACACAGAGACCAAACTGGGTTTTGGGAGGCTTTTTGAGCGGGGACATTACAGATGAAAACAACAAAAAATACTAATCTGGGTCCAAAGGTCACTGCCCAACCTGTGGGCCAAAGTCTACAAATATTTCTAGGAAATCATGATGGGGGGTGCCCCTTTCCCCTAGTTAGGCTTTCAATGATTGAGTGGGGCTGGTGCCTCAGCAGCTCATTGGCCTGGATTAGTTCTTCACACCTTCTCTATGAGCCAAGAACTGGTGGAGAGAAGCCCCACAATCCTAGGAGCCCCACTATCCTAGGAGCATCCTACCTCTGCACAAGCCGAGGGCCCGGAGGTCTCTGTGGGTGGGTGGTGGATAAAGAGTCTTTAAGAGATCTGCGAGTGCTGAAAGGGGACTGGAGGTCAAAAACTTTATCCATGTTCACATCCCTGAGGAGAAATCATGGACTTGGAGTGGAGAGAGGGCAACATCAATCAGTTTTGGTACCACTGGGATGAGTGCCCGTGTGACGAGCATCCTGCTGCAGCCTCGCTGCCCACGGCCCAGCGCTGTTAGGGATGGGCGGGGAAGCACAAGCGTTAGGAGAGGGCCATGCACTAGGCGAGGTTTAACGTGCCAAGCTCAGCTCCGCCGGGTTGATGGGGGGTCACCCTCGCCGCTACAGCACACCCACAAGAAAAGACTCCAACCTATCTGGCTGTGCCGGGTCTCGGCGGCAGCTGGGGGGGTGCTGGGGACCTCTGATCCTGCCAGTGGGGTCTTGTCTGCAGGGGGGTCTGCTGCTGCTGGAGGGTCACCCACTGCTGTTGGTGGGTCTTCTGTTACTGGTGGGTCATCTTTTGCTGGTGGATCTTCCACCACTAGTGGGTTTTCCACTGCTGTTGGTGGGTCTTCTGCTGCTGGCGGATCTTCTGCTGGTGGTGGGTCTTCTGCTGCATCCCCACAGGGTGGGTGATGGCAACTGGCAGGGCCATCCTTGGCTTCTCCTGTGCCAGCAGCTGCTGGTTTGCTGTTGCTCTTTTTGTTGGAAGTGCCAGCTGCTTGCTTGTCATTCTCTTCAGCTTCATTCTCTGGCCTGTCACCATCTTCATCAGACTCTTTCTCCTCCTCAGACTCTCCCTCTTCAGACTCTTCCTTGCCTCCATCTATCTCCCCGTGTTCACCTTCCTCAGATTCTCCTTGCTCGTCATCTTCCTCTGAGCTCTGCTCATCCCTTTCCTCCTCTCCCTCAGGAGCAGATGCTGCTCTTGGCTCCTCTGTTTGTTCTTCCCCAGGCTGTCCTTCCTCCTCAGAGCCGGGCTCCTCATCCTCCTGGGCATGGATATCCTCTTGTGTGTCAGGCCCATGGTTCCCTCCTTGATGAGCTGCCATGAAATCCTCCCCTGAGCTCTGTTCTTCCTGGCCCTGGTCCTCTGGCTGGCTGGCCCCTGGCCCCTGGCCCCTGCTCAGGCCACCTGCCTGCTCTTTCTCCCCCTCTCCACGTCCCTCCTCGGTGACACCAGGCAAGGAGGCATTGGCAGTGTCACTGTCTTGCTCCTCCTCAGGGCTGCCATCAGTTGCTTTCTCCTCCAGCCGGGGCTCCATGCCTGGCGGGGGGCTCTCAGCAGCACCATCACCATGGCCCGTGCCGGGGGCGCGCGGCTCTAAACGATGAGAACAGCTCAGTCAGTGCTGGCACACGGGCACCAGGGCACTCACCAGGGCTCTGAGGGACGAGTTGTGGCTGGTACCAAGAGGTTTGAACTCTTCCCTAATCTTGCTCCAGCTCCAGCTCAATTTTCTGTCCCTGTCACAAGAAGTTGGGTGCAAAGATGTGTTTGTGGGGGGCAAAGCAGAACTGGCAGGGGCTCTATGGCTTCACCAGCCCTGGCTGCCTGGCACTGGGGCTGCTGCCCGCCCCAAAGCACTGCAGGAAGGTGGTAAAGCTGCCCTAAAACTGGGGAAAGGAGTAAAAATGGAAAATTTTGAGGGGCTGTAGGCACTTGGCAGGTTAAAAGGGTCTTTCCCCAGCCCTGATTCAAGAGAGAATCACACCAGCCAAGGTGGGCGGTGAAGTGAGGGGGAGGAGGAGGAAGGGGCTTCCTGACATGAGGGGCTGCCTGGCATGGGGTCCTGCTTCCACAGGCATGACCTAACCCTGGCCACAGGGCTCGGGAGCTATTTATTGTGAGTGTCCCTTCACTAGGAAGGCATGTGCCACGCCGTGCTGCTGCTGGGGACACAATGAGTGTGTTCTGTGGCCCAGGAGAGCCCATCCGTATTTTCCATAGGCTCCAACTGCAATTTAACATCGGTCAGCGAGTGCCAAAAATAAAAGATCACGGCTATACTGTCTCTGTTACAAACAGTTGCTGCTAGTCTAAATAATCCCCCCAAACATCTCATGCCAGGGGAGCGTTTCAGAGGAAAATAATTCCTTTGTACTCCAGCTGGCAAGCAGATGCCAAGCAGGAAAAAAGGCCACCTCCACCCAGGCTTGCAGGAGGAGAGCGGGCAAGGCCAGTCCTCTGTCCTGGCTCCTGCGCTGTGTCCGTGCAGGATCCACAGGGCTGTGCCCAGCAGGACCTTGGCAAAGCTGGAGCTCTCTGGGCTTGGCCACAGGGCCTGTGGTGACCGAGCACAAGAGGAGTTGGGCTGGGGTCAGCGCAGTGCCAGCCCCAGACCCCTCAGCCCAGTTGGCCAGGGATGCTGGGGGGGTGTTTTTGTCTCCATGGCACTGGGGCTGGTGGGGCTGTGAGCTGGGATCAGGTCGCACTGGGAGGCTTGTACCATGCCAGCAGCGGGCACTGGGAAGGACAGGCTGCCCCCCAGCCTGTCATCGCTCCCAGTGGCTCTTGGTTCCCCGGCACAGCGGAGCTGCAGCCGCTGCCACAGCCCCTCACCCTGCCCAAACCGGATGCACAGGTCACCCTTGCTCTGCCCTCCCTGTCCTCTGCTGGCACACAGCTCACAGGTGCCTCCAGCTCAACTCCCAGATGGAGGAGTTGACCCCCTCCCTTCCACCCTGGTCCTTCAGGTCACCTTCCTGCAAGACCCCTGGGACCCTGCAGGAGCCTCTTGAATGAGAATATCTATATTTGACCTGCAAAGCCCTGAGTGGCTGGGGCCAGCATGGCCCTGCCTGGCCCTGGTGGCCTGGGAACCAGCCTGAGTCAATAGAGGATCCCCTCGGCTGATGGGAACATGAATATTCTCAGTTTGGCCCCAAAATAGCTGGTGACCTGGAGGGCTGGCAGAGGAGTGAGGGTCAAAGCAGAGGAGGGCAGGACCAAGCAGAGGAGACCCTGAGAGTCCTCAGGACTTTGTCTGGGGTCTGTATGAACCCTCTGACCCAGAGGGACCATCACCCACCATGGCCAGGCCATGCCAGCACCCACCACGATCCATCCCTCGAGGAAAAAGAGAAATATCCCGCAGGTGCTCAGATGGGGATGTCCCTGCTGGCGTGCTGCTCACGGGCTTTATTTCCTGTGACCTTCAAGGTGTCACATAAAGCCCCTGTCCCTTCTCCACCTCCTTCTCCCTGTTTCCCCTACATGGTCTCCCGATCCATGGTGAATTGTGCTGACCTGCACATGGCCGGCCGATGAGTGCAAAATGGGCCGAAGGTTACGGGCTTAACACCCTCCGGAGGCTAAAAATACGGCACGGCAACTGTACGGGGGAGCGGCAGGAGCAGCCCCGGTGCAGCCCCCGGTGCCGCTGGCCCCATCCCCTCGCCCCGCTGCCAGCCAAGGGTGACGTCCGCACCTGGGGGCCCTCGTGGGCTCCGGGAGGGGACAGCCACGGTGTAAAGTGACACCGGGGCTCCCCGTGTTCACACCTTGCATTGTGCCAAGCAGATGGGTGGCATCGGAGAGGAGACCTCGCCCTTTTCACCTCGGGGACTTGACCTCCCTGCGGGTCCCTGGCTCGCATTGCCCCTGCCACCTCTTTCTTATGCTGGGACTTTTATGAGCTTTTTCAGGGTTTTTTTTTTCATTTTTTCAGGTGGTGACAGCGGGGATGGAGACCCCATGGAGCAGGTTCTGGGTGCCACAGGATGCCGTGGCCGATATGCACCCAGGTCTGTGCGGGAAGGAGAGGCATGGCCGAACATCACAGTGTCCCTTCCATCCCTGCACGGGGATGGACAGAACAGCAACGACCTGACAACAAAACGGGTCCTCCAGGAGGACGGTGAGAAGGGACAGATGGGCACAGGTGGCCCTGGAGGGACGCTCTCCCCCTCCAGCAGAAATCGGAGCCCTGAGCGTGGGGCCGGCGGTGGCAGGGCTGCGGGGATGGCTTTTCACACGCCCCCTTCCCCTGCCCAGATCCCAATCCCTGCTTCCCTGGGGGTATTATCCACTGGCTCCTGCAAGTCCGGTGCTCCCTGTATCCTCCCAGGCCAGGTCTCGTCAGGACATTGTATCCTAAATATCCAAACCTGCCTTTATTCTGGCAAAGCCCTTTAAAACCTCTCAGAAATTGACTGGACACAAAGAAGCTGTCAGGAAGTTCCTGGGATTTTCCAGTTGGACCTGTTGCAAACCCCACCATTCCTGTGAGACCCATTTTCATGGTGATGTCCCTTCCCTCCAGGCTCTGTGGGGTCCCCATGGCCTTTGCTCAGGGCCATCCCCCCAGTGCTCCTCCAGCTCGTGGCCCTGCCAGCCCAGGACTCAGAGCAGGGGGGAGCCCGGCTTCAGCTCCAGCTTGGGGTCAGCTGGGCCAACACCTTCAGAGGGAAGTGTCCCACAAGGGTTCAAGGAGCCCAGAGGACACAAGCACAAGGATGGGACTGAGGATGGGGTTGGCTCTTCAGACCCTTGTGCACCCCAAAACCCAGGATGCTCAGATACATCATCACATCCCAGAAGCTTCATGATCCCAAAACACCATCATATAACAAATATATTCCTGGTTTTCAATGCAGAGAGAAGTCTAGGAAACAGTTTTGTCAAACTAACTTGACCTCATTTGTAGAGAAAATTTTAAGTTTAATTAAAAAAAGTTATGAAGTGATTTGTTTTCTATAAATGGTTGGATAGAACCTTATGGTATTTTTATTAATATATGGTAAAGAAACCTCACCAGGATCTACCAAATGGATTAAAACCAGGCTTGGAGCTTTCTAAATAGAGATGAAAATAGGGAATCACTGCTGCAGGGTGTTTCTTCCACTGTCTTCCCACTCTTAAGGCCTTTAAGGAACCCTGAACCCTGACCTGTAGAAGACATGAAGATGAGGAAGGTGGGAGATGAAGCACCTGCTGCTTCCTGACTGAGGAGATCTGGGTCCATGAGTGAGCAGATGGCCAGGAAATGTCAGGTATTTTGGCACAGGCAGATGTCTCACTGTATGTCGAGGAACATCCACCTGCAGTGTCCCTTGCAGCTTGGGGGAATTCTGAGGGACCAAAGGGACATGTGGCATGGCTGGGGCTGGAAGAGCCCCTTCTTCCAGATGACGGATGTCCAAGAGGTCCCACTGTTCTTCTACCCTGGCCAGCAGCCATGGGAGGCTTCACCAACCCACCCCAGGGACGTTCCATGAGGGACATCCTCTGTTCGTTCAGGGCAAGACTTCCTGGCTCCACATCCCTCCTTGGGTCATCCCAAGCATCCCTGATCACCCAGTCACCCCTTGGACTTGCCAGCCTGGATTCTAATGCCTGATGTCCCACAAGATCCTCAGATCCATGGGAATGTTGGGGCAGAATCTGCCTGGCCATGCTGAGCGGGAGGACACAGCCCTGGGGTCTGACCTGGCAGCACTGGGGACACCAGCACATGGACAGGGCCACACAGCTCCATAGCCAGAGCTGTGTGACCCCAAGGGTCGAGCCACGTGTCCAGCTGGCACTGGGGCCATGCTGCCACTGCCAACACCCCATCCTGGCTCGGGGTGCCTGTCCAGAGCCTCCCCTGCCCCTGCTGCAGCCTCTACCAGCACAGGAGCTCACGGCTCCCTCCAGCTCTCACTTACAAGGGAAATGTCCCCATAGGCTGGAAATAGCTCAGTGGAGTCCTGCACAGCCTGGGGGTGCTGCTATTCCTGCAGAGCTCAGGGAATAGGCAATTCCAGAAGCAACCTGGTCACTCTGACCCAATGGCCAGGTTGGGATTTCACCAGTTCAGTGAGTGGAACACAGTGGGAGCATGGCAAGAGTGTTGTCCTTGGGCATGGCACAGCCCTCCCAGCCTGGTACCACCCCACAGAGACCTGCTGGTACCTCTGTGCCATGCACAAGCCAGGTCTCCTGGCCTTCCTGCCCAGCTGGATGTCACCTACACACCAGGACAAGGATGGCTGATGGAGAGGTTGTCACAGCAGAGCCAGCCTGGCTGGCACCTGCCTTGCTTTGCTCAGCCAACACCTTGGGAATAAGAAAGGGCATCCACAGGGACCAGGGTCTCCTCAGGGTGAGGCACCAGGGGTGTGACAGGGATGTAGGTGGCACAAGCACCCAAGGCATCTGAGGCACCCCAAGCCCCTTGTGTCACACACACCCCATGGCAGTGGTGTCACACACACCCCATGGCAGTGATGCCCGTGGCTATGCTGGTGCTGGAGGGTGGTATGAGTCCAGTGAGGTGTCACAGGGACACAGAGGTCCCCACCTCTGCGGAGGCTGGTTACTGGGAGGACCATTGGCCTGGGATGGCCAGGGTGGCGTGTCCCCATGGCTGCTGTGCCCAGGGCCCTGAACCCACACAAGGTGTCACAGTCCCACTCCCAAGATGTTCTGACCTGGGAGGTGGAGCCCACCCTAAAGTGACACATTCCAAGGTGACACATCCTGGGTGATGGGGAACACCCCAAGATGTCACGAGAACATGGAGATGGAGCTCATCCTGAGGTGACACCTTCCACGATGAGGCAGGACGAGGACTCCTAGAAGCTGAGGGTGGCACAGACCCCTCCTGGTGACAGCAGGAGGGGTCTGTGCCAGCCCTGCAGTGCCTTGCAGGCGGACACCACTGTGCCAGGGCTTTCCCCAAGTCCTCTCCCAGCTCAGAGGTGGTGATGGCATGGCCCTCCCACTCAAATCCATGATGGCTGCAGGGCCAAGGGATCCCAGGGCAAAGCTGCTGAGCAGTGTCTGGGCACTGCCCTGCCAGCATCCCCATGGCCCGTTGCTGGTGGCCACAGGGGTCACCAGGCTGGAAAGGATGACTGGGCTCTGCCTGAGGCGTGAGTGTGTTCCCCTGGGCAGGAGCAGATGGAGTATTGGGAGAATGTCCTCACCATGAGCCCCACAGTGGGTGCTGGTCCCTGCCAGGCTCCTGGCACCCCCAGGGAGCTTCGCCAGCCACGGCCACGTGTGCAATGAGCTGCCTTGGCTGGGGCTGTAAGAGCGCAGGCGCAGGGCAATTCCCACCCACAACCATGGGAACGGTGGCAGGGTCCTGGCAGCCCCAGGTGCCACTAAATCCAAATGACCACGCCTTGCCATGATGTTCCTGGTTCTCCACTGGACTTTCACCCCTTCTCTTCCCATGGACACCTGCAGTGCTACAGCCCCATGGGATCCCCACAGCCCCACAGGCACCAACAGGGGTTGAGTGGGAAGACATGTCCCAAAAATGATAAAAAACAATGATAAATTTATCAAAAATTATAAAAACAAGACACTCCCCAAGACACTTCCTGCACCCCAAAGGAGCTTGGTCTGAGAGTTCAGCTTGGTGCCAAAGGAAAAGCAAAACCTTCCTGAAAATCCCACTGGTCTCTGAGGAGCAGAAGCATGGGCAGGAGACATGCCACTGCTTAGAGCTTTTCAGGAAACCTACAGTAATGGGGTGAAATATGGGACAGTCAATAAACAGGTGGGGATTTGGGGGACCCCTCAGAGCTGGCCCTGGGGCTGCCAGACCCCCACGTGCCTCCTGGCCCCAGAGCCTCCTCTGAGATGGGGAATCCCAGTGCTGCGCCATGCCAGCCTCAGCCAAACCAAGACATGGGCTGGTGGTCATCCACCACGGAGACAAACTTCTGATGTCCCACGAGGCCACCAGCCCCGCTCGGAGCGACACCAGCCACCAGCCGTGCCCGCAGAACAACTTCCCACCCCTCTCCACAGACTGCACCCGCAGCCCCATGGAGGTCACCGTGACTCTGTCGGGGTGTGTCACCGGCCCCCAAACCCATTCATTCCCGAGAATGGCCCAAGATGCCCTTAAAAGGCCAAAACTCGGCGGGGCCGGGGGTGCCGGGCGCTGGCAGGCGGCAGCTGCGGGTGCCCGCGCGGGGCCGCGGCGGCTCGGGCGGGGGGGGGGGGGGGCGGGGGGGGCGGCCGGGCCACAGTGTCCCCTTACACGGCTGTTTCCATACTTAGCCGCCCCCCTCCCGGCCCGCGCGGCCGCCGGAGCCCGGCCAGGCAAGAGAACCAGCCCAAATTAACTCAAGGGCAAGCAAGGGTACCAGCGATGCCGCCGCGCCGGGGACACCCGGCCGGGCAGCGGGGTGCGAAGTGGGGATGGGACGGTCCGGGAAAAGGGATCCGGGGTCCTCAGAGATCTCCAGCTCCATGGCACCTCCACCCCCACACCCTCACAATCCGAAATGAAGCCACCACGGCAGCCACAGGTGACACTGCCCTAAGGAATGTCAGCGGTAGCACGGCCCATGTGCCCAACGTGACTCTGTAAGAGGGACCCCAGTCTGCACCTCCCGCCATCCCCTCCTGTCCACAGCCCCCCAACACGTTTCCCTACACATTTTGGGGTGATTCTGCAGCCTTGAAAAAGCTCCTGGGGAGCCCGGACCGCTGTACCCCTGCGACCCTGTCCTGCTCCGGGGCTCGCTGGGCGCCCCAGAGCCTCCCCTGCACTCTCAGTCCCACAGGCACCTACAATTCTCTCTGCAGCCCTGCAGGATCCCCCACAGACACCCACACACCGACAGGTACATGCAGCCCTACAGGCACCCAGAGTCCCAAGGGTGCTCACAGCCCCACAGGCACCCCCAGCCAACAGGCACCCGTGGCCCCACAGGCACCCACTGCCCCATAGGCACCTACTGCCCCACGGACATCCACAGCCCTCTGGGCACCTGCAGCCCTACAGGGATCCCACAGCCCCTTGGGGCTCCCACAGCCCTGTAGGAACCCACAGCCCCACAGGCACCTGCAGCCCCGTGGAGACACCCAGCTCTGAGGGGACCCCCAGCCCCATGGGGACCTGCCAGCCCCGTGGGGTTACCACAGTCCAAAGGACACCCATAACCCCATAGGGACCCCATAAGCCTGGGCACTCCCAGCCCTAGAGGCAGTCTCGCAGAGTCCCCAGAGCCCCAAGGGCACCCCCAGCCCTGTGGGGACCCCATAGCCCTGCCAGCACCCCCATCCCCCGGGGTGCCCCCATCCCCCGGGAGCCCCAGCCCGCCGAGCGGCCGTACCTGCGGTGCCGAGGAGCAGGAGCGAGGCCACGCAGCAGCAGAGCAGGTTGAGGCCCTTCATGGTGGCTGCCAGGAGCTCCCTGCCTCTCGCTGCCTCTATTTATACGGCGTCGGCGCGGGGCAGGGCAGGCAGGGCAGGCAGGGCAGGCAGCTGCCCGCACAGATGCTGCTGCTGCTGCCGCTCTTCCGCTCCCAGGGGCCCTGGGGATGAGATGGGGACGGGGATGGGACACAGCGGCAGCGCCGGGAATGGCTCGGGTCAGGGATGTGAGGGCACGGGAATCCCAGGCACCGGGGCCATGGGCTGGCACTGCTCATGTGGGGTCACAGTCCCCATCCCAGTGATAGGAGAAATGGGTGCTGTCTCCCTTTACTCGAATAAATTCCTGTAGGGCTCCTCTGGACACTGTCCCCATCCCAGAATCCTGCTGGGACCCCCTTGGGCTGCCTCAGCTTCTGCAGCGCCTTTTGGGCTGGAGCAAGGTTCTGTAGACAGGGAGAGTGGAGCATCGCTGCACTGCAGCGTCCTCATCTGTCCCTAAAGATGGATGTCCCCAAACATCGCATGCTGGGCTGGTTTGATGTGCCCTCCTGCCACCACAGGTCACCAACTCCAGGCAATGGCACACACCCAAAGGAAACAGGCTGATGGTGTCCCCACTGCACTGGCAGCGTGGCACAATGTCACCAGCACCTGGCCCTTGCTTGTACAGAAAGCCTTCCAGAGCTTTCCCCCAAAGCCTGGCCACAGCAGTGACCCCGGGGCTCCCTCAGTGCTGGAGCCATTCTGGGGGGGCTGTGACGCAGCTTTTTCTTGGGGAAGGGGACAAACAACAGTTCCCTGCGAGTGGGAGCAGGGGGAGCCCCTGAACCCAAGGTGTGGAACAGGGGGTGATGGCTCACAGCAGGCAGGAGCCACCTCTTGGCTGGACACCACGGATGGCCATGGAGTGGAGGCAGTGGGAGGGACCCACGGCCATGGGAGGATGCTGAGAGGTGGGTGCCCCATGGGAAAAGAGGGGTGCCTTCCCCCAAAAAACATGGAGCTGAGTGCCCCTACCCCAAGTCATGAGTCATGGAGAGAGATGGATTCCCCCACTCCTGGGGAAGGGGGACACAAAGTCTGACCCCCGCCCCCCCTTCAGCTGTGAGGCCTCATTAAAGCCAGCCCAGATGTTCCCCCACCTCCATCTCATCACTGAGCTGAGCCTCGATGTGCTCATCACACGTGGGCAGCTTTAAACACAGCCCAGCTTCTCAGCAGGAACCACGCCAGGGCCAGCAGCCTCTGCCTTGGATTGCCAGTGCAGGCAGCAGCACCCCCTGCCCTGCCCACGAGCCCCAAGAAGGACCAGTGTCCATCAGGGTGGGATCCATCCCTGTCCCCACAAACGTTAACGCCAGGACAGAGCTTCTAAAAAACCAAGTACAAACTTTATTTTGTTTCTTTACAAAGGCACGAGCCTCTTTTTTTTTTTTCAACTTTCTTAACAAAATAGAATAGCTTCTCAATCAACACAAAGACCTGAAAATTGTAAAAAAAAATACAAAAAAAACCAAAACAAAACAAAAAAAACAAAACAAAAAAAAAAAAAGGGGAAAGGAACCGAGAAACAGCTGCAGCTGGGGGGGGAACCTACTGAATACCACCGAGGCTCTACACACGACTGGCCTAAAACCCTACAGCTGGGTGGGGGGCAGCAGGGCGAGGGGGGGACGCACTAAACGGGGACCCCCCACCCGCCACGACAGACCCAAGCGACACAATCACGAAATAGAAAAGCTCTTCGGAGCTGACAGACCCCACAAACCAGGTTAAGTGCTTAAAGGAGGGATAGGAACAGGGTGGGGGGGACAGGAATGGGCACGGGGACAGGGGTGGGGTGTAAAAATCAGCCCCCAGCCTGCCATCCCTGTGCCAAGGAGGTGGGTGTTGGAAATGCCAGGGAGGGATGGCATATGCCAGCCCTCCCACCGTGCTCCAATGGCATCATCCCAGGATTATTTTACTCTCAAAGGGGGTTTTCCCTGACCCACACGGGGTGCAGGAGCCATGGTGGTACCAAAGTCAGGGATCCCTGTCCTGCCTCTGCTGCCATGTCACTTGGCATCTCCCCCCTGCTTAAAAACGAACATTTAATTAAAAAGAAAAAAAAACACAAGAGAAGGAAAAAACCAAATTAAGATCCCAACCAAAGGCCCTGTCCCAAGGGAACACCATCAGGAACAGCGGGGCTGCTGCCAGCTTGGCAGGATTCCCTGTGGGTTGGTGGGTAGGGGGTGATAAACCAGGGTGGGGGGCTGTGACCCCCATCCCCAATGCCCCCCACCATGCCCCGAGTTCCCATGCCCCACTGTGGCCACCCCCAAGCCCCCACCCCCCTGGGAGCTGAAGGGTGACCTTTGCCTGCCTCTAACGCTCTGCTTTACAGTATTGGAAAAAGGTCATAAAAGAGACCCAAATCGCGTTGTATTTTTTAAAAATTTCAGCATATTCTCTGACGTTTCCCCCCCCTGCCCCGGCTCCCCTCCCCGGCTGCTGGCCAGGGGGTGTCAGGGCAGCTCCCCGTCCCCCGAGGGCTCTTCTTTGCTCTGGTCCATGGAGTCACTGTCGTTGCCCTCGGTGTCAGAGGCGGTGTCGGAGGCGGAGGGCTCGGGGCAGGCGCGCGCCGGCGTTACGATAACGGCGCGTCTCTGCTCCTCTTCCTGCAGCTGCTTCTCCTGTGTCCCCTCGATGTGCTGGATCGCCTGCCCAGGGCACACACCGGCTGTCAGGACATCTCCGGGGTCCCCTCTGAGCCACCATGGGGGTTAGGGACCCCCCCGAGCCCCCTGCTGCTCCCCAGCTTACCTGAACGATGGTGTCCAGGTTTTGCCGCGACGTGGAGACTGTGTTGATGACCGAGGATGGGCCCATGGTGACCACGGTGACATGATGGGAGGGAGGCGGCGCTGGAACAATCACGGTGGGGTGGTGGGTGGGCGCTGGGGGAGCATGTGATGGCAGGAGCTGGGGACAGGAGGGAAACCCCCAGTGAGAAGGGACCTAAGCACAGCGGCGTGGGGAGAACATTCTGCTTGTTCACGGAGCCCAAGCTCTATAAAAGCTGAAGCATCACTCGGCTGCTCCAGTTCTCCAGCCCAGTGGATGCAGGAGGATGCTGGCTGAAAGCTGTTGCCACCTCAGCTTTACAGAGTGGAACGTGAAAGATTCCCCGTATCCCAAAGGGCAATGATTCGGGCTTTGAAGCCAGGAGAGGCAAGTGCCAGCCCCTGCGTGGCCAGGAATTCCCCACACCCCTCGGAGATCCTCGTTTGAGCAGCGGATGGGAAGATCCGCCCTAGGAGGAGGCTACGGAGAGTTCACCTAAAAATAGGCTGAACTTCCCCAGGAGGTGGCTGGCAGGGACCCTGCAGGGACAGGGCTCTGCTGAAGCCCAAGGAGAGGGGAAGAAGCTGCTGTTCCTTCCTTTGAAGCTCCCAGAGCGGCGAGGCCCCGGGCTGGGCTCGAGGGCAGCAGCGCACAGGGACCGGTGCTGGCACAGCGTTCCTCCCTGCACCACTGGCAAATCCAGCAGTCTCGGGGGAGAGGCTGAAGGTTCCCATCCCCACTGCCTGCCAACTTGACACTCCCTTTTCCCAGCCTGCTGGGAGTGGTTTGGGGATCCCTGAAATTCAGTGGGAGTCACACAGAGAAAGGTGAAGCCCCTGAGATGAAACCCTCTCTAGCAGCAAGCGACCCTCCCTGTACAAACTGCTCTGTGCCAGGGAACAGAGCTACTGGAAGTCACCACAGGTCCCTCCCTGAAACACAGGGTTCTCACAAGCACAGCCCCAAGCACTGTGGGGGACTTTGGGCCACCCCTTTCCCAAATCACTAAGGGCAAGAGCTTTCCTGGGACCAAACCAGCCCTGCCGTGCCTCAGTACCCTGGGGGTGTTTGGGGTGCGCTCACCTGGGTTCGGATCTGCTGCTCACGCTCAAGCTTCTCCTGGTGCAGCAACCTCACCTGTTCCTGCTGCTGCTGGAGCTGCACCTGCTGAGCAATCACCTTCAGCTTCTCGGGGTACATGTGGGCCTCCAGGGAGCGAACCTGTGGGCCAGGGAACCCCAGCATCAGTGGGAGTCTGACATGGCCCCACTGAACCCCAGCTGTCCCCTCAGTGGGAGCCAGGAAGCCCCAGATGAGCATGGAGAATTGGTCTCCAAAGCAGGTGTTCAGCGACCCCACAGCATTGCTGGTGTCCCTTGGGCTCACTGGGGACATGGCAGAGGCTGCAAGAGGGCACCTGGCCTCACCTGCTCCTCCAGCATCATGCGGACCGAGCGCTCCTTGTCCAGCTGCTGCCGGAGCTCAATCATCTCCCGACGTAGATCCTCGGCCTTCTCATCTTCCCAGATGTCTGGTGAGCCGATCCCCTCGTCTTTGTCCTCTGCCCGTCGCCGTTTTGGGGAGGAGCCACTGAATTCCTGCCATGGGAATGTGGTGTCAGGGAAAGGGGGCTAGCACGGGTGTTCTCCCTGCCATCCAGACCCCTGCATGATGCCACTCCCCACCACAGCTCCACGCAGGAAAGGGTCTCCCTGGGGTTGTGTTTGGTGCTTGGGGACAGATGGGCTCTTCCCCGTGTCCCCCATCCTGGTCCTCATCCCCACAGCCTTGTGCCAACCTGATTCTCACACTGTGACACCCAGCGCAGCTCCACCAGGGCACTCCAGCACCAGAATTGCCATTTGGGGTGCCATCCCAGACACCCCAAATGGGTGGAAATAATGGAAACCCTTCTCCCCCTGCCAGGTAAGAGATACCATCTCCACTCTCCAGCTGAGCACAGTAGAGGGTCTCACCCTGAGCCCAAGGAATTGCAATGACACCCCCAGCCTGGCCAGCCAGGATTGTCCCACCCCCTCCTGTCCCATCCCTGGGGCAGTACCTGGATGAACCGCTTGAGCTGGGTGTTCTGCTGCAGTAGCCGAGTCTTTTCCTGCTCCAGGGAGAAGATGTACTCGGCTGTCTGCTGGAGGATGGCTGCCTGTAGGGGAGCCAGGAGGGGCATGCTGAGGCAGGAGACCCCGGTGTCCCCCCAGGCCTCCTCCTGATGAGCTCTGCAGGCAGCACAGCCCTGGAGTCTCCTCCTGGAGTCTGCTTCACCTCAGGTTCCCCCTGGGATTTCCAGCACGGTGAAACCCTCCAATTCACCCCCCTTGGGAACCTGACCAGCTGCCTCCTCACCCCACTCCCCTCTGCAGTGGGGCCCCCTCCTCACCCAGGAATGTGTCACCCTGCTCCTGGGGCACTGGGGGCTGTCACATGCTCCCAGCCCACTCCAGGACCAGGCTAGGGATGCACACCCACTCCTGCTGGCAAACCTCCCCAGGAGAGAGCTCCATCACTGAATTTACACCCAAATACCCCCAACTCCACTTTCAGCCCCCCACGTGCAGAACCAGCGTGTGCATCCTGCTCACCTTGCTGAGCTTCTCCCCATCCGTGTGTGGGATGAGGGTTTTCAGGGACTGGAAGCCAGCATTGATGCTCTGCATCCGCCGTCTCTCGTTGCTGTTGGCGATTTCCCTGCGTATCCGCCGCTCCTGGTCCCGCTGGGTCTCCGGAGTCAACGGGATGTTGGCCAAGCTGTGAGAAAGACCCGGGGTTAGGGAGGAGGGGGCTGCACCCCTGCTGCCAACTCACTGCATCCCCCCTTGCTTTGCAACGGTGGGTCCAAGCCACTGACGGGATGGGTAATGCAGAGGGGACGATGGCTGCGGTGCTGGGAATCGCGGAAGCAGGTGGGCGGGTTTCTCCAGCCCTGTGTCCAAAGCTTTGGGGGATGCATTGGCCAAACAGCAGCCCTGCTGCAGCCCCCTGCTTCCACAGGGCTCAGACACGCTGCCCAGTGCCAAGCCTGGCGAGGGGAGCCGGGGACCCCCAGCTGGGCGAGGGAGGCTGCGGGCTGGCCGGCTGTGTCCCCGCGGGGCCGGCCGGCGTGTGTGGCCCCGGGAAGGCGGCTCCCTCCCTCCCGCCCCGCTGATGGCTTCCAGATGACAGCTCCCAGCAGAGAAGCCCCCGTCCCACCCCAAGCCACAGCTCCTGCCTGCTTCCTGCCTCTGCCTCCTCGCCCTCCACGCCCTTGCCCTGCAGATGGGCTGGGAAATGCCTCCATGATGCCGGCACGGAGGGCAAGGGTTCCGGGCAGCCAACAGTCCAGAGCACCAGACCTGAGCAAAGCTCACTGCCGTGGGGTCCGGCTTCACCCACACCCCACTTCTTCCCTCCAGCAGGGCAGAGGTTTGGGATCACACCGTGCCAACTCTCCCCAGAGCGCAAGCACCCAGCACCCGCTGGCGCCGGGGATGCTGCGAGGCACCAAAGACTAAACACGGGAACCGGGCCGCCGGCGCGGGGCGAGATAAGGCAGGCTCCAGCCGCCCGTCCAGGTGCCTGGCAGCTCCAGGATGGGGAGATGGGAACATTCCACCCAGAGCATTGCCAAAGGCAGGCTGGGAAGCAAAGCCCAGCATCGTGCCCTCACTGCCCTCCTGGTGAGGCCATGGAGGAACCACGGAGGTTTGGGAGCGCAGGGATCTAAAGGATACGTGCAGCACCACCGTGTGCCCAGGCAGTGACCAGAGACTCGGGCCACTCGTCATTGCCTCCTGCAACTGTGGAGCACAATTCATCCAACATACACAGGGATGGGGAAGGACCCAGCTCAACACAGGGATGGGAAAGGATCCTTGCACAGCCTAAGAGAGGGATGGATTCCAGCTCTGTTCAAGGGCACAGGGAAGGATCCCAGCTGTGCCCAGGAAGACAGAGAAGAATCACAGCTCATCCCAAGCAAATAGGGAAGGATCCCAGACGACCCTAGAGGGATAGGGAAGGATCCCAGCTCATCCTAGAGGTATAGGAGAGGACACCAGTGCATCCCAAGGGGATGAGGAAGGACCCCAGTTCAGCCCTTGGGGGCCAGGAAGACGTTTGTCCCCACCCTCTGGGGCAGTGTCCCAGCACAGGCTGACGCTGGGCACCAAGCACCCACTGTGCAGTCCTGGGGATGAGGAGCTGAGATGGGTGCCCAGGGCTCTGCCCCTCTCCTTGGGAGCAGCCTCTGCCGCATGGACCAAGAGCTGCTTGCAGAAGGATTGTGGCACAGGGCTCCCATCTGGTGGTGGCTGTCACCCACCTCCCCACTCCTGCTGAAACCAGCCCCAAACTTGTCCCCAGAACACACCAAACCCTGCAGGTCCTGGAGACATCGTCCCTCTTAGGGTAAGGAGGTGGCTGGAGTACTGCTCCAGGATGTTGGACCACCAGACACTTAAGGGGAATGGGATGCAGAGGCCCAGGACTGGGCAGCACGGAAGTGATTTCTTAAATACTGGGGAAGGAGGAAGAGCCTGCTTCCTCACAGGCAGACCTCCTGCAACCTGCCCCAGCTGCTCTTCCTGGGAAGAGACCTGAGAAGCGACAGCAAAACACAGAAAGGGCAAAACCCCATGGATTCAGACACCCAGCATGGCCAGGGATGGGGCAGCACAGAGGCAGGGGGAGCAGGTGGCACCCGCTGGAGCTCCTGGGGTGTCTCCAGCCTGGTGCTGGTGCTGTGAGGTTTGTGACAAGCAAGCAGAATTTGGTCCTTCCCATGCTGGGGAGGACATTTCTCTCGCCTGGACCTCGAGGGAAACAAACCCATGTGGGTGTTGGAGCCAGGCACAAGGCCCATGGCAGATGCCCCGCTGTCCACTTGTGTCCAACACTGATCACATCTTGTGCTGGTGGGCAAGGGAGGCATGGCCATGTGGGCAGGGTGTCCCTGAGCTCCTTGAGGTCACAGGTAGGGTGCTCCCCAACTTGCAGGCAGGGAATCCCCAAGTTCACAGGCAGGGTATCTCCATGCTTCCATGAAGGGCACTTCTAAGCTTACAGGGTCAGGGTATACCTGTGTGTACAAGCAGGGTATGGCCCAGTGTCCCCAGCAGCCCCAGTTCACAGGTAGGCTGTCCCCCAGCACCCCGAGCTTGCCCACAGGGTGTCCCTGAGCTCCTTGAGGTCACAAGCAGGGCAGCCCCCAGCGCCCCGAGCTCCACGCAGGGGTCACCCACAGCCCTGAGCTCCAGGCAGGGTCTCCCAGAGCTCGGGGCAGTGGGAAGGCTGCTCCCCGGGGCTCAGTGTGGGGCCGCATCCCCCCGCCCATGCAGTCACCCCCCAACCCACGGGCCCGCAGCGACCAACGCGAGGGACCCAGAGCAGCCGCCCCCGGCCCTGGGGGTCGCTGCCCCACCGCTGCACCTCCGGGGGGGCTCGGCTGTGGCCTCTCCCCGGGATCGCCGGGACGGAGCCCCCCACGCCGTGGGGCAGAGGCAGCACCCCGAGGGGCCGGGCCCCCCAACACGTGCCGTGGGGCCCGGGGCTGCCCCCCAGCCCCCGGCGGTTCACCCGCCCCACGGCGGAGCCGGGCCCGCGGGGGCTCAGCGCTCCCGGGGGCGGGAGCTCAAGGCCCGGGGAGGTTGGGGGGGGGGGCTCAGGGCCGCCCCGCGTGGCCTCGGGGCCCGCGCCCCCCTCCCCCTGCCCGCCGGCCCCCGCCGAGCCCCGCGCCCGTCCCCGGCCGCGCCCCCGCCCGCCGGGGCTCCCCGCGTGTCCGCGGGCTTTGTGCCGCCGCTCCCGCACTACATGTCCCGGCAGCCCCGGCCGCGACCCGCCTCCTCCGGGCGGCTGCAGAGTCACGGCCAGGCCCGGCGGTAAACACACACCCCCGCGCCCCCCGGACCCCCGCGCCCCCCGCCCCGAGCGGGCCCCGCCGCACCTCGGGCCCGGGCGGGGGTGGGGGCGCGGCGCTCCCCCCCCGGGCCCCCCGCGGCCGCCGGTCCCATGTGCGCGGCCGGGACCACGTGCGGGCGGTGGGGCCGCGGCGGCCGCGCCGCTCCCCCCGTTCTCCGCTCCCCCCTTCCCCGCCATCCCCCCCCAGTCCCCCCGAGACCCCCGAGGCCGGGATCTCCCGGCGCCCCCCCACCTGCAGAGCCCGCCGATGACCTCCTTCTCGGATTTCCTGAAGTGCTGCAGGGCCGGCACCTTGGGGGCCGGCACCATGAAGTACTCCATAACGAGGGCGGGGGGCCCGGTTCAGCCCAGCCCGGCTCGTCCCGGCCCGGTTCAGCCCCTCCCGGCCCGGCTCCGGCCTCTGCCCGCGGCCCAAGGCGGGAAACAGCTGGAGCGAGCGCGGCCCCCGCCCGCCGCCGCCGCCGCTCCCCCGCCCGCCCCCGCCCGCCCGGCGCCGCCCCCGCCCCGCACCGGCCCCGCGTAAACAAAGGCGGCGGGAGGGGCCGCAGCGCGGCCGGAGCGGCACCGGGACACGGCGGCGGGACGCGGCGGGGCGGGGGGCGACTGGAGCGGCCGGGACGGTACCGACCCATGCTGGCACCGGCCCGTCACACCGCGTCGCGTCCTGACCTGGCTCCATCCTATTCTACTCTATCATATGCTACTCTATCCTATCCCACTCTGTCCCATCCTGTCCTGTCCCCAACCCATCCTACCTCATACCATCCTGAGCTGTCCCCATGTCACTCCATACCCATCACATCCTATTCTTATCCTATCCTCATCCCATCCTATCCTATCCCACCAAACCCTACCTTATCCCACCCTATCCTATCCTACCAAACCCTACCCCATCCCACCCTGACCTGTGCCCATCCCGTGCCACCTCATTCTATCCTGCCCTAGCTCCATCCCATCCTACCCTATCCTATCCTACCCTATTCTATCCTGCTTTATCATACCCCATCCTTACCTGTGTCCATTCCACCCTACATAATTCCATCCTGCCCTAGCTCCATCCCATCCTACCCTATCCTATGCTATCCCATCCCATCCTGACCTGTTGTAACCCTATCTCATCCTATCTCAATGTCACCTGTCTCCATCCCACCTCATCCCAGCCCATCTTGCCACAGCTCTGTCCGTCCTATCCTAGCCCACCCAATTCTATCCCAGCCCATTCTGACCTGCCTCATCTCCATCCTATCCTATCCTATCCTATTTTATGGTATCCTGACCTGTCTTGTTCCAGTCCCATCTAATCCCATCCCATCCCATCCTGTCCAACCTCATCTCATCCTGTCCCATCCCATTCTATCCTCCCTTAGCCCCATCCCACCTCATCTGCCCTACCCCATCCTGCCCTATCCTGACCTGTCTTGTCTCTGTTCCATCTTACCCCGTCCTATCCTGCCCCTCGCAATCCTCTCCTACATCCAATTTCTCCCGCCTCATTCTACCCTATCCCCATCCCGTCCTGCCTAATCCTCACCCCATCCTGCCCTATCCTAGTCCTGTCCCATCCTCTTCTATTCAATCTGATCCCATTCCTATCCCACCCCATCCCATTCCTGTTTCTAGCAGAGTGCGGCTTCTGGGGGGCTCAGGGGGCTGCGAGTGGCTGGGGGGTGTCACAGCAGCCTTGGGGCTGTCACAGGGAGCTGGGGGTGACAGGGAGCACGTGGCTGGTGAGGGGCTTTGGGAAGAAGGCTCTGTAGGGCTGGTAGAGGCATTCTGAGGGCTGATGAGGGGTTCTGGGAGCTGATGAGGAGCTTGGGGAGTGGATGGGGGGCTGGCAGGGGGATTGAGGATCTGGTGGGGGGCTCTGGGGGCTGACAGAGTGGCTCTGAAAGCTGGCAGGGGGCTTGAGAAACTGCTGGGAGGGTCTGGGGGCTGGCAAGGGCCTGTGGGGCCTAACAGGGGGGTTGGGGGTTGGCGGGAGCGCACAGGAGGCACGGGGGGCCTCCTGGTGGGGGTTCGGGGTTTTGGGGGTGACAGGTTCATGTGGCTGGCAGGGGGCTTTTGAGGGGGTTCTGGGGGGCTGGCAGAGGGGTTCTGGGGGATGGAGGGGCTTGGGGGATGATAGAGGCTTTGGGGGGGCTGTGGAGGTGGCAGGAAGGTGTGGGGGGCTGGCAGGAGCCATGGGGGGCTGGCAGGGGCCATGGGGGGTTCACAGGGGGCACAGAGATGGAAGGGGAGGCTGCGGGACTCGGAGCGGGGCACAGGGCTGGCAGGGGCCATGGTGACTTGGGAGGGAGGCATGGAGCTGGCAGGAGCCACAGGGGGCTGGCAGGAGCCATGAGGTACCTGAGGGACCTACCTGTGGCAGGTGACATCCCCCATAGCCCCCCCAGCACTGCCTGCGTGGGTCCGGGGACACCAGGGGGTCCTGGGGGTGGGCTGTCACCTTGGAAGGGCAGGACCTGCAGAGCAGGGTGGGCTCAGCCCTCCGTCTCCCACAGCCCGGCCCCGCTGGGAGCTGCAGGACAGGTTCTGCCGGGTGTCCCCTGGGCCCCTGCCCGGCCCCCGCAGGGGCCCCACTGCGGGGGCTGCGCGTCCCCCCACGGCACGGGGACCACCCTTTGTGGGGAGCCTGCTGGGGACACAACTTCTCCCCCTCCCGCAGAAAACCCTCGGGCAGGGTGGGATTTCGGTCACCCGCGTGGGGCAGTGCTGCCCTCCCGCGTCTCCCCTGATTGTGGCGGGGGATGTTGGGGACACAGCGGCTCCCCCCGCAAAGAAACCCCAAACCACCGGTAGGATGTGGCTTCAGCCGCCTGTGCGGATCAGAACTGTCCCTCCATTCGTGTCCCCCGTTCTGCTGCGGGGCTGTTTGGAACACAGCAGCTCTGCCCTCCCAAAAAAACCCCAAACCGCAGGTGGGATGTGGTTTCAACTGCCCGCGTGAGACAATTCTGTCCCTCACTCGCGTCCCACCTTTTGTGGGGCTGTTGGGGACACAGCAGCTCCCTCTCCACCCGAAAGTCCGCATGGAACAGCGCTTCCTCCCCGTGTGTCCCTCCCTTTCGTAGGGAGGACACCGCACCTCCCTCTGCAGAAAACACCCCAAAAACAAAACAACCACGGCTGTTTTAGTGGGGTGTGACTTCAGCCCCCCGCCTGGGACAGTGCTGCTCCCCACGCGTGTGTCCTCTCTTATAGTGGCGCTGTTGGCGACACTGCAGCTTTCCCAGCATAAAAAAAACCAAACAAAAAACGCGTGGGGCAATGCTGTGTGTCCCCCCCCCAATTTCGGGAGGGGGGCCGTTGAGGACACCGCAGCTGCATTCCGCCCCCAAAATAAAATCACGGGTGGGGTGTGCCCAGCCACCCGCGTGGGCCCCGGGGGAGGGAGGGACCCCCCCGGCGAGGCTGCAGCATCCGGGCCGGCCCCGCCACATCCTGCCGCCGGAAGGAGCCGCGGCCCCGGGACAACCCCCCCGACGGTGACGTCATGCGGGGGCCCCCGCCAGGCGTGACGCCAGCCCCGCTCCGTGACGTCACGCGGCGGGCGGGCAGCGCCCTCCTGCTGGGAGGGGGATCCCCCCCCCACCCCCCCTTTCCCCGGTGTGACCCCCACCGTGCCCCCCCCCCCCCACCACCCGAGCCGCCCCCGTACCGGGGTGGGGGCTCCGGTGGGCGCCGCCCCCCGCCCCGCCACGTCCCCGGGGGGGACAGGGACACGCGGGGGAGGGGGGGTCGGCTCTGCCGCAGCGTCGGGGTGACCTTGTGCCGGGGGGGGGGTGGCGGGGCTCCCCCCGCCGGGTCCCCACCCCCCCCGGGGCGGGGCACGGTGCCCCTCGGTGCCCCCCGCGGGGGCGGGGAGGGGCCGCCCCCGCCCCCGCCCCGCGCCGCCCCCAGCCAGGGACAGGCCGCACGATTCGGGGCGGCCAAAACACAAGGCGGGCAGAACCCCCGCCCCCCCCCCGCCCCCGGGACCGGGCAGGGGGGGCCCAGCCCCGCCGCCGCCACCCCCGCCCCCAGCCCCTGCGGATGTGGCGGGGCGGCCCGGCCGCCCCGCACCGGCCCCGGCACCGGCCCCGGGGGGCCCCGCTCCGCCGAGCCCCGCACCCCGCCCCGCTTCCCGCCCGGCGCTGAGCCCCCGCCGCAGGTACGATCGCGCTCCGGGCACCGCGGAGGGGAGGAGGACGATGAGGAGGATGCTGCCACCGCCGGGGGGAGGGGGGACCCTCCGGGGAGCCCCTTCCTCGCCGTTCTCGGGGTGCGGGGGGTCCCTTGGCACCTGCAGCCCCCCCCCGCCCAGGGAGCGGGTCGGGGGGGACGTGGCCCCGCCGCACCGCCGAGGGAGATGAGGAGAGGAGGCTTCCCCGCTGCCCGGTGGGTGCCAGGAGGGGGTGGCCGTCACCCGCCGTCCCCCCGCACCCCGGGCGGGTGTCCTGACCTTGGCCGTGGGGCGGGGGCTGCGGCGGGGACGTGCTGGGTGGCTCTGCCCGGTTGCGGTCACCTCCGGGGACACACCGTGGTGGTGTCCCCATGGTGCGAGAGGGGAGAAAGGCTGGCATTGGGTGGGGGGGTGCAGGGCGTCCCCATCCCGGTCCCACGCCGGCGGTGCCACCGCCCGGCAGCCGCCCGTCACCCCGGTCCCCTTCGCGGGGGGCTCCCGATCCCCATCGTGGGAAGTGACAGTCCCCACCATGGGGGGTGACAATCCCACGGCCTCGCGGGGCTAAGGCGTGGGGTGGGCAATCCCAGGCTGTGCCGTTGCGGGCTGTTTTGGGGACTAGGACGGTGTGACCCCCTCCCTGAGGTGCCAGCAGCGGGGTCCACGAATTGTCCCCGATGTCCCTCGGCACTGCTGCAGGCGCTCGTTCCCTGCCCAGCATGGAGAAACCCTGCAGCCCGTGGACACCTCCCCTTCCCCATGCCTTTGTCACCCTGCTGTCACCACCTCTCCCAGCCAGGGTCCCCATATGCCCCCATCCCCATGATGCTGCCGCACCCAGGGTGTTGATCCGAGGCTGCTGGGGACCACCCCGCTGCTGTCCCCGCCTGCTCCAGCTGTGTCCCCAGCCAGGGGTGGCGGGGGCCCTGGTGCTGGCGGCACTGCTGTGGGGCTGCTCCCGGGGTGGCAGGGGAGTGGTGTCAGCCCTCTGCCAGGATCCCCACGGCTTCCACACACTCGGGAAGGGGGAACCACGGCACCGGCCTCAGCTCGGGGACCGCAGCCGTCCCGGGGACACCTTTGGCAGCTGCCATCAGCCCGGCTGCCGTGGGGTGACGGGTGCTGGAGGGCCACGGTGACAAGATGGAGCTTCCAGCAGGATGTGATCCACCCCCCCACACCCCCCCAAACCCGTCAGGCACCGGTGGGCTCCCGTGAGGAGCGGCTGTGGCACTGCCAGCACCATCTGCAGTGGGACAAGCAGCGACGGCGGGTCCCACGGGCCCCCGTGTCCTGCCAGCAGCCGTGGGGACAATGACCCGCATCCTGCCAACCCACCCACGCTGCCCTGGCACGGGGGGCTCCGGGGACTGTCCCCCGTTGCGGCGGTGCCAGCCTGCCGCTGCCAATTGCCACGGCGGCGGAGACCGAGCCCTGCCTGCAGCGCTGGCACCGCTCCCACTCCCCGAGCCCCGGGGTCACCATCCCCTGCCGATGGCACTGACATCCCTGACCGCCGCCATCCCCGAGCCTCTGCCCCGCGGTCCCTCTGTGCTATTCCTGGCGGGTTTGGGGCTGGAGGGGGGACACACGACACCCCGGCAATGCCAGCAGCCTGGAGACCTGGCACCCCGCCGGCTGCACCGGGGTCACCCCGGGTCCCCCAGCCGTGCCGGCGGCCAGGCAGCGTGGGGGGCCCATGGGACCCCAGCCTGGCCGGTGGAGACGGGGGGGCTCTCCCCGCGCCCGGGCTCCATCCCAGCGGCCCCGACCCGGACTGGGAAGCCCCTGGGCCCAGTCCCGCGACGGACTGGTTTGAACTGGTGTGGCGGGGGGGAAGCTGGGCTGGGGCCGGGCTGGCAGCGCCTGGCGCGGGCAGGAGAGGCCGTGGAGGGAGAGCAGGCAGGGGCAGGCAGGAGCGGGTAGGGGCCTCGCGCGGGGGCCGCAGGTGCTGGGGCGTCCGGCCAAGCCACCGCAGGGCTTGTCCCCGTCCCCATCCCGGCGGGGCCCCCGCGGCGCCCCGTTTCCCGAGGCCGCGTGGTTTGGCAGCCGCCTGCTCGCCCGCCCGCGGCCGCGCTGGGAGCCCTGGCGTCAGCGGCTGGAGAGGCCCCTTTCTCACCCGGCCCGCCCGGGGATGGCTGCGGTCCCCACCCAGCCCCGCCCGCACCGGGACCCCCCAAACTCCCAGCCCTGAGGACGTGAGGACGCGACGGTCGCGGTGGGATCAGCAGGGACGCCTTGCCTGGCCCCACTGCGGGATCAGAGTCACGGCGGGGCTGCAGCGCCCTGTCCCAGTCCCTGAGCTGGGGGTCCTGCTATGACACCCCAGCTGTGGAGTCCTGCCCCTGTGGCTGTCTGTCCCCGAGCTATGGGGCACGGGGGGGGTTGCTGGAGCCCGAGAACCATGGTGGGGCTCAGGATGGGGACATCCCACGGGCACATCCCGCAGTGGGGCGCAGGGTGAGGACCCCCAAGAGGGGAAAGGTCCCTCTGTGGGCAGCCCCCACGGCCGGGAAAGCTCGGTGAGCGTCCCTGTCCCAGGAGATGGGACGCTGATATGGGGCAGCCTCCACAGCGGTGGGAGGAGGTGGATGCTCGGGCGAGGACCCCCCCCCCCCACTGGAGAGGAGGGACCCGACTATGGGGCTGACCCTACGGCCACGAGAGGCTCAGGGCGATGAGACGCTGTGGGGCAGCTCCTCCCACCCTGAGAGCCCGGGACAGGAACCCCCCCTGGGGCCGGCCCCTCTGCCAGCACAGGGGTGCAGCGGGGGGTCCCCGCCCCGCCGCCCGGGCCCCGTGCCCCCCGCGGCTCCTCCGCATTCCTCAGCGTCTGAGCCGGGCTGGACCCCCGCCAGCTCGGGGGGCCCCTCCGGCGGGGCAGGGCGGGGGACGGGCCCCCCGGGGCGGGGTGGGGATGGAGGGGCCCCCCCGCTGCCACGTGTGCTGGGTGCGCCGTGCCCCCCGACACGGCCCCTCGGCCGCCCCCACCCTGCCCTGGGCGATGCGGGTGGCCGCGGGGGCACAGCCGGGGGACGGCATCGGCTCTGGCTCGGGCGCTCACTGCTGCACCGAGCTGCCCGTTCTCAGCTGCCCGCCAGATGTGCGGCGGCCGAGCCACGAGGGTGGCATTGTGTTGTGCCATTCCGTGCCATTCCGTGCCATTCCTTGCCATTCCGTGCCATTCCGTGCGGCCGGCAGCCCCTGCTCGGCCCCGGCTGCAGCGGCGTTGGCCGGCGGGGAAGGGGCCCCGGCGGGGGAGGAAACTCTGCCGCCTCCGGGGCTGGGGCCAGCGGGCTCGGCCGCCCGGGTCACCGCCGGGCTGGTGGCCGCCACCGCCCTCCTCTGCCGCTGGGAAAGGCCTCGCTGGGGCAGGCCCGCGGGGATTGACGGATGGATGGAGGGATGGAAGGATGGGGGGCGGAATGGGGACACCACAGCTCCAGCGCCGCGGGTGCCCAGGGGATTTGGCAATCCCCGGCAAGGGTTGGGCACGGGCCAAGCGGCTGTGCCGACGACACGGAGAGGACACGCTGGGGACACCGAAGGGCCGGGGTGGGGGGGAACCGGTGCCATGCCCTGCCCTTTGCCCGCTGCGGGAGGGGGCCGCGGCAGGGTGGCCGGAAGGGACGGCACGGTCTCCGTGCCAGCACCGCGTCCTCCGGCCCGGAGCAGAGCGGGCATTGCCATGGGGCCGGGCTGGGGCGATGCTCTGGGCGGCACTGCTGACCCCCAGCCCTGCGGTGACCCCTCGCTGTCCCCCGCAGAGCCCATCCCGGCACCATGCATTCCCTGGAGGAGCCCCTGGACCTCAAGCTGAGCATCTCCAAGCTGCGAGCTGCCCGTGAGAAGCGGGGCCCCTCCGGCCCCCGGCCCCGCGCTCCCCAGCGCCCGGACACCCCGCCGGCCGGGGATGGCCGAGGGGGCAGCCGGGGGGGTCGCCGGGCCGTGCCGGCCTCGCCGTCCCCCGGGCTCCTGGGACACTCCAGGCTGGTGGAGCCGCGGGATGGACGCTTCCCGGCCGCCGTGCCCGTGGTGGACCTCAGCCTTTCGCCCCGCTCCGGGGGAGAGTCTCCGGCTGGCAGTGCCTCGCTGTCCCCTGAGCGCCAGGGCAGCGGGGACCTGCCCGGCCCCCTCACCCCACACGTAAGTGCGGCCTTGGGCCTCCCGAGGTGTCCCCAGCGGTGTGCCCGGGCAGCGTGCCCGGTGCTGCCGGTGTACACAGCCCGGGGTCAATGTCCTGCCCGGCCCCCCTGGCCCCCGAGCCCAGAGGTATCCCCGGGGTGGCTCCTGGGAGTTCTCTTTGGGGTGTCTCTGGGGGTCTCTGTGGGGTTTTGGGGTCTCTGAGGGGGGGGTGGCAGGTCTAGGGGGTTTCTGGGGACCGTGGGAGGATCTCAGGGAAAGGATCTCTAAGGGGGTCTCTGGGGGGGTTCTGGGGTTCCTGGGGGGCTGGGAGGAATATTTGGAAGGGCTCAGGAGGGGTCTCTGGGGGTCTCCATCCAGCTTGGCCCTATCCCCCACCACTCCTCCATCTGGCCTCTGCTCCAGGATTTCCAGTCCCTGCGCTACATCGATGGCCTCCCCAGCTCCTTCCAGTTCTTCCTGCCGCTGGGGGCTGGGGGGGCCCTGCACCTGCCCCCTGCCGCCTTCCTGCCCCCCAGCAAGGAGAAACGGCTCCCCCCCGAGCTGCCCCTGCCCAAGCAGCTCGTCTGCCGCTGGTCCAAGGTCAGCAGGGAGGGCTGGGGGCCGTGGGGGGTTATGGTGGGGGTGTGTGGGAGCTTTGAGGGGATGGAGGTGGTGATGAGGGGCTGGGACACTACAGTGATGAGGGGCACTTGGGGGGAATTTTAGGGCTGGGGAGAGAACATGAGGCTGGAAGGCCATAGCCCAGATCTCTGGGGCTGTGGGCAAGTTTTGGGGCTGGGAGGCCAAGCAGGGACAGTAGGGCTGGAAAGGTGGTGATGGGGAGGTGGGTGCTGTGCAAAGATGCCCTCAGGCAAAGGTTCATTTCCATTTCCCCAAATGCTGGTGCTGCTGCACATGGGGTGTGGGTGGGAGCTGGGATGGGATGGGGCACAGGTGGTGGCCATGATGGGGGTCTGGCTCCCCTGGTGCCCACCCTGCTGGGCTCCCTCACCACCAGCCTCCTGCCCACAGTGCAACCAGTTCTTCGACCTCCTGCAAGACCTGGTGGACCACGTCAACGATTTCCACGTCAAACCCGAGAAGGACGCGGGGTACTGCTGCCACTGGGAGGGCTGTGCCCGCCATGGCAGGGGCTTCAATGCCAGGTGGGCATGGGGGGCTCCAGGGGATCTCTGGGGTCTCTGGGGGGCTGCTGTGGGAAGGCAGGAGCCCAGCACTGGGGATGTGCAAAGGAAGCCTCCGTCTGTCCCTCCCTCCCTCTTGTGCAAGATGCAAGGTCCTGGAGGGGGCTGGATGACTGTGCTAGCCTGGATGTCCCTGTTCTCCCACCCCACACCCAAGGCACGAGGACAAGGACTTGCCCTGGGAGTCAGGGCTGACCCCTTCTCTAACATTCCCTCCCTGATGCTTCCATGGGCAGATGGTGATAGGACAAGGGCGAACAGTTCTAAATTAAAAGGAGAGATTAGATGGGGTATTGTGAGGAAATTGTTCCCTGTGAGGGTGGGGAGGCTGAGAAGCTGTGGCTGCACCTGGAAGTGTCCAAGGCCAGGATGGACAGTGGAAGGTGTCCCTGCCTGTGGCAGGGGATTTGAAACGATGAGAGCTTCAAGGTCTTCCCAACCCAACCCATTCCATGATTCTGCGATCGCCCCCATCCCGGCAGGTACAAGATGCTGATCCACATCCGGACGCACACCAACGAGAAGCCGCATCGCTGCCCCACCTGCAACAAGAGCTTCTCCCGCCTGGAGAACCTGAAAATCCACAACCGTTCGCACACAGGTCAGGACAGCCCCCGCACCGCCCTCACCGGGGGAGCAGGGGGCTCGGGGGGACCCAGGGACACGGCAGGGCTGGTGCCCCCCGGCAGACCCGCTGCTGTCCCACAGGTGAGAAGCCCTACATCTGCCCCTACGAAGGCTGCAACAAGCGATACTCCAACTCCAGCGACCGCTTCAAGCACACCCGCACCCACTACGTGGAGAAGCCCTACTCCTGCAAGATGCCGGGCTGCCACAAGCGCTACACCGACCCCAGCTCCCTCCGCAAGCACATCAAAGCCCACGGGCATTTTGTGTCCCCCGAGCACCCGGAGATGCTCAAGGTCCACCCGCCTCCCAAAACGCCCCTGGGCTCGGCGGAGGTGCCCTACGTTAACGGGGCGCAGCTCGTCATCCCCAACCCCGCCGCCCTCTTCGCTCCGCCGGGGCTGCCGGCGCTGCCCATCCCTTTGGCACCGGCACCGCTCGACCTCAGCGCCCTGGGCTGCGGGGCTGCGGGCGCCCTGCCCGCCCTGCCCGGCCCCGTCCTGCCCCTCAACGGCGGCCCCTTGAACTTGGCCAAGAGCCCGCTGCTGCCCTCGCCCTTCGCGGCGGGGCTGGGGCTGCCCGTCATGTCGCTGCTGGCCGGCGGGGCCAAGGCCGAGGGGGAGAAGGGCAGCGGGGCCGAGGGGCGGCCGCCCAAGGCGGGCAAGGGGCTGGAGAGCCGGAAGGAGAGGGGCGAACGGACGGAGCCGGGGCGGCCGCGGGTGCCCCCCGAGAGCCTGGCACTGCTGCCGGGGGCCGTGCTCGACCTCTCGGCCGGTGTCAGCTCGGGGGGCAGCCCCGAGGCGCTGCCCCCCGGCTGGGTGCTCATCCCCCCCGGCTCCCTGCTGCTCAAACCCGCCGCTGTCAACTGAGGGGCCCGACGATGCCCGGGGTCAGCCGCCGGCCCCGTGGGCAGATCCCGCTCCCTGGGGCCGGGGGGGTGGGGCATGGCCCCCTCCTCCCCCCCGCAGCCCCGGCGGGGCCTCGCTCGTGCTTTTACCCGTCACGAAAGAAGAACGGACTCTTCTGAGAAAAGCAATAATCCCTCGGCGGCCGGAGCCGGCTGCGACCCCGTGCTGGGGGCAGGTGGGGCACAGGGGGGTCCCCCTGCTCCTGCCCCCCACCCCCGGCCCTAGGCAGCCGGATACGCCGCTATTTATTTCTGGACCAGCCCCCTGCTCCGACAGGGTCCCGCTTGGGCTCTCCTGCTTCCGCTGACTCGGCGTCTCCCTGCCCCAGGCCTCCGTGCTGCTGTGGGGGGCTGCAGCCCCCAGGCTCCTGCCGCACGGACAGCGGGGCGACAGCCGGGGGACCACACAGCCCCGAGCTGTGCCCGGCCGTGCCATCCCACCCCGCACGGCCGCGGGCATCGCCGCAGCCACGGCACCCCCCGTGCCGGGCCCAGCTGGCTGGGCACCCCCGGCCCGGCACCCGCCCGTGTCCTCCCCCTGTCCCCCCGCCCGGCCCTCCCGTGACAAGGCACACGGCCGCGTGTGCTGCTCGCCGGGGCACAGCCCCCCTTTAGCTACGTTCATACCTAACCACGCACCGCGAGTGCATGCGGGCACGGCCGGCACCGGCTGCCGGGCTCCCTCCTCGGGCTGCGGCGCTGGGATGCTCCCGGCTGAGCCCCCCGGCCGCGGGGCAGCTCGGAGCCTCCCCCGGGGGTCACACACGTCCCGCTCTCTCCGAGCCCATGGGTGGCTCCGCAGTCCCGCCCTGCCGTGCTGCAGGAGCCCCGCAGGGAGCCGGTCTCCCTGCCCTCACCGGCGGCCGCCCGGCGCTGCCCTAGCCCAGCATGGCTGCGGGCCCTCGACCAGGCCGCCCCGGCCGGTGAAACGTCTCCTCGCTCCTCGTCGGTTTGTTGTTGCACATTCCAGGACATCAGTATTTTAACGGTCTCGAAGTGCCTTTCTATCGTAGTTTCTGGGTTGTTTTTATTTTCCTCCTGTTGGGCTCCATCGCTGTTAGCGTAGCGTGTAAGGACTGCACAAGTACGAGATAAGCTAACGACTGTAACACTATATTCGTCCAGGGGAGAGGAAGTTTATTAAGAAAACAATAAAGTGAAGTTGAAGTAAGTTCCTGTTTCAGTCCATGGTCGTGGTGGCAATGGCAAGGAGCCCATGCTGGGGACAGAGGGGTGCAGGAGGGGACGGGTGTGACCCTGGGGGCACGGCTGGCCCTGCCTGACCTCCAGCCGTGTCCCCACGCTCCTGCTCAGGCGGCCTTGGCACAGTGAAACCCTGCCAGCATCTGTGGGGTGAGCTGCAGGTGGGGACAGCCACAGGGTGTCCCCTCACCCTGACCCACACTGGGAGAAGGTAATGGCACAGCACACCCAGGGTATGGAGCCAGAGGTAGCACTGCAAGAGCATCCAACCTCCCCACCAAAAATAGCTCCTGCAGCCTCCCCCAGTGCCATTTGAGCCCTGGCAGCCTTAAAGCCCTGGGTGCACCCCTTCTTCCCCAGCTGCCTCCTGATCCTCCTCCTCCTCTTCCTCCTCCCCTGGGCAAATGCAGCCCCTCACAGGGGCCGATCCCTCCAGGGCAGCGCTGGGCAGGCAGGTCCCTGCTCCCTCCCTGGGTGTGGAGCAGCCAGGCCAGGTGCTGGAGGACATGGTGTTTATTGGCTACCTATAAGTTAAGGGTGAGGGGCACGGGGGGCAGGAGTCACGTCTCGGCTTTCCGCCCCTTCTCCTTGTCGCCCTTGGCCTGGATGCGCAGCTCCTCGTCCAGCCGCTCCTTGGCTCTCACCACCTGTGGGACACAGGGTGACACCGAGGGATGGGGTGACACCGAGGGATGGGGTGACACCGAGGGATGGGGTGCCCCCTCCCCTCCCTGCCTCATCCATGGGTATATCCAGGCTCATTTGGGACTTTTGCCTGTCCCAGAACACAGGCAGGGGAAGGGGAAGGTGCTGCTCCCACTCTGCTCCTCCCGGTGCTCACCTTGGACTGCAGGTAGAAGGAGCCTCCCACTGATTTGTCGTTCACCTTGAACAAGTGGTCGTAGTTCTGATGAGAGAAGCTCTGGGTCAGAGTCACCTCCACCCTTGCCATTCCCACTCCCAAACCCTGGCAGCCTCCCACTCCCCAGAGCACTGCTGAAGAGTGATCCTGGGGACACAGCTGGCTCTGCCTGACACCCCTTCCGAGTCCCCATGTTTCCAGCTGGGCACCTCCAGAGATCCCACATCCCTTCCCTGAGCAGCCCTGCTGGGCAGAGGCAGAGATCAGGCCTGGAGTGCTGCTCCAGCTGGGGCAGGGAATTCTCAAACCATCATTAACTGGGCCCAAGACAGCACAGGGGACCAGCTGCCACCCCCAAGCTTAGCAGCACCCTTGGAGAGGCCAGGCCCTGCCAGCACCATCCCTCCCTGGTTCCAAAGAAGCCTCTACCTTCTGGATCTCCTCAGGGTTGAGGTTGGAGACGTTGAGGATCTGTTGAGCCTCCTGGAGGCTGATGCCGATGATCCTGGAGGCAGCAGCGGACTGGGGCCTCTCTGCGCGTCCTCGTGCATCGGCTGCGGCCTGGCTCGCTGGGGACACCAGGGCCTGAGTCCCCCACGCTGCCCACGCCACCCCAACCCTCAGGCAGCAAAGCCTGAGCACTCCCAGGTGCTCAGACCCCGGTGTCCCCATTCAGCCACCCCTGGGGCCATCTGGACACCGTCCCAATGCCAGGGGGGCAGCAAGGACCAGGCAGGCACCGTTTGCTACAGGCAAGGCAGGGCTGGGGCTGCCACATCCCAGGGATTATCCCACTCTGCCCTTTGGAACATTGGGATCTCTGTGAGCCTGGCAGCAGTGCCAGGGCCAGGACAGAGCCCTGTGACAACCTGGCAGTGTCCCCTGCAGGCATGGCCCAGGGATGGGGAGCACAGGGAAGGGTGGGGATGTGGAGCAGTGCCCAGCAGGGCACACGGAGCACACGGAGCAGCATCTCAGCTCCTACCTGCGAACTCCTGGCGCAGCGCCCGCATGAAGGCCCGTCCCACCACCTGGGCCCCCACCAGAATGATCTGTGCCAGGTACTTGGCCTGCGGGGACACCCTGCTGTCATCACGGCCCCTTTGCCCTGTCACCTCCCCATGGGCCCTGCACGACCCTGGCTCTGTCACCTCTGCTCTGACTCCACGTGACTCCTGTCCCCGTCCCCCCTTCTCTGGCCCTGTCCCCGCACCCAGGCCCTTTCCCTGATCCCGTCCCCTCCCCAGGCCCTCTCCCCCCTCCCCTGCCTCTGTCCCCTCTCCGCTGGTCCTGTGACCCCTTCCCCTGTCCCTGCTCCCCTTCCACTGGCCTTGTCCTCCGTCCTCTGTCCCTGTCACCCCTCCCCGTGACTTCTTCCCCCTTCCGTGATCCTGTGACCCTTTCCTCCGCCCCTGTCCCCTTTCCTCTGGCCCTGACCCTCCCAGAACCAGCTGCTTCGCACATTCCCGAGCGCGCTGCCCCTCCCCGGGCCCTGTCCAACCCCAGCTCAGCTCCCCCGTGCCGATGTCCCCCCGCCCCGTTCCCCCGTCCCCTCTCACCATGTCCCCGCCGCCGCTTCCGCCCCGGCGGTCACGTGGCCGCGGGTGAGGGTCACGGCGGACACCGAGACGGCGGCGGCGCGGGCGGAGCGTCCCCGCTGCAGCCACAGCGCCCCCTGGCGGCCTCCCCGCGCGGGAGGCCCATCGGCGGCTGGGGCGTGACTTCCCCCAACCCGGTCCCCGCGTCCCCCCGCTCGCTGTGCCCCTCCATCCCCGGTCCCTGTGTTATCCCGGTGCCGGTCCCGGTTTCCCCCCGTCCCTGTGCCACCCCAGTACCCATCCTGTTCCCCCACGGTGCTGGTCGCCGTGTCCCCCCGCGTCCCCCCCTGCCGCGGTCCCTGGGTCCCTCTCTGTCCCCGCGTTCTCCCGAATTTCCGTATCCCCCGGTGTCGGTCCCTGTGTCCAGCCGGGGCCGCTCCTTGTGTACCCCCCCGCCCCGGTCCTCATGTCCCCCTCGGTTACCGTGTCCCCCCGCTGTCAGTCTCTGTGTCACCCCGATCCCTGTACCCCCCCTGGAGCCAGTCCCTGTGTTTCCCCGGTCCACGTGCCCCTTGTTCCCTGTGTCTCCCCGTGTCCCCCCCGGTGTCCCAGGATCAGGGCAGGACACGGTGCTGGTGCAGCGGCTTTAATAGCGGGTCCTGCCCGCGGCGGGCCCTGCGCCTCCTCCACCTCTCCCTCCTTCTCCTCGTCCTCCTGTCGGGGGTCCCGGCTGCTCCTGGGGGTGCCGGGTCCAGCCTAGTCCTGCGGGAGACCGGGGGGTGAGGGGCACGGCGGGGCCGGGGGCGACCCACCCGAGGGTCGTGTGTCCCCTCCGCACTCACCCACTCGTCCTCGTCCACACCCTCGAAGGAGTCCTGGGGCAGCGGGTCATCCCTGTTGCCCAGCCGGGCCACCATGGCACTGAGGAGCTGTGGGGAGAGGCCGGGCAGAGCCGTGGGGCTCGGGGCATCACCCCCGGCCCTGCCGCACGGTGCTCATCCCAGAACCCACCTCCTCCTTCTTCTGCTCATCAGTCTTCTCCTCCAGGTACACGGACGCGGGGACGAACTTCCGAGCCGGAGCCTCTTTTGGGGCCTCACTCACTGTGGGAGCGGTGTCACCATGGCGCGGGAGGGCTTTACCCCATTGACTAAACCCCCCCCAGCCATCCCTGGGGCCGAGGCTCCTCGCCCAGCTCCTGCACCCACCTGGCACCATGTCTGCGGGGCGCAGGCTGGCACGGCGCTGCTGCCCGTCCTGCCCATCCAGCCAGGCACCTGCACCCAGGGCCGGCTCCCACCACACGCGGGTCGGCGGGTAGAGATCGTCCTGGAAATACTCCTTCTGCGGGGACAAGGGGCACTCAGGGGGCTGCTCTGCCTCCTGTTCCCCTCCCAAAACGCAGCCAGGCCCCCACCACAACCTACCTTGACACGTGGCACGTGGAAAGCCACGGGCTCCAGGGTGCTCTGCCCCAGGCGCAGTGCCCGGGCGAACTCCACCTCCCGCACCTCGCACGCCGTTTTGGGCAGGAAGACGAAGCCCTGGTGGGGTGGGGGTGTGAGTGGGGTCTAGCAGTGCAGGTAGGGGTTCAGGGACAGGCAGCACAACCCCCCCTTCACCTTGTGGGGTTCATTGGAGGTGAAGCTGTTGCACTCGAGGAAATAGGGGGGCTCAGGGGTCACTTCGTAGAGGAAGACTCTTGTGTCACCCTGGGCATGGAACGAGATGGAGGCTGTCAGGGGACATGGAAGGGGACACTCCACACCGTGGGGTGCTGTAGGCAGGCAGCCCCACAGTTTATTGGAAGGCAAGCCCTCACCTTGCCGGTGAGGAAGATGACGCTGGTATCCTCATCGTAAAAGGGCAGGAGGGTGGAAGGGGCCACGTCCAGACCAAGGACAGACAAGGGTCCTTCAGGCAGGGCCTGTGCCCGGTACAGGAGGATTCTCCTCTCGCTGCGGCTGAGGGGAGGTGACAGTGAGAGCAAGCACAGTGTCCTCAGGGACCCCTGCCCCGGTATGTGTCCCCCTCTTTACCTGTCAAAGCCAGACACCAGGAGGTAGTCACCACCACAAACCCAAACCAGGCGCGCTCCACGTCCCCCCTCAGGACCTGGGCCCTCCTGCATGGGGTGAAGGTCACCCTGCCTGCTCTGAGAGAGCTGGGGGTGCACTCATGTGCCCACAGGGGGGGTTTCCTGCCCACACCTCCAGTTCTCCAGCCCACTCTGAGTGCTGGGATTGTACCTGTTGAGGCCAAGAGCTGCACCGTGGCTCGTAGAGCCGTATCCGTCCGTCTTTGCTCACCGTTGCCAGCTTCTTCCCGTCTGGGCTCCAAGCCATGCTGAAAATCTGGAGACAGATATTGTGCAAATGTCCCAAAGTTGTCTCTCAGGTGTCCCTACATTCGTCATCCCATACCTGATCCGTGTGTCCCCGCAGGCACAAGACTTCCTGCCCGGCGCTCAGGTCCCAGATCCGCACGGTCATGTCGTAGGAGGAGGAAACCAGGAGATCGGATGCCACGGGGTGGAAGCGGATGGAGTAAATCTTTTCCGTGTGACCTGGTGAAGTTCAGTGGTGTGTGGTTGTCCCCAGCTCCGGGTGCCACTGGGCTGTTTGTCCCCAGTGTGGGGTGCTCAACAGTCCCCTCACCTTGGAGAACAGCTTCAGGCTCCTGCAGGGTCTCCCGCAGCCCTCCCTCGGGGATCCGCCACAGCCGGATCCTGGCGTCCTCGCCCGCTGCGCCCCCGAAGGGATGGGCAGTGGTTAATGGGGTGATCTGGCATGCCTGGAGCTGGGAGACTCTGGGCAGGCCCCGGCAGGGCCGGCACACACGTACCGACAGCGAGGCGCCGCGGGTCAAAGGGGTCCCAGGTGAGGTCGGCCACGGCTGAGCCATTCTGGATGGTGGGCATGGCCACGTCGGGGAGACGGCCGGGCTTGGAGAGCTGTGGGAGAGAGCCAGGGGTCACCAGCACGGCCCACGTGGCACCGTGCCGGTCCCCACAGCTCTCCAGGGTACCTCGAGCACGGCGATCTGGCCGCCGGCGGAGAGCAGGGGCAGGGCGATGCGCTGCTGGTTGGCGCAGAAGCCGTCGCACTCGCCCGGCGTGGTGAGGCTGAGCCCCCGCAGGTTGGTCAGGTGGTGGTCCCGGTGCAGCACCCGGCCCTGCGCGTGCCGGAAGCGGGAGCTGGGCCCTGGAGTGGGTGAGGGGTGGGTGAGAGCCCTGAATCCCCCCAGTGGGGTCCCCGAGCTGGCCCCGCTGCCTGCTCACCCAAAATGCTCTGCAGGGACTTCTGGCTGGGGCTGCTGGCGAAGCCGCTGGAGGGGCCGGTGCTGGCTGAGAGCGAGGTGGCCGCGCTGCTTGGTGAGGCCAGTGAGGATGGTGAGGAGTAGCCACTGGCTTCCTACGGGAGAGAGAGCCAGTGGGCAGGGGATGCTGGCACCCGAGCCTTGTCTTGTGGGATGAGGGCAGCAGGGACCCTGCCCCTTTAGCATTCAATGCACTTTTCCAGTGCCCCATGCTCACACTCTGGTCGGTGTCGGTGTGGCCAGTGTTGGCACTGGTGTGGCCAGTGGTGGCTTCAGTGTGGCCAGTGTTGGTGGGGCTAGTGGCAGCAATGATGGGGGATGTGAAGGTCTCCGTGGGTCTCCGTGCAGGGTGCAGGCTCACCCTTCCCACCTGCATCAAGCACAACGGTGGGCATGGGGCAGTGGCAATGCCAGCAGCAAGGACACCTCCCCTGGATGACACTGACCTGCTGGCTGTCCCCTGCCCACCAGCCTTGGGCGTCGGTGGCTGGCAGTGTCCCCGTGCAGTCAGGGAACAGATCCTCATGGAACTCCTGGACAGACTGTGGGAGAGGTGATGGGGCGAGATGGGTATTCCCAAAATCCCACAGCCTCTGTCCTACAGCAGCTGGGTCACCCCTGGACACCCCCAGATACTTCCAGCACCCTGACCCCACTACACAGCACCATTTCACTGCTTGAAATGCTCAGCACCCATTGCACAACAGCACCCAGCAGGTGGCACCCAGCTGTCAGCATCCACTCTCCAGCACCCCAATCCTGCACACAGCGCCTGGCTTCCCAAATCCAGCACCCAGACTCTGCAACGCACCATCAACATCCAGGTCTGACCTCCATTCCTCTCCCCAGGCTGGGGACTGGGGTCTCACTGCAGCCAGGTCCTTTTTGTCACACAGTGCTGGTGAGGTGTCACCCAAGAGATGACAGCAGGCACTGTGAGACAGTGCTGACCACAGGGCCCCCTTACCTTGCGTGGCACCAGGTAGCTGATGGGGATGAGGGCAGTGTCAGTGAGCTGCAGGACACGGAGCACCTCGCAGGCCATGACATCCAGGGCCAGGCGTGGCACGGCTGCCAGGCCCCGTGTGCTGCCCTCCGTCCGGCACTGGGTCACTGCAGGACAGGCAGGGTGGCTGTGGGGTACCACCAGGCAGTGGTGAGCCCCCTGGGGGAAGATATGGGTGGGATGGGACCTGCTTACCCTGGGTGAGTGCTGGCTGCGTGGGGGCCACCTCGAAGCAGTACAGGAGGTTTTCTCCCTGGAAGAGAGGTGGTGTGGTCAGGGAACGAGCAGGGCTGTAGGAAGCATCCCACTGCACCCACATGCACCCTCCTGTACTCCACCGGTGCACCAAGCTGCACCTCACTATACCCCCTGCATCCTCCTGTCCCCGCAGTGCCTCCTTCCACACCCCAACCATGGGACCTCACCTTCCCTGCCAGCACCAGCAGCCCCGTGTCGGCGTCGTACAGCGGGATGGTCACCCTGAAAGGGAAGGGGGTTGCTGAGCCAGAGACCCCCATGGGCACAGCACCCCCACGGGTGTGGGGCTGGATCCTGTTCCCCCACTAGTGCACACCCCAAACCCCATCCTGGGGGAGTGTGGGGCAGGACAAGGCGGTGCTGCGATGGGAGGGCAGCACCGTGCTGGGGGAGCTGGGCTGGTCCCCAAGTGACAACCCTCACTGTCCCAGCCTGGCCTGATAGGTTGGCAGCAGGATGTCACTGCCACCTGCTTCCAGCCCCGGCTGCACTTCTCTGAAGCCGTGCCCAGCCCTGGGGCATCCCGCTGCCTGCCCTGCTCCCTGTGCCCGGCCATGGCACCCGGCCTCGCTTGGGGAAGCCTCTGGCACCCGCAGGGTTGCCCCGAGGCCGGCTGGGCCGGCTTGGCCAGTTCGGGGCTGGCGCGTGGCACACCCCGGCTCACCCCCAGCCTCCCCCGGCACCTGTGGAGCCACCCAGCCCCGGGAGTGCCCTGCAGCCCGGCTGTGCCAGCTGGAGCGTGTCCCTGCTCCCTGTCCTGCACCCTGTCCCAGACCGCAGGCAGGGCTCTCCGTGGCTTGGGGGGACCATGGCTGGGGGTGCTTGTGACGGAGGCTGCGGTGGCCAGGACTTGCTCCATGGGCAGAGGGGACCGTGACTGGGAGGACACTCGGTGGCAGGAGGGAATTCCACATGGAATACTCAGTGGCCTGAGGGGACAGTGGTGACAGGAGCACAGAGCTACTACCTCTATGCTTTCCCTCGGCAGGGGTGGAGGAGAGAGCACCGCAGGCAGAGACCAAAGGGACAATCTGTTACTTTTGTTTGACATTTCTGTGGCTGTGCCAAGGGGAGGGAGCTGCTCCACGCCGTCCTGTGCCACGAAGGATAAGTATGGCATGGTCCTGCCCCAGGACTGTTGGCACAACCTAGGCAAACACTGCCAGGATGCCCGTGGCAGGCACTGGGGTCCCCTGCCCTGCTGCCACCACAGTCACCAGCACTGCCACCACCACAGTGGTGCAGGTCTGGGACAAGGGCACCCTGAGTGCCTGGTTGTCCCAGCCCAACCCATGCCATCCTCACCATGAACAGGAAGCATTGCTCTGCTGTCACAGGGACATGGGACAGCCCTTCAAGGGCCACCCACCTTCCCCTAGCACATGGTGGCAGGAGCTCTGTGGACACCAGGGGCATGGAGGGACCAGGATCCCAGGGCACTGGGGCTCATCAGTGCCAGAATCCTTGGTTACCCTGGACACGCTGGATATGTGGGTCCCTGGGGGTGCCAAGGACACCCAACCCAGCCTTTGTTGTTACCAGGGTTGCCAGGGGTCCCATGGGTGCTGGGGATATGAAGGAGATACCTATATCTGGATCTACCCCTATACCTGTGTATAGGTACATGGGGTGCTGGGGTCCCAGGGACCCCGGTCCCAGGGATGCTGAAGGTCTGGAAGGGAAGGTCTGGGAGCTTCCAAAGGTCCTGTGGGTCCTGGGGTTCCTTGTGACTCTGGAGGTCCAGAACTCCTGGAGGTCTCATGGAGTTCCTGGGGATCCTGGGTAGCCCTGGGGTCCCATGGAGTACCCAAGGGTTCCCAGAGGTCCCTGTGACTCTGGAAACTCCTGAAATCTCAAAATCCCTGTGACTATGGGAGGTCCTGGGGTCACAGCATCTGGAGGTCCCTCTGGAGCCTTCTGGGATCCGAGGTCCCAGAGGTCCTGGAGGTGCTGGGGGCCGCTGTGACTCAGAGGTCCTGAGTGCCCCAATGGTCCCTGCGACTCTGAGGTCCCAGATGTCCTGGGTATCCCAGGGGTCCCTGTGAGTCAGAGATCCTCGCTATCCCGAGCGTCCCTGTGACTCCAGGGTCCCAGAGGTCCTGGGGGTCCAGGGGATCCCTGTGACTCAGAGGTCCTTAATGTCCCGGGGCTACTTGTGGCTCCAGGGTCCTGATGGCCCCTGTGACTCCAGGGTCCCAGAGGTGCTGGGTGTCCCCGCGGTGCCCATGGTTCGGGGGGTCCCAGGGGTGCTGGGTGTCCCCGCGGTGCCCGTGGTTCCAGGGTCCCAGAGGTGCTGGGTGTCCCCGCGGTGCCCGTGGTTCGGGGGGTCCCAGAGGTGGTGGATGTCCCGGGGGTGCCCGTGGTTCGGGGGGTCCCAGGGGTGCTGGGTGTCCCCGCGGTGCCCGTGGTTCGGGGGGTCCCAGGGGTGCTGGGTGTCCCCGCGGTGCCCGTGGTTCGGGGGGTCCCAGGGGTGCTGGGTGTCCCCGCGGTGCCCGTGGTTCGGGGGGTCCCAGGGGTGCTGGGTGTCCCCGCGGTGCCCGTGGTTCGGGGGGTCCCAGGGGTGCTGGGTGTCCCCGCGGTGCCCGTGGTTCGGGGGGCCCCGGGGGTCCAGGCGGACCCGCCCCCGTCGGGCCCCAGGTGAGCGGGGGCGGAGCCTCCATGGCGGCCGTGCCCCGCCCCTCCCCGTCCTTGCTCTCAGCCAATGGGAGCCCGGCAGGAGGGAAAGCCCCGCCCCCGAGGTTTAAATGCCGCCCCCCGCGCCCGGCGCCGCCAGAGAGGGGAGCGCTGTGCCGGCTGCCGCTTCGCTGCCGCCATGGACTGACCGCCCGCCCCGCACGGCCCCGCACCGCCCGCCACGGTGAGTCCCGCGGCCGCCGCACCGCCCGACCCTCCGCACGGCCACCGGGGCTCGTGGGGCGGCACCCACGGGCGGGAGGGGGCTCTGCCGGGCATCCGCAGGCTCAGGGGGCGGTGGGGCCCGGGGGGCCCTGGTGGGCCTGGCCCGGGCCGTGGGACACCCGGTATGGCCTGGGCATTCAGGGTGACTGGGTGTCAGCGGGACCTCGGTGTGCCCTGCTCCCTGCGAGACCTCAGCTGAGCCAGGCGGCACCCAGCTGGCCCCTGCCTCGGCTCATGGCCGGCCTCGGTTGGGCTGGGACAAGGGTTCACAGAGGGCTCTCGCTTCCCTGTCCCTGCCTGTTTTGCCATGGGATGCGCTGGGGTCTGGCCCAGGGATCACGGCCTGGTTCTGTGTCCATCACGGGTAAGGGGATGTATTTGGGGCTGACACGGAGCATGGCTCCATCTGGCATGGCCCGGTGGCAGTGAAAGTGCTCTGCCAGCAAGAAGGGCTTCAGACCCACACAGGACCAGCATGATCTTGGGCCCATCCCATGCTCACTCTGTCCTGGAAGATATGGCAGCTGGGCTCTCCTGCTGGGGTCAGGCAGAGGTGGGAGCTGCTGGCAGAAGTGTCCACCACCACCACCCTCCTTCTCAGTGAGGGCTTGGCTGGGGTGGGGTCTGGCTGCCCTCGTTTGCTTGTCTTCAGGGATCGGAGTCTTGGGTCACTGACCCGCTGTAGGGCCAGGCGGGTCCCCAGGTGGCTCTGAGAAGGGTTGGCACAGAGGCACGGGTGCCAGCGGGGCCACCGGGCAGCAGGGATACCCCGCCGCTTCTTCTGCCACCAGCTCCCTGCGCGCTTCATTGTCACCTGGCTTGTGTTCGGAAGAAGTGCCGGTGCCTGTCACCCTCCTCGGGTGTGACTTTGGGCCACCACGGGGTAAATGCCCTTTTCCACGCCTGGCTCCCTCCCAGGCTGGCAACTACCATAGGAGCCAACTCATCCCAGCAGAGATGCTCTCATTCCGAGACTACTCTTCCCAGTCATGTCCCCCCGTACACCTCTTGCCACCGTGCCTCACGCCGACAGGTCTCATCTTGCTGGGACTGGGGCGGCCGGACTGCCCTGACCCAGCTGCCCACACGGCGCTGGGCAGTGCCGCCATCAGGGATGACACTAATTACTGTTTTCCCCCGCACCACGCCGAGGCCGGCCAGCCTCGCAGGGTGGCCCTGATGCAAGCGCTGCCTGCCCGGCTGGCTCTGCCGGCACGAGGAAGCGCTCGGGGACAGCCGCGGCCGCCCCATCACTCCAGAGGAATCTGCCCGTGCCGCCCGGGCCACGCGTGGCACCATCGCCGGCCTCCTCCCACCCTCCGCCGGCGTTCCGGCTCCTCCCGAGGCGGTTTGGCTGCCGGCAAAGCCGCTCTGCTGGTTTTTCTCCTTGCCGGCACCTGAGATGGGGAGCGCGGCCGGGTCAAAGGGGCAGGAGCGGGATGGAGGGGCTGGCGAGTGCTCCGGGGAATGCAATAACCAGGCCTGCATTCCTGCGGGGCTGCTGCGGAAACTTTAATTAAATAGGGAGGGGAGCGGGAGGAGGTGGGAGCTGCGGCGGCGCAGGGTGGGTTGAAGGGGAGGAGGATTAAGGGTTTAATCCTGCACATCCCCCCGGGTGGCTCGCGGGAGGGGGCACGTGCTGACATCGGCTTGTTTTGGGGGGTGTTAGGCAGGGGAGCAGCATCTGCATCCCGCCTGGCAGGGGCACTGTGTCACCCTGTCACCGCACACTGCAGGGCCCCCGTCCTTCCTGCTCTGGTGCCACCGGCCGAGGTGGCAGCCCACTGGCCAGCAACAACGCTGGCTTTGTTTGTGTGAGCTTGCCGGTGCAGGAAGGAACATCCCGGCTGTGCCTGCTTCCCTGAGGTTCCCCAAGCAGAGGGGAAAGGCGGGGACTCTCCAGCTCCTCCAGCCTGTCCGGCACAGGTGTCACCCTGCAGCGCGGGGACGGCATCGGCCTCGTCCTTAAAAACGGGAAGTGGATGCAAAGCGGGGCATCCCCTGGCGAGTCCCAGCCCTGGGCGGGCAGCGGGGTGGCCCAGCCCGGGGGGCTGCAGGCAGGGAAGGGGGGTGACACGGCACTCCCACCCCATCAGGCTGGCAGGGAAAGGCTGGGCCGGGACTGGGGGAATCTGAGCCCAGATCCTCCCCGCAGCCGGAAAATATGAATAATTCGGCAAATATCTGCGGTGCAGGCGCGGGGGAGCCCAGCCAAGGCAGCAGCAGGCTGCTGGCAGGGCGGCCGCAACACCTCCAGCAGAAACGGGGCCCCCTCTCCGCCCTTGGGGAACCCTGCCAGGACCTGGGGGAGGCTGTTTCCCTACCCCCGTTTTTGGGGGTGTCCTGGGTTGGGTTAACTCCTCTCTGCCTTGAAGCGGCATCGTGCCGGGGAGGCGGGGCGCGGCCGGGATGCTGGCGTGTGCCGGCGGAGCGGGCGATGCCGAGGGGCGGTGGCGGAGGCTGCGGGGCCGTGCCAGCCTGCCCGGCGCTCGTGGCCAGGCGCGGATCCGCGGCCGTGGCCGGGCTGGCCGAACCTGCCCGGAGCGGGGAGCCTGGCAGGCGGGGAGGAAATGCCAGCGTAATTAAAGGGACGAGAGAGACTTGGAGTCAGCAGCTGGTTGCAGCACGGGACACGTCAGCGAAACCCGACCCTGGCATTGCAAAACCAGCCCCGGCCTCGCCAGCATCCCTCAGTCCTGGCCCCGCTCCGGCGCTGCCCACCCGGGCGGGCTGGCACGGCTGTGGCACTGCCAGCACCCTGCACCCAGGGCTCTCCCACCACCCAGCTCACTCTGGATGCTGGAGCCACCTCGAGGGGTGCCGAGTCTGCCCCCCCCGACCCAAACAGCACTTCCACAGGGTCTCTGTGTTGTGTCTCTATCTCTGCTGGCAGTCTGATTGTGATGTGGGGTGCAGGGACTGAGCTGGGGGTGCTGGGATGCAGTCATGGTGACCCCTGGGTGACAGTGACCTCTTGGATGTGGCACAGCTCCTCCCCGGTTTCGGGGGCTGACAGCACAGGTCACATCAGGGCAGGGCCGGTCAGGCCAAGTGACTCAGGCAGTTGTGGTGACCCTGCCCAGCCGTGGGCTCACCCCACCCTTGGGGGGGGCCACTTGGGAGGAGGCAAGGACAGAGCTGGCTGCGGTGTTAACCCTGTCCAACACCCCAGCAAGGGGACAAGAGGACACAGCACGGGTCCAGACCCTCCTGGTGCAGGATGTGGTGTCCCTGTGGTGTCCCTGCACTGCTGACGGGGCTGGGGCAGGTGGCACGTGCTGCTGTGTGACCTGCAGCCCCCCACACACGGCGGGGGCCCCTTGTGAGCCACAGGGGGGGCGTTTGCCTGGATCTCCGACAGCTCTGAGCAGGGAGGAGGGGGCAACAGATGGGGTTGGGGAAGGGTTTGCCTCTTCCTTGCCCGGGGATCCCCCTCTGCCACCTCCCCCTGACCCTGGGATGGAGTGGCAGGAGACTGTGAGTCTCTGGCCCAGCCTAGTGTCATTAAAGGGACTGAAAGATGTGGCTGAGAGAGGAGCCCTTTGGAACACAGACAGCGGCTGTGACATTGGCCAGGGCATCTGTGGGGAGCTGGGGTTGAGCTGGTTACAGCCTTGTTCACCCCAGAGCCTCCTCCCTCCATCCCTGCTGACCCAGTCCTCAAGGGATGGGGACACAGCCCTGGTGCTGTGCTGAGTCCCTGGAGTGCAACAGTGAGGGGAACAGCAAGGTGACCTGTGGGGACAGGGGCTAGCTGGGAGTGAGTGTGAACCCTTGGACTCTGTGGGGACACAAATGGCTCCTCCAGCCCCACACTCTGTGGCCAGGCCACCTCTGGGTGTCCCTGTGCCCAAGAGGGACTGCTGCTGCTGGTGATCCAGGCAGGACCAGCCCCTGAGGTGCAGCTGCTGCGACGGCAGCACAAGCAAAGGGTTAAGCTGAGCTCTATGCAGGGGAGGCCAGCCAGGCTCCCACCCCTTCCCGGTGCTCTGATTCTCCGCATCCCCTGTGTTTGATTTGCACCCTGCTGAGCAGCTGGGGAGGTTGGGGCCCTTGTGAGTACTGGGAAAGGTCTTGGTGCCCCACCGAAAACAGCCCCGATACCAGTGGGATGTGTCTCACGGTAGAGCCTGGGGTGTGCCAAGGTACCACAGCCCCAAATCCTGGGAGTCTGGGGAGGGGGAAGCATGGAGCTGGGGTGGGCAGCTCCTGTGCTGCTTCACTCTCACCAGCCCTGGAGGCAGAGCGCGGTTCAGAGGTGCCCCATAGCCCTGCCAGCCCTGGGTACCCCCCAGCAGGGCCCATCCCCTAACCCTGGCTGCGCTTGTCTCTCCACAGAGCTGACACCATGGACCAGCTGATCCTTTGCACACTGCTGCTCTTGGCCCATGTGGAGCTGGCCAGGGCATGTCCCGCAGGCTGCCAGTGCCATGACCCCAAGACCATCCTGTGTGCGGCCAGGCGGGGCCAGACGGTGCCCCGAGGGCTGCCCCCCAGCACCCTCTCCCTCTACGTCTTTGAGAACGGCATCACTACGCTCAGTGAGGACAGCTTTGCAGGGCTGCCTGCCCTCCAGCTCCTGGACCTCTCACAAAACAAAATCACCAGCATTGAGAGAAACATCTTCCAACCCCTGACGGAGCTCGTCAACTTGGACCTGTCCTTCAACCAGCTGCAGGAGATCACCAATGAGACCTTCCATGGGCTGCGGCTGCTGGAACGGCTCTACCTGCAGAGGAACAGGATCCAGCACATCCACGCTGCTGCCTTTGACACGTTGGAGAATCTGCTGGAGCTAAAGCTGCAGAACAACCAGCTCAGGGCTGTACCCCCCCTTGACCTGCCCAACCTCCTGCTGCTGGACATCAGCTGGAACAAGATCCCCACCATTGCACCAGGGGCTTTCCATGCCATCAGCATTGAGTCCCTGAAGATCGCAGGGCTGGGCCTGACGAGCTTAAACGAGGAGCTCTTCCAGGTCCAGAACAACCTCCACGAGTTGGACCTCTCTGACAACCTGCTGGAGCGTGTCCCGGCGGTGCTGCGGAGGCTGGGCAGCCTCACCAGGCTCAGCCTGGCCGGCAACGCCCGCATCTCCCAGCTGCCGGCTGAGGACTTCCAGAGCCTCCACAACCTCCAGGAGCTGGACATCAGCAACCTCAACATCAACACCATCCCTCGGGATTTCTCTGGCTTCTTCCCCAGGCTGCGGGCCATGACGGCTGCCGGCAACCCCTTCAATTGTATCTGCCAGATGAGCTGGCTGGTGCAGTGGGTGAATGCCAGCGGTGTGGTCCTGCGGCGCCCTGAGGAGACGCGCTGCCACTTCCCCCCAAAAAATTCCGGCAAGCTCCTCCACCACCTGCAATACACTGACTTCGGCTGCCCCACAACCACCCCCACACCCACCACGCCTCGCACCACCACGCTGCCACCGCCTGCGCCGCTGCCCAGCACCCACCGCCCGCCACCAGCCCCCAGCACCGCTGCACCCACCCTGAGGCCCAGAGACCCCCAGGGCAGCTCCACGCTGGTGCCCTTCAGCGGCGCCCCAGCACCCACCAGCCCCCCAGCGCCCATCTGTCCCCCCCGCACGTGTCTGAATGGTGGCACCTGCCAGCTGGGTGCCCAGAACCTCCTGGAGTGCCTGTGCCCCGCGGGCTTTGCTGGCGTGTACTGCGAGGTGGAGGCGAGGGGAACGACGCCAGCCCCAGGCACACCAGCCCTGCCACCTGCACAGAGGGTCAGCATCGCCCAGGTGGGCAGCACCTCCCTCAAAGTGGACCTGCAGAACTACGTCCAGTCCAAGGCGCAGCTGAAGGGCATCCGCCTGAGCTACCGGAACCTGTCGGGGCCAGACAAGCGGCCGGTGATGCTGCGCTTGCCGGCCTCGCTCTCCGAGTACACGGTGCGGGCGCTGAAACCCAACTGCACCTACCGCGTGTGCATCGGGGCGCTGGGGGAGCTCCCCAAGGAGGAGCACTGCGCCGAGGCACAGACCCTGCCCCTCAGCCTGCAGCAGCACTCCCCTGTCAGCCAGAGCCAGGACCCCAACCTCGCCCTGATCCTCGTCCCTGCGCTGGCTGCCATGCTGCTGCTGCTGCTGCTGGTCACCGCCGCCATGTACTACTGCCGGCACCGCCGGGCCAAGGCACACGCCGGCGCTGGGGTAGACACCGGCCCGCTGGAGCTGGAAGGGGTGAAAGCCTGCCTGGAAAACGGGGATTTGAGCAGCCACGGCTGCAAAGTGCCAGAGGCGGCGATGCTTTCTGGCGGCTCTGAGTGCGAGGTGCCGCTCATGCAGTCGCACTACCCCAGCAACAACAACACCCCGGGGCTCAAACCCTCCTACTTCTGAACCCACAGGGCTTCCAGAGCCTTGGACACAGGAGGGCTGAGCTCCAGTGGCAGCACCTGGCCATGTCCCTCTGGGATACGGATTGCCAAGGAGCTGACTGAATTGAGGCAGAAACCCCCCATACCTACAACGTGCAATTTCCAAGAGGCTGCCACACTTCGGGAGGAGACACGAATTTTACTGCCCTGTGCCTTGATTTCTGTGACTCTAACTAGAATGTGGGTAGCAGAAGAGAAGGGGGGGTTAATTTGGGGGTTGGGGGGCTTTTTTTAGCTCCTGCTAAAGAGAAAGCTGCTGTGATTCGGCTGAGGGGCGCCCACGTGCTGGTAACAAGGGTCCTTCAGCGGAGCACGGCCCATGACTCGACTCCCTGGAAGCTGATGTGAGCAATACGGCCTGGCCGAGGTGCTGGGACCCTCGGGACCCCCCCCCGGGCCAAAGGAAGTGCCAAGCAGGCAAACCGGGAATTGAAGCTTTAAGAACTCAGAATATTTATACACCGTTATTTCCCATTTCTTCTGGGAAAACTTTTTTTTTTAGTACAGGTTTGTGTACATCTCTTTTGTAAGGCAGACCAGAAGGGTGTCTTTTTGTAAAAAAAAAAAAAAAAAACCCAAAATAATTAAAATAACAACAACGAAAAGTTCTGTGCAGCCCTGAGCACCTCGGCAGGCGCTGCCCGTCCCAGGCAGGGGTGTGGGCAGCGCGGCGTGTCCCCTGCAGAGGAGCGGGAAGGTCAGCCGTGTCCTCCCGTTATTGTTGGCGAGCACCGGGATGAGTCAGGGCGAGGGAGGGGGGACTTTTCCCGACTCTGGGCGTTTTTACCCCCAGGGCGCTGCCCCCCACCTCGGGCGCTGAGGATGTGTTCCCAAAACAGAGGCCACGGGGTTCAAACCAGCCCCTGCCCTGCGCATCATCCAGCCTTACTTCATCCTCCCCGCCTGCCAGATGGCTCCGGGGCCAGCTGCGGGACAAACAGCCCAGCCCAACCTCCTGACGTCACCCGCGGCGGCACCGGGACCCCCAAATCGCCCGTGACAAGTGTCAGCCTGCGTGGCCCCCCGGGCCGGGGGCCGCAGCCAGAACCCCCCGCTGCCCGGCCCCAGGAACAGCCGGTTTTGTGCGCTGGCCCTGGCGGGGTGGGCTGGGAGCCGACGCTCTGCAGGTTCCCGCTGCCAAGTGCTTTCTGCTCCAACCCTCTGGTTTTAATCGTTTTCCAATCCTTTATCTTTCGGGCTGGAATTTTCCAGGTTGGGGCCCTGCCCGCCGAGGTATGTTTGATTTGGAGAGAATGAGCACAGCGCGGGGCTGAAGCCGAGGGTCACCGCCGTGCCGCTCCGGGCCGGCCGCTCCGCCGCAGGACACGGCCTGACCCCCCGGCCCCTCGGTGCCGCTCGCCCGGGGCAGGGAGCGCCTCTGGATGCAATTAGGGGCGCGGGGCGTCGGCGGGGCCGTCTGGCGCAGCCCCCCGGCTCCCAGGTGGGCTTCCGGCAGGGCTGGCTCCCATTAGGGCCGGCGCAGCGGCAGGAGGGGCCCCTCGCCGGCGCGGGCGGCTCGCTGCGATGGCCACGCTCGCCCGCTCAAAGGGCCCATTGTGGTCCTCTCCCCACAGATTTTTCAAATTAACATCCCGAATTCCTCCCAAAATTGCTGCTGTGTAAATATTTTCGCTGCGAGCTTTGTATATTTTCCAGCCTCGCGAGGAGGAGAGAAGAAAAGTCCCTGGCGGAGCCGCGGCCTCGCGCCGGGTGCCCCCGGCCGGCCGCCGCCCCCGAGCCCGGGCCAGACCCTGGCGTGTCCCCTTGTCGGCACCGGCGTCAGGAGCCCTCCAGCCCCTCCTGGCCCCTCACTTCCCCCCTCCTTTGCCTCCGTGATGTGCCCTTCCCCTAACAAAGCCGATTTCCCCATTTGCAAGGAGCTGGAGGTTTGCAGGGGACCCCCTTGGCACTTCAGCTTCCAGCAGCTCCAGAGTGAGTGAGCTACAGTGGAGGTGCCACGAGGGCAGTCTCCAAAGTTAGGGCTCAGCTTTGGCAGGTGAAGCACCCCTGGGACACCTCGAGCCAAGGATTTTGGGGTGCCAGCTGCACAAGAGGGGCAGCAGGGCTGAGCCTTGGCACGGAGGTGATGGGGACACTGCAGCCAGGGCAGGGCTTGGCCCCCACCCACACCCACATCTGCACCCGGGCTGCCCTGCGGGAGAGCAGCAGTGCCCAAAATGGGACCGTCCAGCCCCTGTGGCTTCCTGAATCCCAGCACAAAATTCCCCTGGCCATTGCCAGCCCCATCCCGCGCCAGGAGCCGCTCCGAGCGGCACATCGTGCGGTGCTGCTAATTCCTGCGAGCTGAATCAGCGCCGACAAGGATTGCAAAACCCCCTGAAATGGACCCAAAAAAAAAAGCTCTCTCTCTCTCTGTGTGATCCAGCGGGGCCGGTAAGCGAGAGCCCCGGCCAGAGCCACCGGCAGGATGAGGGCTCGGCAGGGAGCCACAACGGGAGGAGCTGTCGGCTTCACCCAGGCAAATCCTGCCTGCACCCTGACGTGGCAAGGCTGGAGGGCTCTGGTCTTCCAAAAAATCACCCCTGGTCCCAGGCACGGCCCCACGGAAACCAAAGACGAGTCCCTCAGGTCCCCACGTCTGGAGCAGAGCCCCGAGAGGTCATGCCTCGGTGCCAGGGGTCTGGATGCCCACTCTCGGGGGGAGGACAGGTGTGTGCCCATCACACAGACCCCAGTGCTGCCAGGAAGAGCTTTGGAGCTTGTCTTCCTGGAAAGCTGGGGAGGCCAGGGAGCACTGTCTGGCCACCGAGGCTGTGGCTCATCTGGAAGTGATTTGGGCACTGCCATCCCACCCCAGCGCTGGGCTATTTTTACCCAGTGGAATTACAGGACAGGCGACATGGGCTGGGTGGTTGCCCCGCCTTAACCCCTTCATGTAGCTGCCCAGTAGCTCCATGGGGATTGGTCCCACTGGGGTGACACCTGATGGGGTGGGGTGGCCTCTCCCCTTCCTTGTGTTTGAGGGTGGCAGCCAAGCTGGGGCAGGGAAAAATCCTTTCCCACTGATGGCAAGCACACATCAACCCTTGTGATCTGTAGGGGGAAGGGGACAGGGATGGGGACAGGAATGAACCTGTCCTACTCAGGGTTCTTCCTGCTGGGGTGGGTTTTTTCAGAGACCCCCAAAACACCTAGCATGACCCAAATGGGGTGCCAAGCCCCAGGAAAAAGCAGTGCAGAGGGTGCCAGGCAGGACAGGAGCAGGACCGGCCACTGAGGTCTCATTGCAGCTGGTGCCTGGGGAGAGGTGGCAGGGTGACAGTGGGAACATGTGCCTCGGTGGGGTCGGGTGCCCTGGTCCTGGGAGATGCCAGGACTGCAAGCCTGACCCCAGGAGCTGGCTCAGCCACAGGCTTTGGCTGGGCAAGGGCAGGGGTGGGTATTAGGGACTGAGCCCCCTGGGCCCCTCCATGTCCTACTCCAGTGCTGGGGGAGCCAAACAGCCCCAAATCCCTCCACAAACATTCTGCTGTGCCAACTCCCTGCTACAGGCAGGTCCCAGCTACGGCACCGCCCGGCTCTGTCAGACTTTGCACCATGAAGGGTGGTGGCGATCCAGCTGTCCCCATCCCTCAGCCATACTGCCCTAGAGGGACGTGCCCACTGTTGGAACATGCCATGGGGGGGTGTGTGGCTTCCTGGGACCTCTGCTGACCTTGGAATCTCATCCCTCCTGAGCCATAGCCTTGAGCTGGCTGTGGCACCCCAGAGACTCCCTGGGGACATTTTCAGGATATCAAAAGAAGCAGTGAGCCAAGGGAGCTGCTGTTCTTCTGTCACCATGGTGGTGACAGCACCGTCCCAGGGCAGTGCTGCGCTGGCCGCCGGGCGTGTGGCAGCAGGGTCTGGTCAGTGACCCCAAGTTGGAGCCGGTAACCCAACCCCGCTGGTGCTGGTTACAATTTAGGGCAACAATAACCCATTGAGGCCCCTTCCTGGCTCCTGCCCTGCTGCTCCTTGATCTAATTAAAGGGGGCCAGGGAGGACAAAACCTGAGCCGAAGGAACATCAGGTACCCAGAGGTGGCACATTGAGGACCAGGATGTGGAGAGGGGACATGGCCACCCACACCTCTCACCTCCTGCTCCCTCAGGGTCTGGGCATTGGGGGGATCAGCTCTTAAGCAGACCTGACATGCTTGGGGTGCTTTGAAAATGACGTTTGTGTGGTCAGAAATATCTCACCTGCTCAGGATTTGGGAAACAGAACCTCCAAAAGGCACATGTGGAGGTCCATGGGGCTGGTGCCTCCCACTCTGCCCTCTTCCAGGGATGCTGGATAGGGGCACAACCAGCCTGAAGGGTTTGGTGCTGCTGTGGGCATTGGGGTGAGCACCCTGGGGTGACTCCCACCTTGGGGCACGCCATGGCCCTGCTTTGGGGTGCCATGGGGCAGCGTGGTGCCGGCTCGGCGGGCGCGGTGGGGATGCGGTAGGGATGCGGTGGGGATGCGGACTCCCCTTCCTGCCGGCCTGGCGTCAGTAATGAATGGTATGAGTTTCCTGCCCGCCCACTGATTGCTTCCTCAAAGAGTTTCAACGAGCTGCTGCTGCTGCTGCTGCTGCTCCCCAGGCACCGCTGCACTGCCCAAACCATCCCCGTGCCCCACGCTGGGCACCCGGGGCCACGCCGAAGATCCTCAGCCAGCCCCGCTGCTGCTCCCCATCCCGGCGGGGCTCAGTGCCTGTCCCCCGGTTCTTGGTCTGCCCCAAGCAGATCTGGTGATCTGGTGACCCCAAGACCATCCGCCCCGTGCCCTTGCCGAGGCTCCACGGCTCCTGAGCGTCGCGGCCGTGCTCGGGATGACTCTGCCGGAGGGAGAACGCGGCCCCCGCTCGGCACCTCCGCCGGGAGCCAGCCCAAATCCCCCTCCGCCATTTGTCATCTCCGCCAGATTTACAGGCGGGAGCGCTCGGGGCTGGAAGCGCGGTGGCCCCGGCGCGGTTGCCTAAAAACAGCACCTCCCCAGCACGGGGGGGTCTCCGCTCGCCCCCGCCGCCCCCAGCCCCTCTCGGCTGGCCCCGCCACGCAGCCGGAGGGCCCCGGAGTGACGCGCAGGCAGCGCCCGCCAGCCGCATTCCTGCGCCGATAAACCCGGCAGCCAAAATAACTGCAGCCTGTGCTGAGGGGGCCGAGCACAGCAGCGCCTGCATCCCATTTAGCCCGGCTGGCTCGCCCCGGCCCAGCGAGGATTCGGGGTAATTCCCAATGGATTCTCCGCCAAGAGCAATAATGGACCCCGAGGCGACCCCTTGTAGCAGCCTCAGCCTCCCCTGAGAGCGTTCAGTGGACACTGATGATGGCCTTTGCTCACTGAACTGGCAGAGCTGGTGAGCAGGAGAGCTGGGAGCTGCTCCCCTGGCAGCTGGCAGGAGGGTGAGGGATGCTTAGGCAGCTCCCCCTGCTCCCACCACACCAACACACCCCACCATGCCCAGGGCAGGTCCTCTCCCTCTCCCTCCCTCTCCCTCTCCCTCTCCCTCTCCCTCTCCCTCTCCCTCTCCCTCTCCCTCTCCCTCTCCCTCTCCCTCTCCCTCTCCCTCTCCCTCTCCCTCTCCCTCTCCCTCTCCCTCTCCCTCTCCCTCTCCCTCTCCCTCTCCCTCTCCCTCTCCCTCTCCCTCTCCTCTCCTCTCCTCTCCTCTCCTCTCCTCTCCTCTCCTCTCCTCTCCTCTCCTCTCCTCTCCTCTCCTCTCCTCTCTGTCCTGGCTGCTGCCAGCTCTGGCCTGGAGCTGACACTGGTGTGGGGGCTGCTGGCAGGGCAGCCAAGGGGCTGTCATAGCTCACTCAGCCCCTCACCAGAGGCCCTGCATTGGCTGCCGACCACTCAGCCTGCCCCAGCATCCCGGGCCATCACAGAGCCAGCTCGGCACACAGTGAGGCTCCCAGCAAGCCAGCGCTTTGCCCTGGGAAGGGCTGGTGGCCTCCAGTGCATCCCAACAAGTACTGTGCCCCAAACCCCCATCACCCTGGTGGGATGAAAAGACAGCCTCCTCCTCCTCCCATTTCCTTGCCCACATGGTGACGCCAGGCCAGCTCACTGGGCAGCGTGGGAGAGGCCAGGTCAGCTCTAACTGGAGGGTTCCCAGCCTTGGCAGTGCCCTGCAGATGGAGACAGCTCCATCGTGCCGTGACGAGGGGCGCTGACCCCTTACACCACCAAAGCTCCTTTTCCACTTCCCCAGGGGTGCCTGGTGAGCGCAGCGCAGCCACAGCTGGCTGGGCAGCCAGACGGCACCGTGGCACAAAGCACGACAGGAGTGGGAGGCCAGGGCTGAGCTGCTCCGGTGTTCCAGCAGCGCCAAAGGGATTCACTTGCCTGCAGCATCTTGTGGTGCTGCCCCACCGCACAAGCCCACCCAGCCAGCAGCCACCTCAGACGCTGTCCCCAGCAGCGCCACCACACACCACAGCACTACAGAACACCTCTGTGCCCTCGCCAGCACTGCCTCTGCCCTCTCACCAAAACCGTGATGGGGATGCGGCTGTGCGGTCCCCAGCTTTGTCACCAGTTTTGTGGCCGAGAGCTGCTGGTTCCAAGAGCTCCCTGCCAGCTCCTGCTCCACCACCACACTCCTGATGGGTCTCTGACCATGACATCTCCACTGCTCACCCTCCCACCCCATGCTGAGTCCCCGTCCCTACCCAGGTGAAGTGTCCAGTGCCACGGTGAGAGTCGCCCCGGTGAGCTTCCGTGTGTCCCACAGCTTCACCTCCCGCTCCCGCATCTGCAGAGACACAGACGGAGTCAGTGGGCACCGGGGCTGCCTGGATGGCTCCGCAGTGCCGCCGCCTTCGCCAGCCACCTTCCACCATCCCAGCAAGGGCCAGGGCACTTGGCAAGGGGACCTCCTGCTTTCATGGGGGACAGGCCACACAAAAAGCACTTGGCAGCCTCAGGGAGCAACTGCTGGGCTGGAACATGCCAGTGGTGCCAGGGCCACCTTCCTGGTGAGGACCGTACCTGGCTGAACCCGACGGAGATGAGGAAATCGCTGGAGCCCATCCAGAGCAGCCGGGAGTCCTTGTTGTTGTCGTGTCCCGGGACACTCTGCAAGGCACAGGAGACAGGGCTCTCAGTACTGCTGCCAGCCACACTGGACACATTCAGGGGACATGTGCTTCACCAGCCATGGCTGTGAACTGCCCTGAGTGCTGGCTGCTGGCTCTGCTGAGAGCTGCCCTGGGGACAAAGCAGTGGGGACAGCCTGCAAGCAGTGACAGCCCGGACTCCCTCCCATGCCAGCGTGGTTGCCTTGTGGAGCAGCTGGCCCAGCTCCCAGCAAGGACTGGAGGGTGGGAGCAGGTAGAGTGTGACAGGCCACCGGATGGCTCCCACATCCCCAGCGCTCTCACCCAGGGTGAGGGGGACAGAGTGCTGTGAAGAAGCTGCTCCATGCCACGCAAGAGGAGGCTCTGCCACGGTGATGATGACAGGAGGACTTACTTCCCTGGCTGCACCTCCGGGCTCTTTATCCATGCTGAATCCTGGCTCCTGGAGCTGGGTGCCCCGTGTGTGCCCAGAGGCTACTGAAACACGGCAAACTGAGCCTGGCCACGTTCACCAGACTGCTCTAATCCCCTGCCCTGCTTCACCTCTCCCCTGGGCTCCCTGTGCGGGTGGGACCCCCAACCCACATCCTGTCCCCATCGTGGTCCTGCTGAGGATAGGAGGGGAAGAGCTTCCACGGGGCTGTCAGCGGGTGTTTCCCGGCTCCCATGTGGTCCCCAGATGGGTCCTGCGGTTCCCGGCGCCCCAGTGGGAGCCGGCAGCCAGCCCTGGCCCGCGGCACAGGCGGCGCTCGCAGCCCCTCGCTCTCACTGAGGAGCGCCAAGAACTGGCTGCTAACGAGTTCAGAGCTGGCAGGGAAAGCGGAGGGCTCTGCCAGAACCAAACCTGGCACGGTGCTTCCAGGACAGGGCAGGGGCACCAGGTGTGGGGGCAGGAGGGGTGGGGTGAGCACCGATTGTGCCCACGGAGGAGCCGTGAGCTGCAGTCCCCTTGGTGCGAGCACTGTGACCACCGGCCACGACCGCACTGCGACCGCCAGCGAGGCTCTGCCACCGCGGCAGCCAGAGAGGGGCCATGGAGGGACCGCACCTCCCACCCCTCACTGGAGCAGCTCTGCTGGAGCAGCCTCCAGCCCCAGAGCGGTGCCACTGTCTGGAGAGAGCCAGGGTGGGAGCAGGCGTGCGGTGCCAAGCTTGTTGTGCCCTGGCTCCGTCACGCCAGCTGCCCTGCCAGCACAAACACGGCTCGCTTGGAAGAGGCAGCGCTGGCCAAGCTGAGCCCGGCGCTCCCAACCGCAGGGCCAGGATGTGGGGCAGGAGGGGCCTGGTCCCCACCGCCAGCACGCTGGCAGCGAACCCAGCGCCCGGCAGGGAAAGGACCTGGAGAAGGGAACGTGTCCCAGGATCGGTGCCAAGAGGGATGGAAACTCCAGGAGTCGGGGCCAGCCCGCGCGACAGCCAGGAGAACACTTCTGCACCTAAGCTGCGGCAGCCACAGCTCAGCATCTGCAGATCCCATAACCCCTGGGTCCCGCGGGTGCCCCGGACCCGCTGGCAGCAGCGGCAGCCCCGGGGCGGTGGCAGGGCTGGAGGAGGGCAGGCAGGGCGCTGCCGCGGCGCTCCCAGCCCCCGGCGTGCCGGCTGAGGCGCAGGGCCATGTTTTCTGCATTAGTTCCATCCCGGCTGAGCTGTACGTATGGCAGCAAGTATGCGGGAGGCTGGGGCTCCGTGCTCAGCCCGTGCAGATGTTGCCAGAGGTGAGCGTGCGGACAGCAGCTCCCCTGGTGCAGAGGGTCTTGGCAGGGACCGGGCCGTGTGGCCTGGCACTGAGGGTGGACACTGGTGTGGTTCAGCCCTGGGACACCCGTGGGGCTGCTGTGGACCCCTGGGGCTGGCAGAGCTGGGCAGAGACCCAGGCTGGCACCTTTCCCGGAGTGATGCTGGAAGCCCGGGAGCAGGGAACCAGCCAAGGGATGGGCGTCCCTCCTGAGCCGCTTGTCCTCCCGGCAGGCTGCAAGGAGCCCACCAGCTCTGGGCTTCAGGGATCCAAGGAAGCCTCCCAGCTCCCTGCCGGTGCCCAGGCAGCCCAGGCTCCTCCCGCCCATTGCAGGGATTCAGCCCTGCCGGTTTTGGGCAGCCCAGGCTGGGGGGAGCCTGTGACACCTACCCCCCCCCCCCGCCCCCGGAGCCAGATCGGCTGCATGGGGAGAGTTTTCAGAGTTTTCTCCTAGTCTCAACCCATCCCTCCTAGGCAGGCTGGGGTAAGGTGCTGGTTGCCACGGGGGTCCCCAGCCCTTCTCCCCGCGCAGCCCCGGGGGCTGCGGGGGCCCAGGGCCGGCGTGTCGGACGCAGCTGTTGGCAGCGATGCGGCGGGGTCGGGGAGCTGGGAACAGCTGCCCGCAGGGAGCGGCCGCTTCGGCTCCGCGGCTGCCTGGGAGAGCCCCACACAAAGCCAAGGCTGCTCCCTGTCTCCCCGGGAGCCGTCACCCTGAGCCGGATGCAGGGCAGGGAGAGCCGGAGGTGGGAGCCCAGGGCAGAGCCCTGGGGCTGGGAGGTGGCCGGGGGGTTCAAAGCTCTGCTCTTGGCAGAGCCCCCGTGGCTGGCAGGGCTGGGACAGCTCAGCCCTGCCTGTGGCTAACAGCCCATGAGCATGGCTAACAGCCCACGGGTATCTGATCCCCGTGGGAAGCAACCCCAGCAGCGGGATCTGCGTGGGCACAGGAGGCACCAGTGCCAGGCTGAGCTATCCCCTTGCCAGGGGGTGCCAGGGCAGGAAGGGTCTCCCTTGGCCAGGGCACTGTGGGGGTCTCTGGGGACAGACACCCAGTCCCGGTCCTTGCACATGGGGAAGCCGTTGCTCCTTGCACACCCCACGAGGCTGTGGGCAGCAGGAGGAACAGCTTCCCAGGAGTTGAGAGGGTTAACCACGCACCGAATCCTCCTCTCCGAACAAGAATGTGAGTGATCTCTTTCCCTTGCCAAATCCCAGTTACTCCAGAGGTAACCAGGAGAACAGAGCAGCCTCTCCCAGGCTAGCCCTGCTCCTGGTCTCTGCTCGGAGCTCAAGGAGACCGGGAGCAGTCACCTGCTCCAGGGGAGTGCAGAGATCCCACAGAGCAGCGGGGATCCCCCAGTAGCCATCACACTGCCAGCACTGGCCCTGCCCTCTGCCAGGTGTGTGGTGTGTGTGTGTCACACACACCCTGCCTCTCCCCTCACCACCAGCACAGCCCCCACGCTCCATCCAACCCCTCCTGCCCTCGGTGAGGCCAAGGCCGTGTCCCAGAGGATGCTGTGGGGCCAGCAAGGGCAGGAAGGTGGGTGGGCTCCCGTGGGCACAGACAACCACAAGGCTGGGATGGGAGCAGGACCTCCCTCCCTGGACAGGAGAGGGGGACTCACTGGCCAGGGGGGTGGGCAGGCTGCAGCCCCCAGCACCCAGCCCTCCTCCACTGCCTCTCCCCTCTTCCTGCAGCCACCAGCCCCACAAGCCCTCCTATGATGCCCTCAAATCCCAAAACACCTTTGCCCTCTGGAGAGGAGCCTGCCAGGAATCCCAGGTCAGGCACAGGCTGGGGCTCCTGAAATACCGTGAGGAGCTCCAGCCCCAGTCATGGAGATGCCAACCTGTGTGGGCCTGAGCTGGTGAGGCCATTCCCAATGGGAGGGATGGGCACCCAGGCGAGGGTGAGCCGGTGCCACTGAACACCCACACCCCTTGAGATGCCTCTGGCTCATTCCAAATCCTCCTTGACTTCCCCATGTCTGCCATACCAAGCGGCATTCCTGGGAAGGACGGCCGAGGGGGAAGCGGAGCAGAGGAAATATAAACAGTCCCGTGCAGCTACGCTGGGGAACAGAAGCATGAGAGCGCCGAGCGTGCTGTGCTATAAATAGGCTGCCCAGAGTCAGGCCAACTTTTTCATAGCTTCCCACGGTCTCCTTGGGAATGTGGGATGCTGTGGACCTTCCCCCAGCCCGGAGGAAGCTGCTGCCGAGGCTGGGAGTCAGGTACCCCCGGGGTGACCCCAGCATGGGATACCATGATGATGGGGCAGTAGGAGGAAGGCTGAAGTCTCTCTATGTCCTGATGTGCCTCCCCGATGATGACAAGTGGTCCCCAGCCAGCCCTGGGCCAACAGCTGGATCCTGGACAGAGGCGACGTGTCAGGGTCCATGGAATTCTGGCTGTGGGCACAGCCAGATCACCCCAAACCTGGCTCTCCACAGCATCACCCTGCACCATGGCCATGCTGCCCCCAGGGACCCTCTCCATGGTGTATCACCCACTGTGGCACAGATGATGTGGTCCACGGGATGGCGGCTGTGGTTTGGGACAGGGGCTGGAGTCCCTCTTTCCCCCGAGACCCTGAGCAGGGCTGGGACAGCACCGGCTGTGCTTGGGCTGTGAGCATCGGCTGCTGCCCATCACTGAGCTCTGCCCCCGGCACAGCCCACGAGCTGGGGGGACAAACCCCCGGCGGGGACAAACCCCCAGGGACACTCTCCCAGCTGTCCCCGGGCGCCCTCAGCCCCGGCCCCGCTCATTAGCACAGCTCATTAGGACGTGAGCGGGGCGTGCGCTGCCCCGGTGCGCGGCCGTTCCCTCGCCCCCGGCCCTGCCCGAACGCCGGCGGAGGAAGTTTCTCGTGAGAACGGAGCCGGCTCCTCTCCATCCCACACTGGCCGCGCTCAGCGGCTGCCCCGCAGCTCCACACGGAGGGTGCCTGTCCCAGGCCAGTCCCGGGAGCCACGTGCTGGCCAAATGCACACACAGCCCCTCGCACCAGCCTGCACAGCTCCATGTGTGGAGGAGGATGCGGCCCGTGGGCTCTGTACCCAGGGGAAGGTGGCCAGAGCAGTGGGCAAGCAGAGATGCCACCTTAATAGCCCACAGCATATGCGAATCACTGCCCTCCACTGTGCTGGGAACACACCTGAGGCATGAGCTGGGCATGGCACGGGCATGGAGCTTCCCGCTGCTCAAGCTCCCTGCTCAGCCTTGTGTCCCCTGTCCCACCAAGGGCAGGACCCGGGGGACATGGGAGGGACCTTTGGTGGGGTTTGCACGGGGATTGCAGGAGGGTGAGGACAGGAACTGCGACACTGAGCCTCGGCAGGGCCGAAGCCGCAAGGGAGAGGATGTGAATCGCTTCCAGGGGGAGGGTCAAGGCGAGGAGGGCGACCACCAGCCTGTGGGAGGGGAGGACAGGCCGGAGCAGCGTGGCCTTGGGAGGGGATAAGGCAGAGCACAGAACTCACAGAGTTCTTTGGAACGACAGTGGTGCTTGGACCTGGACCCAGCCAGCAGCGGGAGCGTGGCTGCAGGGGGTGGCAAGGCAGGACCCAGGACAGCCCTGCCATCTCCACTGCCAGTTTAGGGCACAGAGAGCAGCCACAGGGCATGAGCACAGCCCTGATGCTCACAAAGGGGCTGCAACAAAGGGATGGGGATCCAGCAGGATGAGGCCACTGCTGTCCCAAGGGAAATCATGGCCCTGGGTACATACCAGGCACCCCACGGGGTCAGCCAGACCCCGGCCACGCTGCGTCACACACGTCTGCCCGCTGCTGGGATATGCTCAAAATAGCTGCCACGGGCGTAGCCGGGAATGGGGGGTCAGGCCCTGGCGGGGACATGGCCAAGGGATGTGGGCAGCCTGCCAGTCACCCTCCTTGTCACCCACCTCGGTCCCCAGCCCCATGTGTGCCACATCCATGGCACCTGAGAGCAGCAGCAGGTACTAGGAGGAGTGACCCCTCCTCCCTGAGCTTCTTATTTTAGCTCCTTCTCATTCTTTTCCCCTGCTCTAAACAAAGGAATGTTTAATGAGGCAGGCTTGGCAAATTAAGAAATCCAGCCGGAGGAGCAGCCTGGGGCTGGCTCTCAGCTCCACGGAGGGACCAGGGTGAGCCGGCAGCAGGACCCTGTGCTGGCTGTGAGGAAACCCAGCCCACGGTGCTGCAGGGGCCAGCACAGCTGGGAAACCCATCCTGCAGCTCACCTCTGCAAAAAAACAGGCAACTTCAAAGCCAGGAGCCTGCGAGGTGCTGGCACCGCACGGCGGCCCCGGCATCACCCGGTTCTGTAACCGTGCTGGCCCGGGGGGAAAAGGAGACTTTCCAACTAACCCAGCCCTCCAGCAATGGGGAAAAAAGAAAAGAACAAAACCCAGGAGTGTTATTCCTCTTGGCTAAGCAAGCCCTGCGCAAACTTCCAGAGGATTTATGGCACTTTAAAGTTTTCCCCTTCAGCAGAGCACTTCTCCAAGACTAAACATCTCCATCCATTGCGAGCCGGCCGGGGCAGGGCCGCGGCAGTGAAGGTGCATATTTCTCTTGGCAAACAAGGAGCGCCGGCCCCGGGCTGGATCAGACAGCAGCGGAGGGAAGTGAACTGCCTGCTTTGAACAGCCACCATCATTCACACGTTATTTTTAATAGCTCAGCGAGACAGAGTCCACCCTCCCCAAGAGACTTGGCTCGAGCCCATCGCACTCACAGCTCCGCCATCAGACAGGTCTGGCAGGGGGAGAAGGGGGGCCAGGAGGGGAGGGGAGCACTGAGGCCAGTGGTGGATAAATTTTGGAGTAGAGAATGGGATCTTCCAGCCATGCTGAGTGGCAACTGGAGCAGAACAGGATCGTGGCAGCTGCTGGAGTGCTGGGAGCACTTTGCCCTGGCTCGTCCGCACGTGTCACCACTGGGTTTGTGTTTATTTTTTGTGGAGGGGTGTTTATAAGGCTGCCTGAAGGGTCAGGGCATCATTTGTACTGCAGAAAGCACACAGGGGCTTTTGGGGAGCTCAGCACCTGGGTTATGTGCAGGAGCAGGTGGAAAGTCCTGGTGCAGCACTGGAGCTCCAGGTCCCTTCCATCAGTGCCTGGGTTACTGCTGTGCCTGAGCATTGTCACCAGAGGCCATTGGCTTCCCGAGCCCACAGGCAGCAGGAGATCCACCACGAATCCAGAGTCCACTGCAGCCAGCTCACCCTGCTCTCCACTGCATCCCTCCCTTCCCAAGGCCTTCCAGCCCCTTCTGCAGCCAGAGCCCCAAGCCACAGGAAACCTCTAATAAGAGGCTGTTTGAACTTGACGTCAAGGCTTAAATTCTCTACTTATTTCCTAATCACTGTTATTTGCTGAGTTGTGCGGATCTGACCGCCCAGCCCTTGCCCTCGTCCCCAAGAGCCTTTGGTCTGGCTCCCAGAGGGCAGAGCAGAGCCCAGGAGCCTGCAGAGCCCAGGAGCCCAGAGCCCTCACACCCACAGGGCTCGCCTGGCACGTGCCACTGCACTGTGCTCCCTGGCCTAGTGGGAGAGCAGGGCCCCCTCTGCCAAACCTCTCCAGGGTTAAGGGGACAGTCCTATTCCCCCTGCCTTCAGCTGCTTGCATCTCTCAAGCCCAGCCAGGGCTGGGATGGTTTGGGGGACCAAAGCTCACCCCCCTGCAGACAAAAGGTTGGGCAGGGCTGCCTGCAGCACATCCAAAAGGGACAGTACCTGGGAGGCAGCTGGGCCTGCTCGGGGGTCAAAGATCCGCAGTTTCTTGTCCTGGTGAGATAAAAGAAAACAGGAGGGTTAAGGACCTCGGGGCCAGCAGGATGTCAGGATGCATTGGGCAGAAGGCTGCAGTGAGCATCCCTCCCCTCCCTGCCCATCACTCTACTGCCTGCAGTGCCTATTTCTATGGATGGCTTGCACTGTGTTCTCCCATACTGTGGGCAGGGAGGCACCCCCAGAGCCTCACCAGGACCCTGACACCCTCAAAACTGCTCCCAGAAAAGGAGGGAGCCTTCAAAGTAGGGCCAGGGTGCTGTTTGGGGAGCACACACTCTGGCCAGAGCCACGCAGCACAGGGGCTGATCTGCACCCCAGCTGGCACGGCTTGGCCTTGTGCCCTCCGAGCCAGCTCACACGCTGGGCACGGGCCTCCATCCATGAGCTGGGACTCCGACCCATCCCGCAGCCTGACCCTGCACGCTGGGCCGGGCTCCGGGCTCCCCCCGGGGCGCACAGCGGGGCTCCCCCCGCAAACCCTTCGCTCTCCCTCGGCTCGGCGCGGGCTGCGCTCCCAGCCTGGGGCTGTGAGCTCAGAGCTGCTCTCCGAGCCTTCGGGCACGGCCTGGGGTGCTCGTGGCTTGCACGCTGCCCTTGCACGCTGCCCTTGCACGCTGCCCTTGCACGCTGCCCTTGCACGCTGCCCTTGCACGCTGCCCTTGCACGCTGCCCTTGCACGCTGCCCTTGCACGCTGCCCTTGCACGCTCAGCCACGCCCGCCCGGCCGCGGCCCCCGCGCGTCCCGCAGCGAGCGGCCGGCGCCATCTAGTGCTGCTCCCCGCCCGCCTCCCTTCGGGCTCGCTGACCCCGCTCCTGCCCTTTTCCACCCCAAAACTTCCCGTCCCTCCCATGCTCCCCATGCCTGGAAGCGTTCCAGGCCAGACCGGATGGAGCTCTGAGCACCCCGGGCTAAGATAAGGTGTCCCGGCCCGTGACAGGGGGTGGAACGAGACGAGCTTTAAGGTCCCTTCCAACCCAAATCATTCTGGGATTCTGTGAAACGGGTGCCGCCCAGGATCAGGGTGCATCCAGCAGCTGGCACAGCCCATCCATGCCGTGCCATGGCGAGGTCACCCCTGGGCACTGCTCACCTTGCAGGAGGTGCCCAGGAGGTGGCCATCTCGCTTCCAGGTCAGGCTCTGCAGCTGGTCCCCGTGGGAATCCAGGACTGCGGGGATAAAGCAGGGTCAGGATCAAGTAGGGTCCCTCCTGCAGACAGGGCAGGAGCCATCACTCTCCCACCCAGAATATTTCCCAGGAGAAATGATCTGGTCTTTCCAAAGGGCTGGTGGCAGCCAGGACCCAGTGGGAGCCTGCTGTGTCTGCAGGGAACATTCCTGCAGGAGCTGGAGACAAAGGGCAGGAGCCCTGCAAAAGGCACAGGCCTATGCTGCCACCCACCTCCTTTCCCCCTCAGGGTGGCTGAGGTCTGGGCAAGGCAGGTCAGCAACCACCCACATCTACCCTGGGACATGCAGAGAGAGGGACCTGCCACCCAGGGGATCCCCAGCAGAGATCCTGCAGACGCCTTGGCCAGTACCAGAGTGTTTCCATCAGAGCATGGGGGAGCACAGACACAAGGGGCTGTGGTGCCCTGCCCAAAAAGCCACCTGAGCTGCCTGTTCAGTGACACCAAGGTCAGGCCTCGAGCCCAGGCACTGGCACAGTGAGAACATGGGGCAGACACACAGGGAGGACACGTGTCACGGGCAGTCACAGCCCTGCCTACCTGTCAGGGGCTGCTGCTGCCCCAGGTCCCACACTGTGACTCTCTTCCCTGCAGCGCTGGCCAGGACAGCGTCCGCCGTGGGGTGGAACTGCAGCGCATCCACCGGGGCCCCCCCGGGCCCCAGGGTCAGCCCCGCACTGCCGGGAACGTCCTGGCTGCTCTCGGGCAGGCGCCACACCTTCACCTGCAGCCCCAGGAGAGCAGGGTGGTCAGTCCCAGGGCAGGTGAGCAGGACCCAGCTGGGTGCTGGCAGTGCTCCACCTGGGCTCGCTGCTTTCCCAGGCTTTGATCCCTGAGGTCTCTGAGTATTCCCAGGTCATTGCAGCTTGATGGGAACAGGTCCAGATGGGTAGAGGCTGATCCTTGACCATCTGCTCTGTCCCCCTGGGGATGTCCCACTCTGCTCTCCCCAGGCTGGCACCCTCCACCCCATGCTCCTCTTAGTCCCATCACTCCAGCTCTGCAGCAAACCCCAGAGACATGCTGGGGGGGCGTGAGGAGTCCCCTTGGGACCCCTGTCCCTGAGCACTCACCGTCTCATCAGCAGAACCTGTGGCCAGCAGGAGCTGATCGAAGGGTGAAAAGTCAAAGTCAGTGACCACATCTGGAAGGAGAAGGGCAGAAGTTTGTCCCCACCTTCCCCTGCAGACAGTGTGTCTGCCCCTCTGCTCTTCCCAGCCTCATTCCTTCCCTACACACACAGCAGTGGGGTTAGATTCAGCCCCATCAAGGTGTTTTGGAGCAGCTCAGCTTTGCTGTGAGTGCCTGAGCCCCTCTACTGAGCCCCTCTACTGTCCCTCAAAGACCTGCACACCTTTGGCAGGGATAGGAACCCTGGAGGGAGCATCTCCTTGTCTGATCCATGGACTGACAGCCCCACAGGGCGCAGGGAGCAGCAGGAACAGCATCAGGGTGTCTGTGCCATGTTCTGCTGGAGCCATGCTGGTGACAAGGCTCCCTTTGTAACACCCCAGGCCAGCATGCCAGCGGCAGGGATGCTCCCGGCAGCAGGGAGCCTCGTGGGAGGTGGGAGGAAGGCTGGCACCAGCAGCAGCAGCCCCTCGGATGCATTTGGCACGCTCAGAAAAGTAGGTCACCGTGTACTTTTCCGCTTCCAGGAGACAGGCCCCGCAGGCATGAAGAGCAGGCAGCTCGCTTGGCTGCATCCACCCGGGAGGAGAGAAAATCCATTCCCTGCCACGGAGGCGTTGCTCTGGCACAGCCGGCTTCAAAGGACCCCTGCTGATCTCATTAGGAAGCCGTGGAGGCGGCGCTGGCTCCTGTGCACCCCTCTGGCGCTTCCCGGGGAGCAGAAGAACTCACTGCCTGCTTTTCCAACCTGAGGAAGCTCCTGGTGCCAGGGGCTGAGGTGGCACAGGCTGGGCACTCTGCGCAGCCCTGCAGCCGTGCCAGGGCACACACGCGGGGAGGCAGTGCTGGAACCAGCTCCCGTCTTACTGCTCTGGTGTAAATTTGGAGAAATGGGTGGTCAGTGCCCCTCAGGCTGCCATGGCTGCTTCAACACCAGGAGAGGGGCACCCTGAAGTGGGCACCACCCCTCGCTGTGCTTGGGCAGGGCACAGCCCTGCTTCTCTGCCAGCAGCTTCTTCCCTGCCACACTCTGCCCACATCAGAGCTGCTGGTCCAGCCTGTTCCTCCTGCCACTGGAGCCAGCGATGCCTCGGTGATGCCAACTCCAGCCTGGCACTGGGTGTACTGGGAATTTCAGGGCGTGCTATGAGTAATATGGAAAGGCTGTGCTAGAAAGCTGTGAGGAAGAGCTGCATGTTCAGGCCTCATTGCAGCCTGAGAGAGGAAGGAACATGGATTGATTCCAGCCTGGTGTCACCAGAGCCCACAGGTGATGGTCCCTGGCAGGTCCCCATGTCCCTTGCCTGGCAGACAGCCCACCATGGCCAGCCAGGCTTGGAGTCAGCACCTGAGCCCCCCCCACAGCCCATGTGGGGCCAAACACATCCTGTGGAGGTGGGAGGTGGCACCTGACACCCACCTGAGTGGCAGCAGAGCTGAGATATGGTCCTCTTGCCCCCATCCTCACACTCCAGCGGCACAATGCCCAGCACTCCTGCAGGAGAGGACACAGGAGCAGGTCAGGAATCCCCCAGCCTGGGACACACGAGGGCCACCCAGCTTTCCAATGCAAGCCAAGAGCTGGGAAACTGTCAGCACTTTTGGGGATCTCAGGGAAAGCCTCCTCCACTCACTCTGGGGTCTGGGGGACTGACCCACCACCCAGCCCCACAGGGATGCCTGGAACACTCCCCAAGCAGTGCAGGGGACCCTTGTGCCTCACCGGCTGCCTCGGCGTTGAAGGCGATCCAGCAGCAGCTGGCCTTCACATGGTTCCCACAGGATGTGACAGAGCCTGCTCGGATACCACTGATCCAAGCCTGGGATGGAGAGGGAAAAAACATGTCAGGGGCTGCCTTGTTATGGCAGGGCCTGGAGCACGGCTGGAGGACCATTGGCACAGTGTGGCCAGAGACCTCAGGCCCAGAGGAACTCCCATGGTAACAGAGAGCTGGAGACTGCTGACATCAATGGGATTTGTCCCATCCTCTGAGGTGTCCCAGGGCAGTGTGGCTGCTCACGATCCTGTCACAGAGCACAGCCCCTCCCTGGGGCTGAAAGGTGGGACACAGGAGGGACACAGGAGCATCCCAGCTCCCGGTGCTGCCTCTTCCCCAGACTGGCCCATCTCTGGGCTGTCCCAATGTGAGAAGTGCTTAGAGGTCTTTGCAATAAACTGGGGCCAGGGAATCTGGATGGGACAAAAGCTCTTGGGCTGTGAAGCACCACAGGGTCAGGCTGTGGCTGACCAAGGCAAATAAACACCTCCAGCAGCACACTTCTCATATGGACACACAGCTCCAAAACCAACCTCCCACTCTGCAGTGTTTCCCAGGGCTGACCACTGCACTTGTGGGGCCCTGGGACACCCTCCATCAGCCAGACCCTCTCCAGGTGACAGACACCCCACCTCAAGCAGCCACCAGGGCCACGAGCTCCCTGGCACACCCAGGCCCAAGTCCAACCCTTGACAGTGGCAATGGCAGGTGTTTTATGGCTGGCACCAGGCCTTGTGCCCACAGCAGCCCCTGGAGCTGCAGCAGGTGTCCAGAGCAGTGGATACCCCACAAACTGGGCAGGTACCCGGGTAGGGAAGGGAAACCCCGAGCCCCAGGTTTCCTGTCCTTGCACAAGTTCCGTTTGAGGCCTGACAGGGAGCAGTGGTTCCTGCAGCACTTCCTCCTGTCACAGCTCGCTGCAGACCTGTTAACCCTTCTCCTGCCAAAGGCAGGTTCCTGTCCCCACACCCAGCAGGTGGGCAGGGGGCTGCAGTGGGGATGGGGAACAGGTCTGGAGCATGAACAGGACCCTGAAATAAGGGTCCCACTATCTGCATCTCGTCACCCTGCACTGGGCCCTCAGTGAGGGGGACACCAGTCACATCTGGCCCCCAGCACCCAGGGGTGCCACGCAGGACCCCTGCAGTGAGGTTTCACAGAGCCGGTCCAGCCTGACCCCACGATTTCCCTGTGCACAGGCAGCAGCCCTCAAGGAAGTGATCCTTCCTGCAGCGTGCCAGCTCGGCCAGGAAAGCACGTGAAACCATCCTGGCTACATCCCCAGAACAGACTGTGAGCTCTCAAGGACCATCAGCCAGCAGAGCCCTGCAGATGCTGCCTGAAGAGGAGACTCAGATGTGATCCCTGATGTTTACACTGTGCCTCCCGATCCAGCCAGGTCAGGTGTCTGCTCGTGCCTCCATAAACAGGTGCCCAGCTGGGGACAGAACAGAGCTTCCCGCTGTGACACCTGAGATGGGTCTGGACACAAGACTTCCTTCTCCACCTCCTGCCCTACGGGGAGCGCATGGCCTCGCTTCCAAGGATACAATTCATGCCTGAATGGGGAATGCCTTTTGGAAAGGCCACCTTGCACAGATCCCTCCCTGAACACAGGGAGAGCACGCTGTCCCTCGGAGCTCCCCCATCATGGAACTAACACCATGTCCTGCCCAGCCAGGTGTCCCAGCACCCACACCCCACAGGCACACACACTCCCTGCTGCCAGTGACTCATCTGAAGCCTGGGATTCACAGCCAAACATTCATCCAACTGAGATTTCGGAGACCTGACACCTGCTCTGCAGACACACCAAGGGTGGCACGCTGTGGGCATGGGGGCACCACATCCCCTCCCACAGCTGAAGCTCAGAGGATGTTTTGGATGCTTGCTGGATTTGCAGAGGCGTGTGAGCACAGACCATGCTGGCTGGGTGCAAGGACAGTTTGGCTGGGAAGTTACAGAGAAGGACTGTGCACACAGCCAAGGGCTGGGAGCAGCAGCAGCCTCACTCATGGCCATGGTGGTGAGGAGGTGCTGGGTGGGGGGTGCCCAGCTCGGGGAGCCTTCAGAAGGGTTGTGTGTCCAGGTAATACTCCTTGATGTGACTCACCCAGCCCTGACCCTGCATCTCTGCCCCCTACCCTGCCCTGCCAAATCTGTAGGGACAGGGATCTGGGACACTGCCCTGGCCCAGCTCTGTGGTTTGGGGGACAGCAGGGCAGGGCTACCCACTGCCAACACCGTGCCAGGATGGACTGTGATGCTTGGCATGATTGGAGCTGGCTGTTCATGGAGCAGAGGCCGGAGCTGGGCACCACATGGCTCTGTGCTGCCCAGCGAGACCCCCAGAGCTGCCTGGCCCCAGCGGTGCCGAGCTCAACAGCTCATGGCTGGGGTGATGGAGCTCAGCAGCATCCCGTGGGGCCCAGCACTTCCTCTGTGCCTGTGAAAGCGGGGTGGCAGAGCGGGGTGGCAGGAGTGAGGCCCAGCATCTCACACTCACTGCATGGCTCCCTGGCTGGCACAGACCAGGAGGGTGAGATACCGAACGGCAGCGGGCAGCAAGAACCGGGGATGCACCGTCTGTGCCAGCCGTGCCCAGCGGCAGGAGTGGAGCTGCCACCATGGGACGGGTACCCCATGCCAGCCGCTGTCGGCCGTGGGGGCTCCCCCGGCCGAGGAGAGGGCTGGGGTTCCCCAGCAGCCCCACCTGCGGAGCGCCCGGGGCCCGGATCCTCCGCGGACGCCGGGATGGGCAGCAGCGGGTGCCAAGGAGGGGCCGTCCGGGCGACGGACCCGCCCCGCAGCCGGGGGACGCGGGCACGGCCCCGCCACACCGGCGATGCCGCAGCTGCGGGGCCCAGAGCCGCGCCCTGCCGGTGCCGCGGGGCGGGGTCGGTCCTGCCCTGTCCCTGTCCCCGTGCCTGTCCCTGTCCCTGCCCGCCGGCAGCGCCAGCCCCGCCGCCCCCGCGATCCCCCGGCACTGGCGGGTCCCGCAGCGCTCACCTCCCTGCGGGGCAGCCGGGCCTCGGTGTGCCGGAACTTGGACGCCTTGAAGCGGTTCATGGCGCTCCGGTTGTACCGCACCGAGCCGTGCCCAGCCCAGCCCGGCCCAGCCCAGCCCGGCCCGACCCGGCCCCGCCGCTCCGCCCGCCCCGGGGCCCCGCCCCAGCCCCGCCCCTGGGCCGGCCCCGCCGGACCCCCCGCCCCACGTGTGTCCCGTGTGTCCCGTGTGTCCCGTGTCCCCCGTGTCCCCGCTGTCACCGTGAGCGGGGCACACACCCTCCATCCCGGCTCCTCGGAGCCCCCAAGAGCCTCCAACCCCCGCGTCGGAGCCACCTGTGGTGACTGTCCGGCGGTCCCGGCCCCTTCCTTGCCTCCCCCGGCGGCTCGTGGTCACCCCGTGCCGTGACCCAGCTGTCACCCAGCCCTCCTGCCACACAAGGCCAGCGGTCCCGCCGGGCTCTGGGTTAAGGACAGCGGGAGGTTTCCGGTGCCGTGGGCTCAGCGTGCTCGCCCCCTCCATGGCCTGGTAGCGGTGAACAGAGACCTTTGTGTACTCACGGCTGCGGGGAAGGGAGGAGGAGGAGGAGGAGGGAGCGCTGGCTCTGAGCCCACTGAGCCCTCTGGGCCCGGCTGTGGCGTCACCCACGGCCGGTGGAGGCCAGGCCTCCTGCCCTGCCTTCACCCGGGCTGTGACAGCGGCGTGTGCACAGCAGGAGCTGACACGTCTCTGTCGCCTCCCCCGTGCCGAAGCCCCCAGCCTGTGCTGAGGAGCGCTCGGAGGCGCCAGCCCCGGTGACGAGGGCGGGAGAGAGACGCGCTTGGCACGAATCGTCCTCCCCCTCTCCAGAGGAAAGCCGCTGCCTCGCTGTGGGCGCTGTGTCAGGGCGGGTACCGTGCCAGGCTGCTGCGCTGTGTGGTGTGGGCGCTGTGCTACTACACTCGCTTCTGTGAGATATTTCACCTGCTAGGGGAGAAGGGCAGCAGCCCTGGAAGGGCGCAGACGGAGGGCAGCGTTCCCAGCCCTGCTCCATGAGGGAACCACAGAGGGCAGCGCCCGCCCGTCCCCAGCACGCTCCCGTCCCGCCGACCCCCGCGCATGCGTAAGCGTGGCGCACTCACGGCCGCTGCGCCGTGCGCATGCGCGGCCCGTCCCCGCCGCGGGGTGCGCAGGCGCAGCGCCGCGCGCGGGCCAAGATGGCGGCCGGGAGCGCGTCTCGCTGGGTCGCGGCGGCCGCGGGGCGGGGGGGGGGGGGCGGGCGGCCGCCGCCGCTGCTGGTGCTCCGCGGGCCCCGCCCCCCCCCCCCCCGCGCCCCGCGCCGCCTCCTGCTGCTCCGGGCCGGGCTCTGCGCCGCGGGTGAGCGAGCTGGGGCCGGGCCGGCGGGGCGCGGGTCTTTTCCCCCGGCCGTGTCCTTTCCTCCGCCCGGCCCGGCCCTCACGGCGGCTCCTCTCCCTCCTCTCCCGCAGGGACGAAACGCGCTGCCGCCGCCGCCGCCGCCGCTTTCCACAGCAGCGCGGCCCGCGCCAAGGAGGACTATTACCAGGTGCTGGGGGTGCCCCGCACCGCCACGCAGAAGGAGATCAAGAAGGCCTATTACCAGGTGCGGCGGGACCGGCCGGGCCCAGCGCCCCGCGGGCAGCCAGGGGAGCCAGGTTCCTTGCGTGGAACAAACCCATCCCCGTGTTCGGAGCCCCTGGAGACGAGGGGAGGAGGCAGTGGGAAAGCTCAGCACATGGCCTTGGGGCTCGCTTCCAAAGCATGGTCTGCCTGCGCTGCCATCGCTTGCCTCCTTCCAGAAGGATCGGGGCTTGCTGAGAAGATCAGGAGCAGCTCCTGTAGTTCCTTGTTTTGGGTTGATAAAGGAAAACAAAGGGTTTTAGTTCCCGGGAATGCATCTAGTGAATGTCAGGTTCTGCCTGATGTGTTTTTCCTGGCATGTGAGATGTGCTAAGGTAAATAACTCCTGCCTGTCCCTAATAGTTGGTTTTTGTTTTTTAGTTGGCAAAGAAATACCACCCTGACACAAACAAGGACGACCCCAAAGCAAAGGAGAAGTTCTCTCAGCTGGCAGAAGCCTACGAGGTAAAAGCAAAATTTTATTGTGATGAGGAGGAGGAAAGATTAGAGGATAGATGAGGGGAAACATTTCCTGTAAAACCATGGTTGATTTTTGATGCACTTCAATCTGGAGCACCTCTGTCCCAAGAAATTAGTTGGTCCAAGTATCTGATTTATCTGCTTTGGGCTCTTTCAGTTTTTCCCTTCCTTAGCAGTGACTGTCATGGATGTCACTTCATGGAATTATTGTCAGTTTAAATAATTGAATAAAAAACCTGTCAGCGGGTGTTTGAGACAGAGGGACTTTAACTCTGCTCCCCCAGTCCTGTTTTTTCATTCCAGCACTCTTCAGCTGATAGAATAGTGATCAGCTGCTTAATATGAGTTATTTCTGTTTTTTATAAATTAGTAAGATCTTGTCATTTTTCTGGTGATGAGCCAGGAGACACCAGGGAAGCAGCAGCTTGTCCTTAACCCTTGTGGTGCTGAGAACTGAGCGAGACCTTGCTGGAAGGTCTGAGACCAGAGCCAGGGGTTCTCCTGGATCCTGCAATCCCTGCAGGCCCCATTCCTTGCCTGCAGGTGCTGAGTGACGAGGTGAAGAGGAAGCAGTACGATGCCTACGGCACGGCGAGCTTCGAGGCCGGCGCGGCCGGGGCTGGGGCTGGCGCGGGGCGGCAGTACTGGAGCAGCGGCCCCTCCATCGACCCCGAGGAGCTCTTCAGGAAGATCTTTGGGGAGTTCTCAGGATCCCCTTTTGGCGATTTTCAGACTGTCTTTGACCAGCCACAGGAGGTAGGAGCTGCCTTTATTTAGGATTGAAATGGGAAATTCAAACCAGTGTTTTCCCCAGCTTCTGTCACAGAGCGCTGTGGGAGCTTTAGCAAGGGGTTATTTCTGGGAATGTCAGTGTGTGTGTCCCATGGCATGTCTCATAGTTTCTCATAGTCTCATAGTTCTGCTAAGTTGTGCAGAAACACACCCCACACCTCCAGACATGGTTATTTTTTCTGGGCTTGAGCTACTTCTCTGGTGTTTACTGACATCACCCAGCAGTGCCAAGCTGGCAGTACTCTCCAGTTCCATCGTTGTTTCTGCTGCAAGTTGATTTATGTATGCCTGCTTTGATCTATAATGCTAAAACCCACAAAATACCTTGTAACTACAAACCTGGCCTTCCAGCAATGTGTTTGGCTGCTTAATTGGCTTAATTTTGCAACTTCATTAGCTTCACATTGCAGTGAGGCCCATAATAAAAGCTGTCTTGTTCTTCGTGCTGGAGCTAAGTGCTCCTTTAGGTGTTGGTGGTTCATGTGTTGTCTTCAGAAGTGTTTGGTACTCCTGGTTTTACTAAAAATGATCTTTTTCGTATAAGGAGAATTTCCTCTTTTGATCAGTCATCTTTACTGATGACTTCTATTTTAAGCATTGTTTGGTATTTAGCCTAAACTCTTCTCAGGCTCCTTAAGGCCCTGTCACACCTCAGTCATGGATCTATATCCATGTTTCCTGTGCAGTATATCATGGAACTGACATTCACCCAAGCTGCAAAAGGTGTTAACAAGGAGATTGTGGTGAACATCCAGGACTCCTGTGTGCGCTGCGATGGCAAAGGACACGAACCTGGCACCAAAGCTCAGCGCTGTCACTACTGCAATGGCACAGGCATGGTAAGTGCTGAGCAGGACACCAGTTCTGCTGTGCTTGCCCTTCCTGGGAGAGTCACTTCATTCCATGGGGGAAAATTCTCACCACACTCATCAGCTTATCTCGGGTAAAGCTGAGTTAACGTCAGCTTGATGCTAATAGGCACTAGGAAGATTTTCTTTGTGTTAAAGTGCTGTGCCTCACTGCAAGCATGAGCCTTCAGGCTGGATCCTCTGCTCCTGCACATCCCACAAACCATACAAATATAATGTAACAGCTCTGAAATTCCTTAGGCAATAAATGGATATCTTTTGACTTAGGTGGTGGAGGAAGGCGGTGAAAACCCAAGGGTAATAATAAAATAAGAAGATACTGGTAATAATGGAGCTGCAGGCTTTGAGTTTCCATGCATCTGATTCCTTGTGTGCTTCAGTCTGGTGGGCGGCTCTCACAGTTCTGTCCAGAGCTTAGTCACCATAAGGTTTTCTTGGACACTGGCAGTAATTCATTTAAATGCATTGTCCTTGGATTCATCAGAACACAGATGTTTGTAGCACTGTAAGGAGCTTTGTCCCTTCCTGTACATTAAAGCCTAGCCAGTGAGGGTGGTGTGTTTCCCTTGCCCTCACCACGTGACACTTGCTCGTAGTACTGCTGGTGTTCAGTGGAAATCGGATGCGATGGTGATGGATTTCAGAGCCAGCTTTGTGCTGAAGGATATCTCTGTTCTGACAGGGGGTGTGTGTGATCAGAGCTCAAACATGCTGTGTGAAAAGTCCCCTGTCAGTACTCATTACTTGCCCACCACGTGTTTGTTCCTCCCCAGGAGACGATCAACACGGGCCCGTTCGTGATGCGCTCCACGTGCCGGCGCTGCGGCGGCCGCGGCTCCATCATCACCACGCCCTGCGTCGTGTGCCGGGGCACGGGGCAGACCAAGCAGAAGAAGACAGTGATGGTTCCTGTGCCAGCTGGTCAGTGTTGTACCTGTCTGCTGCTCTCTCTTAAAGAACTGTAGTTATTTACTGCCACTGCTAGGTACAAATGGGATGGCAGACCTTTTGCTGCAGATAAATGGTCTTTAAAGTAAAGCAGATTGAGAACTTGGCAATGGAACGGGCTAGTGATGAGCTGAGCCTTCTGGCCATGGATATAAATGTTTGCTTTGCCCTTCCTGAGCTTTGGTTCTTGCCTGGGTCCTCCTAGGCAAGTTTTGAAGAGTGAGTCTCTGAAAGTTTTGTTGCCATTGATCTTTCATTTTTCCTTGACAAATCTGGGAGAGGGTGGGAATCCCAAAAGCCTTGGCTTGGCTCAGAGGGGTGTGCTGATGGCCTTCCTCACCAGAGAGGAGAATTCAGTGGCGAAGAAATTCAGAGGGGAATTCTTTGAGACCACCCTGGGTAAGCAGCCTGTAACTTTCCTGCATCTTGTGGAGGCTGCTGTGTTCCTTAATCCCAATGCATTTTGTAAAGAATTCTGTAGATATTGATGCAACAGACGTGTTGGGGACACAGGGATCACCTCAGAGGTATAAACATATGCTGACCCCTTCTCTTTTAGTCTGTGGTGGTCAGCTCTTGGGATTGGCAAGTTGTAGGTATCCATGTCACACGACCCAAGGTGACATTCTGTTCTGTTCTGATTGCAGGTGTTGAGGACGGGCAGACAGTTCGGATGCCTGTGGGGAAGAAAGAAATTTTCATTACATTCAAGGTATGTATCCCAGGCTGGTTTATTATTTAAGTTGGTTGTTCCCTTCTCAGCTGCCTGGGAAAGGACTGCAGAATGGGCCGAGGAGGAAGAGCCAGTGATCCTTTGGAACAGCTGAGGTAACGTGATCCCTGTGAACTTTCTGAGACAGCAGGAGATCTGCATTGTAGCAAGGGGGGTAACTTTGAATCTGTTGTTGAAGAATCGCTGCTTGTTCCAGGGCCAGGCCCTTAGAGTGGTGTGAATCAAAATGCAGAGTAGATTCTTCATGCCTTGAGTTTTTGACTTGGATTTGAGGGAGCTTCCTGCTGGCAGGGGTGGCAGAGCTGTGGGAGGTGCCACAGGAGGCTGCCTGGTGAAGTGTCCTTTTGCAGCTTCAGGGCTGCTTTGCACCTGTGCTGTAGCTGGGCCTCTTCTCCTGTCACAATCCTGCCACACACACCCCTGTTAAGGAGAATTTTTTTTTCAGCACCTCTATCATGGTGCAGGAGGGTTTATTATCTATAATGACAGAAGGATTAGAGAAGGGAGTTCCTGAGGAAGGAAGCTGGGATCCTTCCAATCCTTTGGCTAGTTCAGTTATGTCAAGATCTGTGTTTTAGTAGAAGACCAAATATTAACTCACAGTTCTTAGCCATGCAGTTTGGGGATGGTATATTTTTCTTCCTGAGACCCCTGGGAGCAGTTTACCAGGAGAACAGAGTGTGCTCACTGCTTTTGGGACCTTTCCTGCCCTCCAGGTTCAGAAGAGCTCTGTGTTCCGACGAAACGGAGCCGATATCCACTCGGATCTCCTGATCTCAGTAGCTCAGGCCGTGCTGGGAGGCACAGCCCGGTGTCAAGGCTTGTATGAGACAATCAACATCACGGTGAGTGCCAATACCCTGGCCATGAATCAGTGGGGGGCACAGCAGAGGCTTCTCCTTTGCTGCAAAGGTGGGGAAAATCTCCTAAGTCTGCCAGTACTGCATTTCAGACTCCTTCAGGACTGAGCCTTGGGTAGTTTGTGACCTGCCTGGTCACAGCTTCTTTCCTGTTGCTGTGTAGGGACAGGGAAAGAAAGGGATTGCTGGACAAACCCTACCCGTGTGGGGTTCTTTACTTTTTCCTTCAAAAGTTTTTCCATCATTACTGGCTTAGCTTTGGGATGTGTCCCTGTGCATAATGAGCATACCAGTGCTCTTCCATCCTACTTGAAAGCTTGTTGGAAAGGCAGATAATTCTTATGGATGTGTAATTATTGTATAAATGTTTAATTAGAGTAATAAATGTGACACCTGTCTATTTTTAGATACCCCCTGGTATTCAGCCAGACCAGAAAATTAGAATGAGTGGGAAAGGCATTCCCAAGGTCAACAGCTATGGCTATGGAGACCACTACATCCACATAAAGATAAAAGTTCCTCAGTAAGTAGAGCTAAAACAAGTTCCTGTGAAATCTTAAAAACTTTTTGCAAGAAATGTTGTTTAGAAGTTGTGAAAATTCTATGAAATGCAGTGGGTCCTGTGTTTCCTCTTCCACTGAGAGTATTTTATAGATCATTCCTCACAGGTGGCTCATTTAAAGAGTACATGTATTCCTGGTGTATTCCTACACAATGAACTCCAGTCCCTGCCCCTCATGGGTGCTGCTGGGGGAGGTTTGGGGGGCTCTGGGACCCCCAGGCCATCCCTGAGCCCTGTCCTGGTGCCACAGGAGGCTGACAGATCGCCAGCGAGCCTTAATGATGAGCTACGCTGAGGACGAGGCCGACGTGGACGGCACCGTGAACGGGGTCACCAACACAGCGTCAGGTGAGTGAGGGAACTCCTGCCCCTTCCCTGGGCAGTGCTGTGGGAGTGCAGAGTGCTCCCTGGCCATTCCTGGGGAGCAAGGTGAGCCAGGGTCACTGTGGCAGCACAGCCTGGTGTAACAAAAATAGCTCTAGTGTGATATTAACAGGCTGTAGCACACAGCAGGGAGGCAGCCTCTTCCCAGGAAGCTCTATTCCATACTTATTGTGCAAATCCATGTGTGAACAGAGAGCAGGCATTGAGTTCTCCAGGGTCTAGACAAGCTGTGCTGATGAATGCCTCCTGCTCCCTGCTTCCCCTGTGCCAGGACTTGCCTTGAGGCAGAAAAGCAAATGTACTTCAAGCCAGTTTCCTGTGTGATCCCAATCCTGAGCACAGCAGGGCTGTTTCTCCTGGAATGCTGATGGGGGTTTCTGTTGGGGCTGAGCTCTGTGTGTGTGGGGAAACCTGGGCTAGGAGTGTCCATTGGTGGCAGTGTCAGCTCTGCTCAGTGGACAGCCTCCAGCACCATGGAGGAGTGAGAGCAATTGGGAGCTTTGTGAAGCTCCAGATGGAAAACTGAGATTCAGCAATTGTGTTTTTTAAGTTTCAGGGATGAGGTGCTTGGAAGAGGCAGCAGCTAAAGGCAAAATACATTAGGTAAAATATTGAGGAAGGAGCTTTGGCTACTGGAAAGCAGTTTTTTCTTTGCTTAATTGGAAAAATGAACTTAAATCCCACTGGATTTTGGTTTTGGTTTGAAACCCAGCAGGGCATTTATGACTAGGCAAGGGTGAGAGCCTTTTGGAGCTGTTGAATGATCCCAGGATCTGCTCTACTACATGCCAAAGTGTGGGCCATATAGGCTTAGGTGCAGGATATTAGAAGGCAGCATCTGCCAAATGCTTCCCAGTGTTGTGTTTTATAATGCTTTCCTAACACAGAGATGACATCTTTCCCATATTACAGTCAGCCTTGGGGGAAGGGCAGAGAGCTCTGAGCACTGAATTTCCATTCCAGCTTTTTAAAGGCATGAATGTGCCAAAGAGAAAAAGAAACACTCTTAAAACTAATTTTTTAAAAAGCAAACCTTCAAGTTTTTACCACGCTGAAGCAGCAAGGTGGGTTAAAACAACGCCAGTAGGTCGCAGTGTAGAGACAGGCTGTGCTGAGGGAGGCGTGTCCTGCCTCGGGATTTCATTCCATTGCATCAGTCCTAGCCCAGCACTCAGCCCTGGGAAGCTGGGGAGCACCAGACTCTGCATTCTCCGTGCACAAAGAAAGCTTGAGGGGGCGTTTGGGATCTTGTTATTGATAGTTTTACTGTAGAAAAAAAGCAGATTAGCAAAGAGGTCCCCTTTGTTCTCATTATAGCCACTTCTGAGGGACAAAAAGTTCTCAGGACCTGTTCATAGAGGACAGTTTTAACATTCCTTATCTGGAGAGTTGGTCTGAAATACTTGTAGCCTTTTTCATTCTACATGAGTTAGTTTTCTTCTTGATACTGTCTGAGAAATGCTTGCAATGACATAAATCAGGCTCCTGGTGTGGTTTTGCACTGCTTTGCAAGGACACAACCTTGAATCAGGAAGAACTTGTTTCAGGGACCACCAGTATAGATTTTTTAACTCTGTAGAGTCCTGGCTGGCTGTGATTGAGTTCACTGCTTGTTTTTAGTGGCAGATTCTCAGTTCCAAGCACTTGTTTCCAAAGCCTCTGGGGTCCCTGACTCACTCAATTGCGCAGCATGAGAATTCCCTTGCCAGTTGGAGGGCTGGGGAAAGGGGAACAGCTCAGCACCTGAGCTCTTGGTTGGCTTTTCCACTTGTGGGATCCAGGCTCCTCAGTGCTTTCACCGCAAGGGGTCCAGTTCTGTGGCTCACT